>NW_028135840.1:0-325127 GCF_964662115.1 Mustela nivalis
CAAATGATGCTTCTTCATAAGGTTTTAAGAATTTAAAATTGTAAGAATTTAAAATTGAAACTTGATCGTAGGATTTATCTTATACAATAACAACAAGTGATGGCAGTTATTATTAGTTCTGAAGTATTTGTGATTCTGAATTCTTGGCCTCATTAGTAAATTTATTTTTAATAAATTATTTAATATATAATAATATATATAATATATATTATATATAACATATATAATATATATAATAAATTCATTCATTCATTCATTATTTATTTATTTATTATTTATTATTATAATTTATTCATTTATTAACTCAAACACAAGAAAATGAATGACCTGATTGAAAAATTGGCAAGGACTGGAACAGACACCTCACTTAAGAAGATATTGAGATGGCAATAATGATATGAACAGATGCTGTGATGATCCACAGCATGTCTAATTAAGGAATTGTAAATTAAAAGAACATGAGGGGCGCCTGGATGGCTTAGTGGGTTAAGCCGCTGCCTTTGGATCAGGTCATGATCTCAGGGTCCTGGGATCGAGTTCCACGTTGGGCTCTCTGCTCAGGAGGAGCCTGCTTCCCTTTCTCTCTCTCTCTGACTGCCTCTCCGTCTTCTTGTGATCTCTCTCTGTCAAATAAATAAATAAAATCTTTTTTAAAAATAAATAAATAAATAAGACAATGATCTATCACTACACATCTATTAGAATGGCTAAAATCCAAAATACTGACAACATAAAATGCTTTTGACGATGAGGAACAAGAGAAACTCTCATTCATTCACCTAAAGGATATGGATGGCTTATAAGCACATGACAAATTTCTCAACATTTAGACATTAAAGAAATACAAATTAAAATCATAATGAGACATGCTTACATATCTATTAGAATGGCTAAAATTATAAAGGCTAATTGTACTTCGTCTGAGCTAGATTGAGAAGCAACAAAAAATCTAAACTGTTGCTGGCATATATCATGATACCACCACTTTGGAAAATAGTTTGAAAATTTTTTTAAATGCAAAATACGTTGCAGTTACACCAATAGCCATTTTACTTCTACACATTTAACCAAGAGAAACAAACGCTATGTTCGTACAAGGACTTGTATATGAATTTCATAGCAGCTTTATTTTTAAGAATTGAAAACAGTAGAAATGTTCATCAATGTCCATCAATAGAGCAAAGACAAATTATGATCTATTCATTAAAGAGATTACTATTCAACATCAAAATGAACTATTTACAATTGGAGATTCTCAAAGTAATGGTGCTGAGAAAAGAAAAGCCAGGCAATGAATAGAATATACTGTGTGATTCCATGACTATAAAAAAAATCTAGAAAATACAAATTTACATAAAGTCACAGTCATCAAATATATTGGTGTGATTTTAGTGCCTTCTTCTGTGCTCCCATAGCTTCCTACACTTGGATCTCCAAGCATTTGTTACACCATGTGAAAATATGAACTCTTTTTCTTTATTCTGTCTTACCAGAATAAGAATCCTTGAAATTTTATGGACATTTGAACTCTCAGTTATTAGTAGAAATTCTATCACACAGTAAGTTTTCAAATATAAAGCCACAGTTTTACAATGACTTCTAAGCTTTTACATGATCTAGCCACTCATTTAACCTCTGTGATCTCTTTCCCTGCTACTCTTCAGTCCCTCACAGTGGCCTCCTTGCTATTCCTCAGATCTGCCAGGCATGATCCAACCTAATGGCCTTCAAGATAGCCAATTCCTTTGTGTGGAGTGACCTTATTGCTGATAGTTCTGGGCAAATTCATCACCTTTCCATACGTTTGTTCAATTGTCAGCTTCATTGTAACTAACCCGATCTTCCTATTAAAATTCTTACCTCCCCATCCCCTGCCTAGCAACCTTGATTTTTCTCATCCTGATCTAATTTTTCTCTTTCCCCATTGCACTCATCATTTTTGAATGCACTATGCAATTTTTATTCAGGTTTATAGCTTTTAATTGTCTCACCCATTAAAATAAACGTTCTACAAATCCAAGTATTTCATTTACCAGTGTAGTCTGAAGTAATATCTGCCATATAATAGACAGTAGACAATTGGTAAATTTCAGAATAAATTAATGTTGAGAATATACTGAATTTCATAAGTCATTTCAATATTTTTTTCAAAAAATAAACTATGTAAAACATACCTTAAATTTACTTTCAAAATATTTTAGAGCATATAATGAACAAAAGAAGACAAAAAAACCCAAAATAAGCAAAAGCCTCAAAGAAACAATCATATGAATAACCATTTCAAACCTACTTAAAAATTGCATAATACCACACTCCTAGATCCTCTCTGAATGCTCTAAAATAACCCTTCAAAAGAAATACATTTTTTAAAATTACAGATTTTTTGGCAAATAATTTAATAAAATAAAAATTTCATTCATCTATGTAGATCATAATAAATGTTTTTAATAAGCATAAAATTATAACTCTGAAGTGTGCTAAAATGAAACCACCTGCTAAGGGTGAGAGAACAAAAATAAACATCATTTTTCCAAATAAGAGGAATTTATTACCTTTGAATCAAAGCATGTGGATTTGTTCAAAGTGGCAATAAAGGAATATGGAAACACAATCCATAGAAAGTCATATTTTAGATTTCTA
This sequence comes from Mustela nivalis, assembly GCF_964662115.1. Lineage (NCBI taxonomy): Eukaryota > Metazoa > Chordata > Mammalia > Carnivora > Mustelidae > Mustela > Mustela nivalis. The sequence continues at coordinate 2,641 of NW_028135840.1, forward strand.
AAAGACTTCAAAGTGAAGAGTATACATTTTTTAAATGCTACATAATGCTACATAATGACAAGATGACAGGTTGTGACAAATAGCATTTTAAAAGCTCTACTCATAATGGAACGGAAAGTGTCATTTCCCTATAATTTTATATATGTCATTAATTTACTATATTTGGATACAACACATTACCAAACAGATGTTCATCAAAGACTAAATCATTTTTAATGGAACATAATAATTTGAACCTACATCTATTAATCATTTTTTTCGATCTAACATTTATAGTCTCGCTAAACAATTGATCAGATATTGACAAATTTAAAAAAAATATAGGATAAAAAGTCGTGTTTGGAAAAGTAGATTTTCTTTGAAATTTGCATTTAAATGAAAATATTGCTGATATTTTTAAGACTTTAAATGTAATTTTATATATATCTGACCTATCAGATGATATAAAATTTTTGGAGAAAATATGACATATTTTTTTGATCTTGGTTGAAGGTATTAATAAAGAGCAACTGCTTGTATTATTTGTATTGTGATATCTTAGTTAATAAACATGAATAACTGGTATAAAATATGGTTTTTTTAAAGTTTATTTATTTACTTGACAGAGATCACAGGAAGGCAGAGGGGCAGGCAGAGAGAGAGGAATGGAAGCAGGCTCCCTGCTGAGCAGAGAGCCCACTGTGGGACTCAATCCCAGGAACCTGGAATCATAACAAAGAAATGATGATAAATTCCTTAAAAGACTCAAAGTTGTTCTTGACTGGTACGTTTCAAGCTCTATTCCTGGTTTGAGGACAGTTTTTAACAGGCTTGTCACTGTAGAAATCAGCTGGATGTTTAGAGGCTATCAGAACTGTGCAAAAACCTTGAAGGGGTAAAGATTGAAAATCCTTTAGAGAGATTAGCTCCCTAAGGCATTACTCATCCACACATTTTCCTCCAAACAATTAAGGCTGATGGATGAGGGGCACCTGAGGGGCTCTCTCATCACGTGGGTGGTGGGTTAAGCCTCTGCCTTCATCTCAAGTCATGGTCTCTGGGTCCTGGGATCCAGCCCCACATCCGGCTCTGCTCAAAAGGAAGCCTGCTTCCCTCCCTGCTTGCCTGCCTCTCTGCTTACTTGTAATCTCTCTCTCTCTCTCTCTCTCTCTCTCTCTCTGTGTCCAATAAATAAATAAAATCTTAAAAAAAAGGCTGATGGATGATAAATTATGAAAACTGCTCCCTCCAAATGATGCTTCTTCATAAGGTTTTAAGAATTTAAAATTGTAAGAATTTAAAATTGAAACTTGATCGTAGGATTTATCTTATACAATAACAACAAGTGATGGCAGTTATTATTAGTTCTGAAGTATTTGTGATTCTGAATTCTTGGCCTCATTAGTAAATTTATTTTTAATAAATTATTTAATATATAATAATATATATAATATATATTATATATAACATATATAATATATATAATAAATTCATTCATTCATTCATTATTTATTTATTTATTATTTATTATTATAATTTATTCATTTATTAACTCAAACACAAGAAAATGAATGACCTGATTGAAAAATTGGCAAGGACTGGAACAGACACCTCACTTAAGAAGATATTGAGATGGCAATAATGATATGAACAGATGCTGTGATGATCCACAGCATGTCTAATTAAGGAATTGTAAATTAAAAGAACATGAGGGGCGCCTGGATGGCTTAGTGGGTTAAGCCGCTGCCTTTGGATCAGGTCATGATCTCAGGGTCCTGGGATCGAGTTCCACGTTGGGCTCTCTGCTCAGGAGGAGCCTGCTTCCCTTTCTCTCTCTCTCTGACTGCCTCTCCGTCTTCTTGTGATCTCTCTCTGTCAAATAAATAAATAAAATCTTTTTTAAAAATAAATAAATAAATAAGACAATGATCTATCACTACACATCTATTAGAATGGCTAAAATCCAAAATACTGACAACATAAAATGCTTTTGACGATGAGGAACAAGAGAAACTCTCATTCATTCACCTAAAGGATATGGATGGCTTATAAGCACATGACAAATTTCTCAACATTTAGACATTAAAGAAATACAAATTAAAATCATAATGAGACATGCTTACATATCTATTAGAATGGCTAAAATTATAAAGGCTAATTGTACTTCGTCTGAGCTAGATTGAGAAGCAACAAAAAATCTAAACTGTTGCTGGCATATATCATGATACCACCACTTTGGAAAATAGTTTGAAAATTTTTTTAAATGCAAAATACGTTGCAGTTACACCAATAGCCATGTTACTTCTACACATTTAACCAAGAGAAACAAACGCTATGTTCGTACAAGGACTTGTATATGAATTTCATAGCAGCTTTATTTTTAAGAATTGAAAACAGTAGAAATGTTCATCAATGTCCATCAATAGAGCAAAGACAAATTATGATCTATTCATTCAAGAGATTACTATTCAACATCAAAATGAACTATTTACAATTGGAGATTCTCAAAGTAATGGTGCTGAGAAAAGAAAAGCCAGGCAATGAATAGAATATACTGTGTGATTCCATGACTATAAAAAAAATCTAGAAAATACAAATTTACATAAAGTCACAGTCATCAAATATATTGGTGTGATTTTAGTGCCTTCTTCTGTGCTCCCATAGCTTCCTACACTTGGATCTCCAAGCATTTGTTACACCATGTGAAAATATGAACTCTTTTTCTTTATTCTGTCTTACCAGAATAAGAATCCTTGAAATTTTATGGACATTTGAACTCTCAGTTATTAGTAGAAATTCTATCACACAGTAAGTTTTCAAATATAAAGCCACAGTTTTACAATGACTTCTAAGCTTTTACATGATCTAGCCACTCATTTAACCTCTGTGATCTCTTTCCCTGCTACTCTTCAGTCCCTCACAGTGGCCTCCTTGCTATTCCTCAGATCTGCCAGGCATGATCCAACCTAATGGCCTTCAAGATAGCCAATTCCTTTGTGTGGAGTGACCTTATTGCTGATAGTTCTGGGCAAATTCATCACCTTTCCATACGTTTGTTCAATTGTCAGCTTCATTGTAACTAACCCGATCTTCCTATTAAAATTCTTACCTCCCCATCCCCTGCCTAGCAACCTTGATTTTTCTCATCCTGATCTAATTTTTCTCTTTCCCCATTGCACTCATCATTTTTGAATGCACTATGCAATTTTTATTCAGGTTTATAGCTTTTAATTGTCTCACCCATTAAAATAAACGTTCTACAAATCCAAGTATTTCATTTACCAGTGTAGTCTGAAGTAATATCTGCCATATAATAGACAGTAGACAATTGGTAAATTTCAGAATAAATTAATGTTGAGAATATACTGAATTTCATAAGTCATTTCAATATTTTTTTCAAAAAATAAACTATGTAAAACATACCTTAAATTTACTTTCAAAATATTTTAGAGCATATAATGAACAAAAGAAGACAAAAAAACCCAAAATAAGCAAAAGCCTCAAAGAAACAATCATATGAATAACCATTTCAAACCTACTTAAAAATTGCATAATACCACACTCCTAGATCCTCTCTGAATGCTCTAAAATAACCCTTCAAAAGAAATACATTTTTTAAAATTACAGATTTTTTGGCAAATAATTTAATAAAATAAAAATTTCATTCATCTATGTAGATCATAATAAATGTTTTTAATAAGCATAAAATTATAACTCTGAAGTGTGCTAAAATGAAACCACCTGCTAAGGGTGAGAGAACAAAAATAAACATCATTTTTCCAAATAAGAGGAATTTATTACCTTTGAATCAAAGCATGTGGATTTGTTCAAAGTGGCAATAAAGGAATATGGAAACACAATCCATAGAAAGTCATATTTTAGATTTCTAAAAGACTTCAAAGTGAAGAGTATACATTTTTTAAATGCTACATAATGCTACATAATGACAAGATGACAGGTTGTGACAAATAGCATTTTAAAAGCTCTACTCATAATGGAACGGAAAGTGTCATTTCCCTATAATTTTATATATGTCATTAATTTACTATATTTGGATACAACACATTACCAAACAGATGTTCATCAAAGACTAAATCATTTTTAATGGAACATAATAATTTGAACCTACATCTATTAATCATTTTTTTCGATCTAACATTTATAGTCTCGCTAAACAATTGATCAGATATTGACAAATTTAAAAAAAATATAGGATAAAAAGTCGTGTTTGGAAAAGTAGATTTTCTTTGAAATTTGCATTTAAATGAAAATATTGCTGATATTTTTAAGACTTTAAATGTAATTTTATATATATCTGACCTATCAGATGATATAAAATTTTTGGAGAAAATATGACATATTTTTTTGATCTTGGTTGAAGGTATTAATAAAGAGCAACTGCTTGTATTATTTGTATTGTGATATCTTAGTTAATAAACATGAATAACTGGTATAAAATATGGTTTTTTTTAAAGTTTATTTATTTACTTGACAGAGATCACAGGAAGGCAGAGGGGCAGGCAGAGAGAGAGGAATGGAAGCAGGCTCCCTGCTGAGCAGAGAGCCCACTGTGGGACTCAATCCCAGGAACCTGGAATCATAACAAAGAAATGATGATAAATTCCTTAAAAGACTCAAAGTTGTTCTTGACTGGTACGTTTCAAGCTCTATTCCTGGTTTGAGGACAGTTTTTAACAGGCTTGTCACTGTAGAAATCAGCTGGATGTTTAGAGGCTATCAGAACTGTGCAAAAACCTTGAAGGGGTAAAGATTGAAAATCCTTTAGAGAGATTAGCTCCCTAAGGCATTACTCATCCACACATTTTCCTCCAAACAATTAAGGCTGATGGATGAGGGGCACCTGAGGGGCTCTCTCATCACGTGGGTGGTGGGTTAAGCCTCTGCCTTCATCTCAAGTCATGGTCTCTGGGTCCTGGGATCCAGCCCCACATCCGGCTCTGCTCAAAAGGAAGCCTGCTTCCCTCCCTGCTTGCCTGCCTCTCTGCTTACTTGTAATCTCTCTCTCTCTCTCTCTCTCTCTCTCTCTCTGTGTCCAATAAATAAATAAAATCTTAAAAAAAAGGCTGATGGATGATAAATTATGAAAACTGCTCCCTCCAAATGATGCTTCTTCATAAGGTTTTAAGAATTTAAAATTGTAAGAATTTAAAATTGAAACTTGATCGTAGGATTTATCTTATACAATAACAACAAGTGATGGCAGTTATTATTAGTTCTGAAGTATTTGTGATTCTGAATTCTTGGCCTCATTAGTAAATTTATTTTTAATAAATTATTTAATATATAATAATATATATAATATATATTATATATAACATATATAATATATATAATAAATTCATTCATTCATTCATTATTTATTTATTTATTATTTATTATTATAATTTATTCATTTATTAACTCAAACACAAGAAAATGAATGACCTGATTGAAAAATTGGCAAGGACTGGAACAGACACCTCACTTAAGAAGATATTGAGATGGCAATAATGATATGAACAGATGCTGTGATGATCCACAGCATGTCTAATTAAGGAATTGTAAATTAAAAGAACATGAGGGGCGCCTGGATGGCTTAGTGGGTTAAGCCGCTGCCTTTGGATCAGGTCATGATCTCAGGGTCCTGGGATCGAGTTCCACGTTGGGCTCTCTGCTCAGGAGGAGCCTGCTTCCCTTTCTCTCTCTCTCTGACTGCCTCTCCGTCTTCTTGTGATCTCTCTCTGTCAAATAAATAAATAAAATCTTTTTTAAAAATAAATAAATAAATAAGACAATGATCTATCACTACACATCTATTAGAATGGCTAAAATCCAAAATACTGACAACATAAAATGCTTTTGACGATGAGGAACAAGAGAAACTCTCATTCATTCACCTAAAGGATATGGATGGCTTATAAGCACATGACAAATTTCTCAACATTTAGACATTAAAGAAATACAAATTAAAATCATAATGAGACATGCTTACATATCTATTAGAATGGCTAAAATTATAAAGGCTAATTGTACTTCGTCTGAGCTAGATTGAGAAGCAACAAAAAATCTAAACTGTTGCTGGCATATATCATGATACCACCACTTTGGAAAATAGTTTGAAAATTTTTTTAAATGCAAAATACGTTGCAGTTACACCAATAGCCATGTTACTTCTACACATTTAACCAAGAGAAACAAACGCTATGTTCGTACAAGGACTTGTATATGAATTTCATAGCAGCTTTATTTTTAAGAATTGAAAACAGTAGAAATGTTCATCAATGTCCATCAATAGAGCAAAGACAAATTATGATCTATTCATTAAAGAGATTACTATTCAACATCAAAATGAACTATTTACAATTGGAGATTCTCAAAGTAATGGTGCTGAGAAAAGAAAAGCCAGGCAATGAATAGAATATACTGTGTGATTCCATGACTATAAAAAAAATCTAGAAAATACAAATTTACATAAAGTCACAGTCATCAAATATATTGGTGTGATTTTAGTGCCTTCTTCTGTGCTCCCATAGCTTCCTACACTTGGATCTCCAAGCATTTGTTACACCATGTGAAAATATGAACTCTTTTTCTTTATTCTGTCTTACCAGAATAAGAATCCTTGAAATTTTATGGACATTTGAACTCTCAGTTATTAGTAGAAATTCTATCACACAGTAAGTTTTCAAATATAAAGCCACAGTTTTACAATGACTTCTAAGCTTTTACATGATCTAGCCACTCATTTAACCTCTGTGATCTCTTTCCCTGCTACTCTTCAGTCCCTCACAGTGGCCTCCTTGCTATTCCTCAGATCTGCCAGGCATGATCCAACCTAATGGCCTTCAAGATAGCCAATTCCTTTGTGTGGAGTGACCTTATTGCTGATAGTTCTGGGCAAATTCATCACCTTTCCATACGTTTGTTCAATTGTCAGCTTCATTGTAACTAACCCGATCTTCCTATTAAAATTCTTACCTCCCCATCCCCTGCCTAGCAACCTTGATTTTTCTCATCCTGATCTAATTTTTCTCTTTCCCCATTGCACTCATCATTTTTGAATGCACTATGCAATTTTTATTCAGGTTTATAGCTTTTAATTGTCTCACCCATTAAAATAAACGTTCTACAAATCCAAGTATTTCATTTACCAGTGTAGTCTGAAGTAATATCTGCCATATAATAGACAGTAGACAATTGGTAAATTTCAGAATAAATTAATGTTGAGAATATACTGAATTTCATAAGTCATTTCAATATTTTTTTCAAAAAATAAACTATGTAAAACATACCTTAAATTTACTTTCAAAATATTTTAGAGCATATAATGAACAAAAGAAGACAAAAAAACCCAAAATAAGCAAAAGCCTCAAAGAAACAATCATATGAATAACCATTTCAAACCTACTTAAAAATTGCATAATACCACACTCCTAGATCCTCTCTGAATGCTCTAAAATAACCCTTCAAAAGAAATACATTTTTTAAAATTACAGATTTTTTGGCAAATAATTTAATAAAATAAAAATTTCATTCATCTATGTAGATCATAATAAATGTTTTTAATAAGCATAAAATTATAACTCTGAAGTGTGCTAAAATGAAACCACCTGCTAAGGGTGAGAGAACAAAAATAAACATCATTTTTCCAAATAAGAGGAATTTATTACCTTTGAATCAAAGCATGTGGATTTGTTCAAAGTGGCAATAAAGGAATATGGAAACACAATCCATAGAAAGTCATATTTTAGATTTCTAAAAGACTTCAAAGTGAAGAGTATACATTTTTTAAATGCTACATAATGCTACATAATGACAAGATGACAGGTTGTGACAAATAGCATTTTAAAAGCTCTACTCATAATGGAACGGAAAGTGTCATTTCCCTATAATTTTATATATGTCATTAATTTACTATATTTGGATACAACACATTACCAAACAGATGTTCATCAAAGACTAAATCATTTTTAATGGAACATAATAATTTGAACCTACATCTATTAATCATTTTTTTCGATCTAACATTTATAGTCTCGCTAAACAATTGATCAGATATTGACAAATTTAAAAAAAATATAGGATAAAAAGTCGTGTTTGGAAAAGTAGATTTTCTTTGAAATTTGCATTTAAATGAAAATATTGCTGATATTTTTAAGACTTTAAATGTAATTTTATATATATCTGACCTATCAGATGATATAAAATTTTTGGAGAAAATATGACATATTTTTTTGATCTTGGTTGAAGGTATTAATAAAGAGCAACTGCTTGTATTATTTGTATTGTGATATCTTAGTTAATAAACATGAATAACTGGTATAAAATATGGTTTTTTTAAAGTTTATTTATTTACTTGACAGAGATCACAGGAAGGCAGAGGGGCAGGCAGAGAGAGAGGAATGGAAGCAGGCTCCCTGCTGAGCAGAGAGCCCACTGTGGGACTCAATCCCAGGAACCTGGAATCATAACAAAGAAATGATGATAAATTCCTTAAAAGACTCAAAGTTGTTCTTGACTGGTACGTTTCAAGCTCTATTCCTGGTTTGAGGACAGTTTTTAACAGGCTTGTCACTGTAGAAATCAGCTGGATGTTTAGAGGCTATCAGAACTGTGCAAAAACCTTGAAGGGGTAAAGATTGAAAATCCTTTAGAGAGATTAGCTCCCTAAGGCATTACTCATCCACACATTTTCCTCCAAACAATTAAGGCTGATGGATGAGGGGCACCTGAGGGGCTCTCTCATCACGTGGGTGGTGGGTTAAGCCTCTGCCTTCATCTCAAGTCATGGTCTCTGGGTCCTGGGATCCAGCCCCACATCCGGCTCTGCTCAAAAGGAAGCCTGCTTCCCTCCCTGCTTGCCTGCCTCTCTGCTTACTTGTAATCTCTCTCTCTCTCTCTCTCTCTCTCTGTGTCCAATAAATAAATAAAATCTTAAAAAAAAGGCTGATGGATGATAAATTATGAAAACTGCTCCCTCCAAATGATGCTTCTTCATAAGGTTTTAAGAATTTAAAATTGTAAGAATTTAAAATTGAAACTTGATCGTAGGATTTATCTTATACAATAACAACAAGTGATGGCAGTTATTATTAGTTCTGAAGTATTTGTGATTCTGAATTCTTGGCCTCATTAGTAAATTTATTTTTAATAAATTATTTAATATATAATAATATATATAATATATATTATATATAACATATATAATATATATAATAAATTCATTCATTCATTCATTATTTATTTATTTATTATTTATTATTATAATTTATTCATTTATTAACTCAAACACAAGAAAATGAATGACCTGATTGAAAAATTGGCAAGGACTGGAACAGACACCTCACTTAAGAAGATATTGAGATGGCAATAATGATATGAACAGATGCTGTGATGATCCACAGCATGTCTAATTAAGGAATTGTAAATTAAAAGAACATGAGGGGCGCCTGGATGGCTTAGTGGGTTAAGCCGCTGCCTTTGGATCAGGTCATGATCTCAGGGTCCTGGGATCGAGTTCCACGTTGGGCTCTCTGCTCAGGAGGAGCCTGCTTCCCTTTCTCTCTCTCTCTGACTGCCTCTCCGTCTTCTTGTGATCTCTCTCTGTCAAATAAATAAATAAAATCTTTTTTAAAAATAAATAAATAAATAAGACAATGATCTATCACTACACATCTATTAGAATGGCTAAAATCCAAAATACTGACAACATAAAATGCTTTTGACGATGAGGAACAAGAGAAACTCTCATTCATTCACCTAAAGGATATGGATGGCTTATAAGCACATGACAAATTTCTCAACATTTAGACATTAAAGAAATACAAATTAAAATCATAATGAGACATGCTTACATATCTATTAGAATGGCTAAAATTATAAAGGCTAATTGTACTTCGTCTGAGCTAGATTGAGAAGCAACAAAAAATCTAAACTGTTGCTGGCATATATCATGATACCACCACTTTGGAAAATAGTTTGAAAATTTTTTTAAATGCAAAATACGTTGCAGTTACACCAATAGCCATGTTACTTCTACACATTTAACCAAGAGAAACAAACGCTATGTTCGTACAAGGACTTGTATATGAATTTCATAGCAGCTTTATTTTTAAGAATTGAAAACAGTAGAAATGTTCATCAATGTCCATCAATAGAGCAAAGACAAATTATGATCTATTCATTAAAGAGATTACTATTCAACATCAAAATGAACTATTTACAATTGGAGATTCTCAAAGTAATGGTGCTGAGAAAAGAAAAGCCAGGCAATGAATAGAATATACTGTGTGATTCCATGACTATAAAAAAAATCTAGAAAATACAAATTTACATAAAGTCACAGTCATCAAATATATTGGTGTGATTTTAGTGCCTTCTTCTGTGCTCCCATAGCTTCCTACACTTGGATCTCCAAGCATTTGTTACACCATGTGAAAATATGAACTCTTTTTCTTTATTCTGTCTTACCAGAATAAGAATCCTTGAAATTTTATGGACATTTGAACTCTCAGTTATTAGTAGAAATTCTATCACACAGTAAGTTTTCAAATATAAAGCCACAGTTTTACAATGACTTCTAAGCTTTTACATGATCTAGCCACTCATTTAACCTCTGTGATCTCTTTCCCTGCTACTCTTCAGTCCCTCACAGTGGCCTCCTTGCTATTCCTCAGATCTGCCAGGCATGATCCAACCTAATGGCCTTCAAGATAGCCAATTCCTTTGTGTGGAGTGACCTTATTGCTGATAGTTCTGGGCAAATTCATCACCTTTCCATACGTTTGTTCAATTGTCAGCTTCATTGTAACTAACCCGATCTTCCTATTAAAATTCTTACCTCCCCATCCCCTGCCTAGCAACCTTGATTTTTCTCATCCTGATCTAATTTTTCTCTTTCCCCATTGCACTCATCATTTTTGAATGCACTATGCAATTTTTATTCAGGTTTATAGCTTTTAATTGTCTCACCCATTAAAATAAACGTTCTACAAATCCAAGTATTTCATTTACCAGTGTAGTCTGAAGTAATATCTGCCATATAATAGACAGTAGACAATTGGTAAATTTCAGAATAAATTAATGTTGAGAATATACTGAATTTCATAAGTCATTTCAATATTTTTTTCAAAAAATAAACTATGTAAAACATACCTTAAATTTACTTTCAAAATATTTTAGAGCATATAATGAACAAAAGAAGACAAAAAAACCCAAAATAAGCAAAAGCCTCAAAGAAACAATCATATGAATAACCATTTCAAACCTACTTAAAAATTGCATAATACCACACTCCTAGATCCTCTCTGAATGCTCTAAAATAACCCTTCAAAAGAAATACATTTTTTAAAATTACAGATTTTTTGGCAAATAATTTAATAAAATAAAAATTTCATTCATCTATGTAGATCATAATAAATGTTTTTAATAAGCATAAAATTATAACTCTGAAGTGTGCTAAAATGAAACCACCTGCTAAGGGTGAGAGAACAAAAATAAACATCATTTTTCCAAATAAGAGGAATTTATTACCTTTGAATCAAAGCATGTGGATTTGTTCAAAGTGGCAATAAAGGAATATGGAAACACAATCCATAGAAAGTCATATTTTAGATTTCTAAAAGACTTCAAAGTGAAGAGTATACATTTTTTAAATGCTACATAATGCTACATAATGACAAGATGACAGGTTGTGACAAATAGCATTTTAAAAGCTCTACTCATAATGGAACGGAAAGTGTCATTTCCCTATAATTTTATATATGTCATTAATTTACTATATTTGGATACAACACATTACCAAACAGATGTTCATCAAAGACTAAATCATTTTTAATGGAACATAATAATTTGAACCTACATCTATTAATCATTTTTTTCGATCTAACATTTATAGTCTCGCTAAACAATTGATCAGATATTGACAAATTTAAAAAAAATATAGGATAAAAAGTCGTGTTTGGAAAAGTAGATTTTCTTTGAAATTTGCATTTAAATGAAAATATTGCTGATATTTTTAAGACTTTAAATGTAATTTTATATATATCTGACCTATCAGATGATATAAAATTTTTGGAGAAAATATGACATATTTTTTTGATCTTGGTTGAAGGTATTAATAAAGAGCAACTGCTTGTATTATTTGTATTGTGATATCTTAGTTAATAAACATGAATAACTGGTATAAAATATGGTTTTTTTAAAGTTTATTTATTTACTTGACAGAGATCACAGGAAGGCAGAGGGGCAGGCAGAGAGAGAGGAATGGAAGCAGGCTCCCTGCTGAGCAGAGAGCCCACTGTGGGACTCAATCCCAGGAACCTGGAATCATAACAAAGAAATGATGATAAATTCCTTAAAAGACTCAAAGTTGTTCTTGACTGGTACGTTTCAAGCTCTATTCCTGGTTTGAGGACAGTTTTTAACAGGCTTGTCACTGTAGAAATCAGCTGGATGTTTAGAGGCTATCAGAACTGTGCAAAAACCTTGAAGGGGTAAAGATTGAAAATCCTTTAGAGAGATTAGCTCCCTAAGGCATTACTCATCCACACATTTTCCTCCAAACAATTAAGGCTGATGGATGAGGGGCACCTGAGGGGCTCTCTCATCACGTGGGTGGTGGGTTAAGCCTCTGCCTTCATCTCAAGTCATGGTCTCTGGGTCCTGGGATCCAGCCCCACATCCGGCTCTGCTCAAAAGGAAGCCTGCTTCCCTCCCTGCTTGCCTGCCTCTCTGCTTACTTGTAATCTCTCTCTCTCTCTCTCTCTCTCTCTCTCTGTGTCCAATAAATAAATAAAATCTTAAAAAAAAGGCTGATGGATGATAAATTATGAAAACTGCTCCCTCCAAATGATGCTTCTTCATAAGGTTTTAAGAATTTAAAATTGTAAGAATTTAAAATTGAAACTTGATCGTAGGATTTATCTTATACAATAACAACAAGTGATGGCAGTTATTATTAGTTCTGAAGTATTTGTGATTCTGAATTCTTGGCCTCATTAGTAAATTTATTTTTAATAAATTATTTAATATATAATAATATATATAATATATATTATATATAACATATATAATATATATAATAAATTCATTCATTCATTCATTATTTATTTATTTATTATTTATTATTATAATTTATTCATTTATTAACTCAAACACAAGAAAATGAATGACCTGATTGAAAAATTGGCAAGGACTGGAACAGACACCTCACTTAAGAAGATATTGAGATGGCAATAATGATATGAACAGATGCTGTGATGATCCACAGCATGTCTAATTAAGGAATTGTAAATTAAAAGAACATGAGGGGCGCCTGGATGGCTTAGTGGGTTAAGCCGCTGCCTTTGGATCAGGTCATGATCTCAGGGTCCTGGGATCGAGTTCCACGTTGGGCTCTCTGCTCAGGAGGAGCCTGCTTCCCTTTCTCTCTCTCTCTGACTGCCTCTCCGTCTTCTTGTGATCTCTCTCTGTCAAATAAATAAATAAAATCTTTTTTAAAAATAAATAAATAAATAAGACAATGATCTATCACTACACATCTATTAGAATGGCTAAAATCCAAAATACTGACAACATAAAATGCTTTTGACGATGAGGAACAAGAGAAACTCTCATTCATTCACCTAAAGGATATGGATGGCTTATAAGCACATGACAAATTTCTCAACATTTAGACATTAAAGAAATACAAATTAAAATCATAATGAGACATGCTTACATATCTATTAGAATGGCTAAAATTATAAAGGCTAATTGTACTTCGTCTGAGCTAGATTGAGAAGCAACAAAAAATCTAAACTGTTGCTGGCATATATCATGATACCACCACTTTGGAAAATAGTTTGAAAATTTTTTTAAATGCAAAATACGTTGCAGTTACACCAATAGCCATGTTACTTCTACACATTTAACCAAGAGAAACAAACGCTATGTTCGTACAAGGACTTGTATATGAATTTCATAGCAGCTTTATTTTTAAGAATTGAAAACAGTAGAAATGTTCATCAATGTCCATCAATAGAGCAAAGACAAATTATGATCTATTCATTAAAGAGATTACTATTCAACATCAAAATGAACTATTTACAATTGGAGATTCTCAAAGTAATGGTGCTGAGAAAAGAAAAGCCAGGCAATGAATAGAATATACTGTGTGATTCCATGACTATAAAAAAAATCTAGAAAATACAAATTTACATAAAGTCACAGTCATCAAATATATTGGTGTGATTTTAGTGCCTTCTTCTGTGCTCCCATAGCTTCCTACACTTGGATCTCCAAGCATTTGTTACACCATGTGAAAATATGAACTCTTTTTCTTTATTCTGTCTTACCAGAATAAGAATCCTTGAAATTTTATGGACATTTGAACTCTCAGTTATTAGTAGAAATTCTATCACACAGTAAGTTTTCAAATATAAAGCCACAGTTTTACAATGACTTCTAAGCTTTTACATGATCTAGCCACTCATTTAACCTCTGTGATCTCTTTCCCTGCTACTCTTCAGTCCCTCACAGTGGCCTCCTTGCTATTCCTCAGATCTGCCAGGCATGATCCAACCTAATGGCCTTCAAGATAGCCAATTCCTTTGTGTGGAGTGACCTTATTGCTGATAGTTCTGGGCAAATTCATCACCTTTCCATACGTTTGTTCAATTGTCAGCTTCATTGTAACTAACCCGATCTTCCTATTAAAATTCTTACCTCCCCATCCCCTGCCTAGCAACCTTGATTTTTCTCATCCTGATCTAATTTTTCTCTTTCCCCATTGCACTCATCATTTTTGAATGCACTATGCAATTTTTATTCAGGTTTATAGCTTTTAATTGTCTCACCCATTAAAATAAACGTTCTACAAATCCAAGTATTTCATTTACCAGTGTAGTCTGAAGTAATATCTGCCATATAATAGACAGTAGACAATTGGTAAATTTCAGAATAAATTAATGTTGAGAATATACTGAATTTCATAAGTCATTTCAATATTTTTTTCAAAAAATAAACTATGTAAAACATACCTTAAATTTACTTTCAAAATATTTTAGAGCATATAATGAACAAAAGAAGACAAAAAAACCCAAAATAAGCAAAAGCCTCAAAGAAACAATCATATGAATAACCATTTCAAACCTACTTAAAAATTGCATAATACCACACTCCTAGATCCTCTCTGAATGCTCTAAAATAACCCTTCAAAAGAAATACATTTTTTAAAATTACAGATTTTTTGGCAAATAATTTAATAAAATAAAAATTTCATTCATCTATGTAGATCATAATAAATGTTTTTAATAAGCATAAAATTATAACTCTGAAGTGTGCTAAAATGAAACCACCTGCTAAGGGTGAGAGAACAAAAATAAACATCATTTTTCCAAATAAGAGGAATTTATTACCTTTGAATCAAAGCATGTGGATTTGTTCAAAGTGGCAATAAAGGAATATGGAAACACAATCCATAGAAAGTCATATTTTAGATTTCTAAAAGACTTCAAAGTGAAGAGTATACATTTTTTAAATGCTACATAATGCTACATAATGACAAGATGACAGGTTGTGACAAATAGCATTTTAAAAGCTCTACTCATAATGGAACGGAAAGTGTCATTTCCCTATAATTTTATATATGTCATTAATTTACTATATTTGGATACAACACATTACCAAACAGATGTTCATCAAAGACTAAATCATTTTTAATGGAACATAATAATTTGAACCTACATCTATTAATCATTTTTTTCGATCTAACATTTATAGTCTCGCTAAACAATTGATCAGATATTGACAAATTTAAAAAAAATATAGGATAAAAAGTCGTGTTTGGAAAAGTAGATTTTCTTTGAAATTTGCATTTAAATGAAAATATTGCTGATATTTTTAAGACTTTAAATGTAATTTTATATATATCTGACCTATCAGATGATATAAAATTTTTGGAGAAAATATGACATATTTTTTTGATCTTGGTTGAAGGTATTAATAAAGAGCAACTGCTTGTATTATTTGTATTGTGATATCTTAGTTAATAAACATGAATAACTGGTATAAAATATGTTTTTTTTAAAGTTTATTTATTTACTTGACAGAGATCACAGGAAGGCAGAGGGGCAGGCAGAGAGAGAGGAATGGAAGCAGGCTCCCTGCTGAGCAGAGAGCCCACTGTGGGACTCAATCCCAGGAACCTGGAATCATAACAAAGAAATGATGATAAATTCCTTAAAAGACTCAAAGTTGTTCTTGACTGGTACGTTTCAAGCTCTATTCCTGGTTTGAGGACAGTTTTTAACAGGCTTGTCACTGTAGAAATCAGCTGGATGTTTAGAGGCTATCAGAACTGTGCAAAAACCTTGAAGGGGTAAAGATTGAAAATCCTTTAGAGAGATTAGCTCCCTAAGGCATTACTCATCCACACATTTTCCTCCAAACAATTAAGGCTGATGGATGAGGGGCACCTGAGGGGCTCTCTCATCACGTGGGTGGTGGGTTAAGCCTCTGCCTTCATCTCAAGTCATGGTCTCTGGGTCCTGGGATCCAGCCCCACATCCGGCTCTGCTCAAAAGGAAGCCTGCTTCCCTCCCTGCTTGCCTGCCTCTCTGCTTACTTGTAATCTCTCTCTCTCTCTCTCTCTCTCTGTGTGTGTCCAATAAATAAATAAAATCTTAAAAAAAAGGCTGATGGATGATAAATTATGAAAACTGCTCCCTCCAAATGATGCTTCTTCATAAGGTTTTAAGAATTTAAAGTTGTAAGAATTTAAAATTGAAACTTGATCGTAGGATTTATCTTATACAATAACAACAAGTGATGGCAGTTATTATTAGTTCTGAAGTATTTGTGATTCTGAATTCTTGGCCTCATTAGTAAATTTATTTTTAATAAATTATTTAATATATAATAATATATATTATATATATTATATATAACATATATAATATATATAATAAATTCATTCATTCATTCATTATTTATTTATTTATTATTTATTATTATAATTTATTCATTTATTAACTCAAACACAAGAAAATGAATGACCTGATTGAAAAATTGGCAAGGACTGGAACAGACACCTCACTTAAGAAGATATTGAGATGGCAATAATGATATGAACAGATGCTGTGATGATCCACAGCATGTCTAATTAAGGAATTGTAAATTAAAAGAACATGAGGGGCGCCTGGATGGCTTAGTGGGTTAAGCCGCTGCCTTTGGATCAGGTCATGATCTCAGGGTCCTGGGATCGAGTTCCACGTTGGGCTCTCTGCTCAGGAGGAGCCTGCTTCCCTTTCTCTCTCTCTCTGACTGCCTCTCCGTCTTCTTGTGATCTCTCTCTGTCAAATAAATAAATAAAATCTTTTTTAAAAATAAATAAATAAATAAGACAATGATCTATCACTACACATCTATTAGAATGGCTAAAATCCAAAATACTGACAACATAAAATGCTTTTGACGATGAGGAACAAGAGAAACTCTCATTCATTCACCTAAAGGATATGGATGGCTTATAAGCACATGACAAATTTCTCAACATTTAGACATTAAAGAAATACAAATTAAAATCATAATGAGACATGCTTACATATCTATTAGAATGGCTAAAATTATAAAGGCTAATTGTACTTCGTCTGAGCTAGATTGAGAAGCAACAAAAAATCTAAACTGTTGCTGGCATATATCATGATACCACCACTTTGGAAAATAGTTTGAAAATTTTTTTAAATGCAAAATACGTTGCAGTTACACCAATAGCCATTTTACTTCTACACATTTAACCAAGAGAAACAAACGCTATGTTCGTACAAGGACTTGTATATGAATTTCATAGCAGCTTTATTTTTAAGAATTGAAAACAGTAGAAATGTTCATCAATGTCCATCAATAGAGCAAAGACAAATTATGATCTATTCATTAAAGAGATTACTATTCAACATCAAAATGAACTATTTACAATTGGAGATTCTCAAAGTAATGGTGCTGAGAAAAGAAAAGCCAGGCAATGAATAGAATATACTGTGTGATTCCATGACTATAAAAAAAATCTAGAAAATACAAATTTACATAAAGTCACAGTCATCAAATATATTGGTGTGATTTTAGTGCCTTCTTCTGTGCTCCCATAGCTTCCTACACTTGGATCTCCAAGCATTTGTTACACCATGTGAAAATATGAACTCTTTTTCTTTATTCTGTCTTACCAGAATAAGAATCCTTGAAATTTTATGGACATTTGAACTCTCAGTTATTAGTAGAAATTCTATCACACAGTAAGTTTTCAAATATAAAGCCACAGTTTTACAATGACTTCTAAGCTTTTACATGATCTAGCCACTCATTTAACCTCTGTGATCTCTTTCCCTGCTACTCTTCAGTCCCTCACAGTGGCCTCCTTGCTATTCCTCAGATCTGCCAGGCATGATCCAACCTAATGGCCTTCAAGATAGCCAATTCCTTTGTGTGGAGTGACCTTATTGCTGATAGTTCTGGGCAAATTCATCACCTTTCCATACGTTTGTTCAATTGTCAGCTTCATTGTAACTAACCCGATCTTCCTATTAAAATTCTTACCTCCCCATCCCCTGCCTAGCAACCTTGATTTTTCTCATCCTGATCTAATTTTTCTCTTTCCCCATTGCACTCATCATTTTTGAATGCACTATGCAATTTTTATTCAGGTTTATAGCTTTTAATTGTCTCACCCATTAAAATAAACGTTCTACAAATCCAAGTATTTCATTTACCAGTGTAGTCTGAAGTAATATCTGCCATATAATAGACAGTAGACAATTGGTAAATTTCAGAATAAATTAATGTTGAGAATATACTGAATTTCATAAGTCATTTCAATATTTTTTTCAAAAAATAAACTATGTAAAACATACCTTAAATTTACTTTCAAAATATTTTAGAGCATATAATGAACAAAAGAAGACAAAAAAACCCAAAATAAGCAAAAGCCTCAAAGAAACAATCATATGAATAACCATTTCAAACCTACTTAAAAATTGCATAATACCACACTCCTAGATCCTCTCTGAATGCTCTAAAATAACCCTTCAAAAGAAATACATTTTTTAAAATTACAGATTTTTTGGCAAATAATTTAATAAAATAAAAATTTCATTCATCTATGTAGATCATAATAAATGTTTTTAATAAGCATAAAATTATAACTCTGAAGTGTGCTAAAATGAAACCACCTGCTAAGGGTGAGAGAACAAAAATAAACATCATTTTTCCAAATAAGAGGAATTTATTACCTTTGAATCAAAGCATGTGGATTTGTTCAAAGTGGCAATAAAGGAATATGGAAACACAATCCATAGAAAGTCATATTTTAGATTTCTAAAAGACTTCAAAGTGAAGAGTATACATTTTTTAAATGCTACATAATGCTACATAATGACAAGATGACAGGTTGTGACAAATAGCATTTTAAAAGCTCTACTCATAATGGAACGGAAAGTGTCATTTCCCTATAATTTTATATATGTCATTAATTTACTATATTTGGATACAACACATTACCAAACAGATGTTCATCAAAGACTAAATCATTTTTAATGGAACATAATAATTTGAACCTACATCTATTAATCATTTTTTTGATCTAACATTTATAGTCTCGCTAAACAATTGATCAGATATTGACAAATTTAAAAAAAATATAGGATAAAAAGTCGTGTTTGGAAAAGTAGATTTTCTTTGAAATTTGCATTTAAATGAAAATATTGCTGATATTTTTAAGACTTTAAATGTAATTTTATATATATCTGACCTATCAGATGATATAAAATTTTTGGAGAAAATATGACATATTTTTTTGATCTTGGTTGAAGGTATTAATAAAGAGCAACTGCTTGTATTATTTGTATTGTGATATCTTAGTTAATAAACATGAATAACTGGTATAAAATATGTTTTTTTTAAAGTTTATTTATTTACTTGACAGAGATCACAGGAAGGCAGAGGGGCAGGCAGAGAGAGAGGAATGGAAGCAGGCTCCCTGCTGAGCAGAGAGCCCACTGTGGGACTCAATCCCAGGAACCTGGAATCATAACAAAGAAATGATGATAAATTCCTTAAAAGACTCAAAGTTGTTCTTGACTGGTACGTTTCAAGCTCTATTCCTGGTTTGAGGACAGTTTTTAACAGGCTTGTCACTGTAGAAATCAGCTGGATGTTTAGAGGCTATCAGAACTGTGCAAAAACCTTGAAGGGGTAAAGATTGAAAATCCTTTAGAGAGATTAGCTCCCTAAGGCATTACTCATCCACACATTTTCCTCCAAACAATTAAGGCTGATGGATGAGGGGCACCTGAGGGGCTCTCTCATCACGTGGGTGGTGGGTTAAGCCTCTGCCTTCATCTCAAGTCATGGTCTCTGGGTCCTGGGATCCAGCCCCACATCCGGCTCTGCTCAAAAGGAAGCCTGCTTCCCTCCCTGCTTGCCTGCCTCTCTGCTTACTTGTAATCTCTCTCTCTCTCTCTCTCTCTCTCTCTATCTCTCTGTGTCCAATAAATAAATAAAATCTTAAAAAAAAGGCTGATGGATGATAAATTATGAAAACTGCTCCCTCCAAATGATGCTTCTTCATAAGGTTTTAAGAATTTAAAATTGTAAGAATTTAAAATTGAAACTTGATCGTAGGATTTATCTTATACAATAACAACAAGTGATGGCAGTTATTATTAGTTCTGAAGTATTTGTGATTCTGAATTCTTGGCCTCATTAGTAAATTTATTTTTAATAAATTATTTAATATATAATAATATATATAATATATATTATATATAACATATATAATATATATAATAAATTCATTCATTCATTCATTATTTATTTATTTATTATTTATTATTATAATTTATTCATTTATTAACTCAAACACAAGAAAATGAATGACCTGATTGAAAAATTGGCAAGGACTGGAACAGACACCTCACTTAAGAAGATATTGAGATGGCAATAATGATATGAACAGATGCTGTGATGATCCACAGCATGTCTAATTAAGGAATTGTAAATTAAAAGAACATGAGGGGCGCCTGGATGGCTTAGTGGGTTAAGCCGCTGCCTTTGGATCAGGTCATGATCTCAGGGTCCTGGGATCGAGTTCCACGTTGGGCTCTCTGCTCAGGAGGAGCCTGCTTCCCTTTCTCTCTCTCTCTGACTGCCTCTCCGTCTTCTTGTGATCTCTCTCTGTCAAATAAATAAATAAAATCTTTTTTAAAAATAAATAAATAAATAAGACAATGATCTATCACTACACATCTATTAGAATGGCTAAAATCCAAAATACTGACAACATAAAATGCTTTTGACGATGAGGAACAAGAGAAACTCCCATTCATTCACCTAAAGGATATGGATGGCTTATAAGCACATGACAAATTTCTCAACATTTAGACATTAAAGAAATACAAATTAAAATCATAATGAGACATGCTTACATATCTATTAGAATGGCTAAAATTATAAAGGCTAATTGTACTTCGTCTGAGCTAGATTGAGAAGCAACAAAAAATCTAAACTGTTGCTGGCATATATCATGATACCACCACTTTGGAAAATAGTTTGAAAATTTTTTTAAATGCAAAATACGTTGCAGTTACACCAATAGCCATGTTACTTCTACACATTTAACCAAGAGAAACAAACGCTATGTTCGTACAAGGACTTGTATATGAATTTCATAGCAGCTTTATTTTTAAGAATTGAAAACAGTAGAAATGTTCATCAATGTCCATCAATAGAGCAAAGACAAATTATGATCTATTCATTAAAGAGATTACTATTCAACATCAAAATGAACTATTTACAATTGGAGATTCTCAAAGTAATGGTGCTGAGAAAAGAAAAGCCAGGCAATGAATAGAATATACTGTGTGATTCCATGACTATAAAAAAAATCTAGAAAATACAAATTTACATAAAGTCACAGTCATCAAATATATTGGTGTGATTTTAGTGCCTTCTTCTGTGCTCCCATAGCTTCCTACACTTGGATCTCCAAGCATTTGTTACACCATGTGAAAATATGAACTCTTTTTCTTTATTCTGTCTTACCAGAATAAGAATCCTTGAAATTTTATGGACATTTGAACTCTCAGTTATTAGTAGAAATTCTATCACACAGTAAGTTTTCAAATATAAAGCCACAGTTTTACAATGACTTCTAAGCTTTTACATGATCTAGCCACTCATTTAACCTCTGTGATCTCTTTCCCTGCTACTCTTCAGTCCCTCACAGTGGCCTCCTTGCTATTCCTCAGATCTGCCAGGCATGATCCAACCTAATGGCCTTCAAGATAGCCAATTCCTTTGTGTGGAGTGACCTTATTGCTGATAGTTCTGGGCAAATTCATCACCTTTCCATACGTTTGTTCAATTGTCAGCTTCATTGTAACTAACCCGATCTTCCTATTAAAATTCTTACCTCCCCATCCCCTGCCTAGCAACCTTGATTTTTCTCATCCTGATCTAATTTTTCTCTTTCCCCATTGCACTCATCATTTTTGAATGCACTATGCAATTTTTATTCAGGTTTATAGCTTTTAATTGTCTCACCCATTAAAATAAACGTTCTACAAATCCAAGTATTTCATTTACCAGTGTAGTCTGAAGTAATATCTGCCATATAATAGACAGTAGACAATTGGTAAATTTCAGAATAAATTAATGTTGAGAATATACTGAATTTCATAAGTCATTTCAATATTTTTTTCAAAAAATAAACTATGTAAAACATACCTTAAATTTACTTTCAAAATATTTTAGAGCATATAATGAACAAAAGAAGACAAAAAAACCCAAAATAAGCAAAAGCCTCAAAGAAACAATCATATGAATAACCATTTCAAACCTACTTAAAAATTGCATAATACCACACTCCTAGATCCTCTCTGAATGCTCTAAAATAACCCTTCAAAAGAAATACATTTTTTAAAATTACAGATTTTTTGGCAAATAATTTAATAAAATAAAAATTTCATTCATCTATGTAGATCATAATAAATGTTTTTAATAAGCATAAAATTATAACTCTGAAGTGTGCTAAAATGAAACCACCTGCTAAGGGTGAGAGAACAAAAATAAACATCATTTTTCCAAATAAGAGGAATTTATTACCTTTGAATCAAAGCATGTGGATTTGTTCAAAGTGGCAATAAAGGAATATGGAAACACAATCCATAGAAAGTCATATTTTAGATTTCTAAAAGACTTCAAAGTGAAGAGTATACATTTTTTAAATGCTACATAATGCTACATAATGACAAGATGACAGGTTGTGACAAATAGCATTTTAAAAGCTCTACTCATAATGGAACGGAAAGTGTCATTTCCCTATAATTTTATATATGTCATTAATTTACTATATTTGGATACAACACATTACCAAACAGATGTTCATCAAAGACTAAATCATTTTTAATGGAACATAATAATTTGAACCTACATCTATTAATCATTTTTTTCGATCTAACATTTATAGTCTCGCTAAACAATTGATCAGATATTGACAAATTTAAAAAAAAATAGGATAAAAAGTCGTGTTTGGAAAAGTAGATTTTCTTTGAAATTTGCATTTAAATGAAAATATTGCTGATATTTTTAAGACTTTAAATGTAATTTTATATATATCTGACCTATCAGATGATATAAAATTTTTGGAGAAAATATGACATATTTTTTTGATCTTGGTTGAAGGTATTAATAAAGAGCAACTGCTTGTATTATTTGTATTGTGATATCTTAGTTAATAAACATGAATAACTGGTATAAAATATGTTTTTTTTAAAGTTTATTTATTTACTTGACAGAGATCACAGGAAGGCAGAGGGGCAGGCAGAGAGAGAGGAATGGAAGCAGGCTCCCTGCTGAGCAGAGAGCCCACTGTGGGACTCAATCCCAGGAACCTGGAATCATAACAAAGAAATGATGATAAATTCCTTAAAAGACTCAAAGTTGTTCTTGACTGGTACGTTTCAAGCTCTATTCCTGGTTTGAGGACAGTTTTTAACAGGCTTGTCACTGTAGAAATCAGCTGGATGTTTAGAGGCTATCAGAACTGTGCAAAAACCTTGAAGGGGTAAAGATTGAAAATCCTTTAGAGAGATTAGCTCCCTAAGGCATTACTCATCCACACATTTTCCTCCAAACAATTAAGGCTGATGGATGAGGGGCACCTGAGGGGCTCTCTCATCACGTGGGTGGTGGGTTAAGCCTCTGCCTTCATCTCAAGTCATGGTCTCTGGGTCCTGGGATCCAGCCCCACATCCGGCTCTGCTCAAAAGGAAGCCTGCTTCCCTCCCTGCTTGCCTGCCTCTCTGCTTACTTGTAATCTCTCTCTCTCTCTCTCTCTCTCTCTCTGTGTCCAATAAATAAATAAAATCTTAAAAAAAAGGCTGATGGATGATAAATTATGAAAACTGCTCCCTCCAAATGATGCTTCTTCATAAGGTTTTAAGAATTTAAAATTGTAAGAATTTAAAATTGAAACTTGATCGTAGGATTTATCTTATACAATAACAACAAGTGATGGCAGTTATTATTAGTTCTGAAGTATTTGTGATTCTGAATTCTTGGCCTCATTAGTAAATTTATTTTTAATAAATTATTTAATATATAATAATATATATAATATATATTATATATAACATATATAATATATATAATAAATTCATTCATTCATTCATTATTTATTTATTTATTATTTATTATTATAATTTATTCATTTATTAACTCAAACACAAGAAAATGAATGACCTGATTG
The DNA here is from genome assembly GCF_964662115.1 of Mustela nivalis. Taxonomy (NCBI): domain Eukaryota; kingdom Metazoa; phylum Chordata; class Mammalia; order Carnivora; family Mustelidae; genus Mustela; species Mustela nivalis. The sequence continues at coordinate 27,398 of NW_028135840.1, forward strand.
AAAAATTGGCAAGGACTGGAACAGACACCTCACTTAAGAAGATATTGAGATGGCAATAATGATATGAACAGATGCTGTGATGATCCACAGCATGTCTAATTAAGGAATTGTAAATTAAAAGAACATGAGGGGCGCCTGGATGGCTTAGTGGGTTAAGCCGCTGCCTTTGGATCAGGTCATGATCTCAGGGTCCTGGGATCGAGTTCCACGTTGGGCTCTCTGCTCAGGAGGAGCCTGCTTCCCTTTCTCTCTCTCTCTGACTGCCTCTCCGTCTTCTTGTGATCTCTCTCTGTCAAATAAATAAATAAAATCTTTTTTAAAAATAAATAAATAAATAAGACAATGATCTATCACTACACATCTATTAGAATGGCTAAAATCCAAAATACTGACAACATAAAATGCTTTTGACGATGAGGAACAAGAGAAACTCTCATTCATTCACCTAAAGGATATGGATGGCTTATAAGCACATGACAAATTTCTCAACATTTAGACATTAAAGAAATACAAATTAAAATCATAATGAGACATGCTTACATATCTATTAGAATGGCTAAAATTATAAAGGCTAATTGTACTTCGTCTGAGCTAGATTGAGAAGCAACAAAAAATCTAAACTGTTGCTGGCATATATCATGATACCACCACTTTGGAAAATAGTTTGAAAATTTTTTTAAATGCAAAATACGTTGCAGTTACACCAATAGCCATTTTACTTCTACACATTTAACCAAGAGAAACAAACGCTATGTTCGTACAAGGACTTGTATATGAATTTCATAGCAGCTTTATTTTTAAGAATTGAAAACAGTAGAAATGTTCATCAATGTCCATCAATAGAGCAAAGACAAATTATGATCTATTCATTAAAGAGATTACTATTCAACATCAAAATGAACTATTTACAATTGGAGATTCTCAAAGTAATGGTGCTGAGAAAAGAAAAGCCAGGCAATGAATAGAATATACTGTGTGATTCCATGACTATAAAAAAAATCTAGAAAATACAAATTTACATAAAGTCACAGTCATCAAATATATTGGTGTGATTTTAGTGCCTTCTTCTGTGCTCCCATAGCTTCCTACACTTGGATCTCCAAGCATTTGTTACACCATGTGAAAATATGAACTCTTTTTCTTTATTCTGTCTTACCAGAATAAGAATCCTTGAAATTTTATGGACATTTGAACTCTCAGTTATTAGTAGAAATTCTATCACACAGTAAGTTTTCAAATATAAAGCCACAGTTTTACAATGACTTCTAAGCTTTTACATGATCTAGCCACTCATTTAACCTCTGTGATCTCTTTCCCTGCTACTCTTCAGTCCCTCACAGTGGCCTCCTTGCTATTCCTCAGATCTGCCAGGCATGATCCAACCTAATGGCCTTCAAGATAGCCAATTCCTTTGTGTGGAGTGACCTTATTGCTGATAGTTCTGGGCAAATTCATCACCTTTCCATACGTTTGTTCAATTGTCAGCTTCATTGTAACTAACCCGATCTTCCTATTAAAATTCTTACCTCCCCATCCCCTGCCTAGCAACCTTGATTTTTCTCATCCTGATCTAATTTTTCTCTTTCCCCATTGCACTCATCATTTTTGAATGCACTATGCAATTTTTATTCAGGTTTATAGCTTTTAATTGTCTCACCCATTAAAATAAACGTTCTACAAATCCAAGTATTTCATTTACCAGTGTAGTCTGAAGTAATATCTGCCATATAATAGACAGTAGACAATTGGTAAATTTCAGAATAAATTAATGTTGAGAATATACTGAATTTCATAAGTCATTTCAATATTTTTTTCAAAAAATAAACTATGTAAAACATACCTTAAATTTACTTTCAAAATATTTTAGAGCATATAATGAACAAAAGAAGACAAAAAAACCCAAAATAAGCAAAAGCCTCAAAGAAACAATCATATGAATAACCATTTCAAACCTACTTAAAAATTGCATAATACCACACTCCTAGATCCTCTCTGAATGCTCTAAAATAACCCTTCAAAAGAAATACATTTTTTAAAATTACAGATTTTTTGGCAAATAATTTAATAAAATAAAAATTTCATTCATCTATGTAGATCATAATAAATGTTTTTAATAAGCATAAAATTATAACTCTGAAGTGTGCTAAAATGAAACCACCTGCTAAGGGTGAGAGAACAAAAATAAACATCATTTTTCCAAATAAGAGGAATTTATTACCTTTGAATCAAAGCATGTGGATTTGTTCAAAGTGGCAATAAAGGAATATGGAAACACAATCCATAGAAAGTCATATTTTAGATTTCTAAAAGACTTCAAAGTGAAGAGTATACATTTTTTAAATGCTACATAATGCTACATAATGACAAGATGACAGGTTGTGACAAATAGCATTTTAAAAGCTCTACTCATAATGGAACGGAAAGTGTCATTTCCCTATAATTTTATATATGTCATTAATTTACTATATTTGGATACAACACATTACCAAACAGATGTTCATCAAAGACTAAATCATTTTTAATGGAACATAATAATTTGAACCTACATCTATTAATCATTTTTTTCGATCTAACATTTATAGTCTCGCTAAACAATTGATCAGATATTGACAAATTTAAAAAAAATATAGGATAAAAAGTCGTGTTTGGAAAAGTAGATTTTCTTTGAAATTTGCATTTAAATGAAAATATTGCTGATATTTTTAAGACTTTAAATGTAATTTTATATATATCTGACCTATCAGATGATATAAAATTTTTGGAGAAAATATGACATATTTTTTTGATCTTGGTTGAAGGTATTAATAAAGAGCAACTGCTTGTATTATTTGTATTGTGATATCTTAGTTAATAAACATGAATAACTGGTATAAAATATGTTTTTTTTAAAGTTTATTTATTTACTTGACAGAGATCACAGGAAGGCAGAGGGGCAGGCAGAGAGAGAGGAATGGAAGCAGGCTCCCTGCTGAGCAGAGAGCCCACTGTGGGACTCAATCCCAGGAACCTGGAATCATAACAAAGAAATGATGATAAATTCCTTAAAAGACTCAAAGTTGTTCTTGACTGGTACGTTTCAAGCTCTATTCCTGGTTTGAGGACAGTTTTTAACAGGCTTGTCACTGTAGAAATCAGCTGGATGTTTAGAGGCTATCAGAACTGTGCAAAAACCTTGAAGGGGTAAAGATTGAAAATCCTTTAGAGAGATTAGCTCCCTAAGGCATTACTCATCCACACATTTTCCTCCAAACAATTAAGGCTGATGGATGAGGGGCACCTGAGGGGCTCTCTCATCACGTGGGTGGTGGGTTAAGCCTCTGCCTTCATCTCAAGTCATGGTCTCTGGGTCCTGGGATCCAGCCCCACATCCGGCTCTGCTCAAAAGGAAGCCTGCTTCCCTCCCTGCTTGCCTGCCTCTCTGCTTACTTGTAATCTCTCTCTCTCTCTCTCTCTCTCTCTCTGTGTCCAATAAATAAATAAAATCTTAAAAAAAAGGCTGATGGATGATAAATTATGAAAACTGCTCCCTCCAAATGATGCTTCTTCATAAGGTTTTAAGAATTTAAAGTTGTAAGAATTTAAAATTGAAACTTGATCGTAGGATTTATCTTATACAATAACAACAAGTGATGGCAGTTATTATTAGTTCTGAAGTATTTGTGATTCTGAATTCTTGGCCTCATTAGTAAATTTATTTTTAATAAATTATTTAATATATAATAATATATATAATATATATTATATATAACATATATAATATATATAATAAATTCATTCATTCATTCATTATTTATTTATTTATTATTTATTATTATAATTTATTCATTTATTAACTCAAACACAAGAAAATGAATGACCTGATTGAAAAATTGGCAAGGACTGGAACAGACACCTCACTTAAGAAGATATTGAGATGGCAATAATGATATGAACAGATGCTGTGATGATCCACAGCATGTCTAATTAAGGAATTGTAAATTAAAAGAACATGAGGGGCGCCTGGATGGCTTAGTGGGTTAAGCCGCTGCCTTTGGATCAGGTCATGATCTCAGGGTCCTGGGATCGAGTTCCACGTTGGGCTCTCTGCTCAGGAGGAGCCTGCTTCCCTTTCTCTCTCTCTCTGACTGCCTCTCCGTCTTCTTGTGATCTCTCTCTGTCAAATAAATAAATAAAATCTTTTTTAAAAATAAATAAATAAATAAGACAATGATCTATCACTACACATCTATTAGAATGGCTAAAATCCAAAATACTGACAACATAAAATGCTTTTGACGATGAGGAACAAGAGAAACTCTCATTCATTCACCTAAAGGATATGGATGGCTTATAAGCACATGACAAATTTCTCAACATTTAGACATTAAAGAAATACAAATTAAAATCATAATGAGACATGCTTACATATCTATTAGAATGGCTAAAATTATAAAGGCTAATTGTACTTCGTCTGAGCTAGATTGAGAAGCAACAAAAAATCTAAACTGTTGCTGGCATATATCATGATACCACCACTTTGGAAAATAGTTTGAAAATTTTTTTAAATGCAAAATACGTTGCAGTTACACCAATAGCCATTTTACTTCTACACATTTAACCAAGAGAAACAAACGGTATGTTCGTACAAGGACTTGTATATGAATTTCATAGCAGCTTTATTTTTAAGAATTGAAAACAGTAGAAATGTTCATCAATGTCCATCAATAGAGCAAAGACAAATTATGATCTATTCATTAAAGAGATTACTATTCAACATCAAAATGAACTATTTACAATTGGAGATTCTCAAAGTAATGGTGCTGAGAAAAGAAAAGCCAGGCAATGAATAGAATATACTGTGTGATTCCATGACTATAAAAAAAATCTAGAAAATACAAATTTACATAAAGTCACAGTCATCAAATATATTGGTGTGATTTTAGTGCCTTCTTCTGTGCTCCCATAGCTTCCTACACTTGGATCTCCAAGCATTTGTTACACCATGTGAAAATATGAACTCTTTTTCTTTATTCTGTCTTACCAGAATAAGAATCCTTGAAATTTTATGGACATTTGAACTCTCAGTTATTAGTAGAAATTCTATCACACAGTAAGTTTTCAAATATAAAGCCACAGTTTTACAATGACTTCTAAGCTTTTACATGATCTAGCCACTCATTTAACCTCTGTGATCTCTTTCCCTGCTACTCTTCAGTCCCTCACAGTGGCCTCCTTGCTATTCCTCAGATCTGCCAGGCATGATCCAACCTAATGGCCTTCAAGATAGCCAATTCCTTTGTGTGGAGTGACCTTATTGCTGATAGTTCTGGGCAAATTCATCACCTTTCCATACGTTTGTTCAATTGTCAGCTTCATTGTAACTAACCCGATCTTCCTATTAAAATTCTTACCTCCCCATCCCCTGCCTAGCAACCTTGATTTTTCTCATCCTGATCTAATTTTTCTCTTTCCCCATTGCACTCATCATTTTTGAATGCACTATGCAATTTTTATTCAGGTTTATAGCTTTTAATTGTCTCACCCATTAAAATAAACGTTCTACAAATCCAAGTATTTCATTTACCAGTGTAGTCTGAAGTAATATCTGCCATATAATAGACAGTAGACAATTGGTAAATTTCAGAATAAATTAATGTTGAGAATATACTGAATTTCATAAGTCATTTCAATATTTTTTTCAAAAAATAAACTATGTAAAACATACCTTAAATTTACTTTCAAAATATTTTAGAGCATATAATGAACAAAAGAAGACAAAAAAACCCAAAATAAGCAAAAGCCTCAAAGAAACAATCATATGAATAACCATTTCAAACCTACTTAAAAATTGCATAATACCACACTCCTAGATCCTCTCTGAATGCTCTAAAATAACCCTTCAAAAGAAATACATTTTTTAAAATTACAGATTTTTTGGCAAATAATTTAATAAAATAAAAATTTCATTCATCTATGTAGATCATAATAAATGTTTTTAATAAGCATAAAATTATAACTCTGAAGTGTGCTAAAATGAAACCACCTGCTAAGGGTGAGAGAACAAAAATAAACATCATTTTTCCAAATAAGAGGAATTTATTACCTTTGAATCAAAGCATGTGGATTTGTTCAAAGTGGCAATAAAGGAATATGGAAACACAATCCATAGAAAGTCATATTTTAGATTTCTAAAAGACTTCAAAGTGAAGAGTATACATTTTTTAAATGCTACATAATGCTACATAATGACAAGATGACAGGTTGTGACAAATAGCATTTTAAAAGCTCTACTCATAATGGAACGGAAAGTGTCATTTCCCTATAATTTTATATATGTCATTAATTTACTATATTTGGATACAACACATTACCAAACAGATGTTCATCAAAGACTAAATCATTTTTAATGGAACATAATAATTTGAACCTACATCTATTAATCATTTTTTTCGATCTAACATTTATAGTCTCGCTAAACAATTGATCAGATATTGACAAATTTAAAAAAAATATAGGATAAAAAGTCGTGTTTGGAAAAGTAGATTTTCTTTGAAATTTGCATTTAAATGAAAATATTGCTGATATTTTTAAGACTTTAAATGTAATTTTATATATATCTGACCTATCAGATGATATAAAATTTTTGGAGAAAATATGACATATTTTTTTGATCTTGGTTGAAGGTATTAATAAAGAGCAACTGCTTGTATTATTTGTATTGTGATATCTTAGTTAATAAACATGAATAACTGGTATAAAATATGTTTTTTTTAAAGTTTATTTATTTACTTGACAGAGATCACAGGAAGGCAGAGGGGCAGGCAGAGAGAGAGGAATGGAAGCAGGCTCCCTGCTGAGCAGAGAGCCCACTGTGGGACTCAATCCCAGGAACCTGGAATCATAACAAAGAAATGATGATAAATTCCTTAAAAGACTCAAAGTTGTTCTTGACTGGTACGTTTCAAGCTCTATTCCTGGTTTGAGGACAGTTTTTAACAGGCTTGTCACTGTAGAAATCAGCTGGATGTTTAGAGGCTATCAGAACTGTGCAAAAACCTTGAAGGGGTAAAGATTGAAAATCCTTTAGAGAGATTAGCTCCCTAAGGCATTACTCATCCACACATTTTCCTCCAAACAATTAAGGCTGATGGATGAGGGGCACCTGAGGGGCTCTCTCATCACGTGGGTGGTGGGTTAAGCCTCTGCCTTCATCTCAAGTCATGGTCTCTGGGTCCTGGGATCCAGCCCCACATCCGGCTCTGCTCAAAAGGAAGCCTGCTTCCCTCCCTGCTTGCCTGCCTCTCTGCTTACTTGTAATCTCTCTCTCTCTCTCTCTCTCTCTCTCTGTGTCCAATAAATAAATAAAATCTTAAAAAAAAGGCTGATGGATGATAAATTATGAAAACTGCTCCCTCCAAATGATGCTTCTTCATAAGGTTTTAAGAATTTAAAGTTGTAAGAATTTAAAATTGAAACTTGATCGTAGGATTTATCTTATACAATAACAACAAGTGATGGCAGTTATTATTAGTTCTGAAGTATTTGTGATTCTGAATTCTTGGCCTCATTAGTAAATTTATTTTTAATAAATTATTTAATATATAATAATATATATAATATATATTATATATAACATATATAATATATATAATAAATTCATTCATTCATTCATTATTTATTTATTTATTATTTATTATTATAATTTATTCATTTATTAACTCAAACACAAGAAAATGAATGACCTGATTGAAAAATTGGCAAGGACTGGAACAGACACCTCACTTAAGAAGATATTGAGATGGCAATAATGATATGAACAGATGCTGTGATGATCCACAGCATGTCTAATTAAGGAATTGTAAATTAAAAGAACATGAGGGGCGCCTGGATGGCTTAGTGGGTTAAGCCGCTGCCTTTGGATCAGGTCATGATCTCAGGGTCCTGGGATCGAGTTCCACGTTGGGCTCTCTGCTCAGGAGGAGCCTGCTTCCCTTTCTCTCTCTCTCTGACTGCCTCTCCGTCTTCTTGTGATCTCTCTCTGTCAAATAAATAAATAAAATCTTTTTTAAAAATAAATAAATAAATAAGACAATGATCTATCACTACACATCTATTAGAATGGCTAAAATCCAAAATACTGACAACATAAAATGCTTTTGACGATGAGGAACAAGAGAAACTCTCATTCATTCACCTAAAGGATATGGATGGCTTATAAGCACATGACAAATTTCTCAACATTTAGACATTAAAGAAATACAAATTAAAATCATAATGAGACATGCTTACATATCTATTAGAATGGCTAAAATTATAAAGGCTAATTGTACTTCGTCTGAGCTAGATTGAGAAGCAACAAAAAATCTAAACTGTTGCTGGCATATATCATGATACCACCACTTTGGAAAATAGTTTGAAAATTTTTTTAAATGCAAAATACGTTGCAGTTACACCAATAGCCATTTTACTTCTACACATTTAACCAAGAGAAACAAACGCTATGTTCGTACAAGGACTTGTATATGAATTTCATAGCAGCTTTATTTTTAAGAATTGAAAACAGTAGAAATGTTCATCAATGTCCATCAATAGAGCAAAGACAAATTATGATCTATTCATTAAAGAGATTACTATTCAACATCAAAATGAACTATTTACAATTGGAGATTCTCAAAGTAATGGTGCTGAGAAAAGAAAAGCCAGGCAATGAATAGAATATACTGTGTGATTCCATGACTATAAAAAAAATCTAGAAAATACAAATTTACATAAAGTCACAGTCATCAAATATATTGGTGTGATTTTAGTGCCTTCTTCTGTGCTCCCATAGCTTCCTACACTTGGATCTCCAAGCATTTGTTACACCATGTGAAAATATGAACTCTTTTTCTTTATTCTGTCTTACCAGAATAAGAATCCTTGAAATTTTATGGACATTTGAACTCTCAGTTATTAGTAGAAATTCTATCACACAGTAAGTTTTCAAATATAAAGCCACAGTTTTACAATGACTTCTAAGCTTTTACATGATCTAGCCACTCATTTAACCTCTGTGATCTCTTTCCCTGCTACTCTTCAGTCCCTCACAGTGGCCTCCTTGCTATTCCTCAGATCTGCCAGGCATGATCCAACCTAATGGCCTTCAAGATAGCCAATTCCTTTGTGTGGAGTGACCTTATTGCTGATAGTTCTGGGCAAATTCATCACCTTTCCATACGTTTGTTCAATTGTCAGCTTCATTGTAACTAACCCGATCTTCCTATTAAAATTCTTACCTCCCCATCCCCTGCCTAGCAACCTTGATTTTTCTCATCCTGATCTAATTTTTCTCTTTCCCCATTGCACTCATCATTTTTGAATGCACTATGCAATTTTTATTCAGGTTTATAGCTTTTAATTGTCTCACCCATTAAAATAAACGTTCTACAAATCCAAGTATTTCATTTACCAGTGTAGTCTGAAGTAATATCTGCCATATAATAGACAGTAGACAATTGGTAAATTTCAGAATAAATTAATGTTGAGAATATACTGAATTTCATAAGTCATTTCAATATTTTTTTCAAAAAATAAACTATGTAAAACATACCTTAAATTTACTTTCAAAATATTTTAGAGCATATAATGAACAAAAGAAGACAAAAAAACCCAAAATAAGCAAAAGCCTCAAAGAAACAATCATATGAATAACCATTTCAAACCTACTTAAAAATTGCATAATACCACACTCCTAGATCCTCTCTGAATGCTCTAAAATAACCCTTCAAAAGAAATACATTTTTTAAAATTACAGATTTTTTGGCAAATAATTTAATAAAATAAAAATTTCATTCATCTATGTAGATCATAATAAATGTTTTTAATAAGCATAAAATTATAACTCTGAAGTGTGCTAAAATGAAACCACCTGCTAAGGGTGAGAGAACAAAAATAAACATCATTTTTCCAAATAAGAGGAATTTATTACCTTTGAATCAAAGCATGTGGATTTGTTCAAAGTGGCAATAAATGAATATGGAAACACAATCCATAGAAAGTCATATTTTAGATTTCTAAAAGACTTCAAAGTGAAGAGTATACATTTTTTAAATGCTACATAATGCTACATAATGACAAGATGACAGGTTGTGACAAATAGCATTTTAAAAGCTCTACTCATAATGGAACGGAAAGTGTCATTTCCCTATAATTTTATATATGTCATTAATTTACTATATTTGGATACAACACATTACCAAACAGATGTTCATCAAAGACTAAATCATTTTTAATGGAACATAATAATTTGAACCTACATCTATTAATCATTTTTTTCGATCTAACATTTATAGTCTCGCTAAACAATTGATCAGATATTGACAAATTTAAAAAAAATATAGGATAAAAAGTCGTGTTTGGAAAAGTAGATTTTCTTTGAAATTTGCATTTAAATGAAAATATTGCTGATATTTTTAAGACTTTAAATGTAATTTTATATATATCTGACCTATCAGATGATATAAAATTTTTGGAGAAAATATGACATATTTTTTTGATCTTGGTTGAAGGTATTAATAAAGAGCAACTGCTTGTATTATTTGTATTGTGATATCTTAGTTAATAAACATGAATAACTGGTATAAAATATGGTTTTTTTAAAGTTTATTTATTTACTTGACAGAGATCACAGGAAGGCAGAGGGGCAGGCAGAGAGAGAGGAATGGAAGCAGGCTCCCTGCTGAGCAGAGAGCCCACTGTGGGACTCAATCCCAGGAACCTGGAATCATAACAAAGAAATGATGATAAATTCCTTAAAAGACTCAAAGTTGTTCTTGACTGGTACGTTTCAAGCTCTATTCCTGGTTTGAGGACAGTTTTTAACAGGCTTGTCACTGTAGAAATCAGCTGGATGTTTAGAGGCTATCAGAACTGTGCAAAAACCTTGAAGGGGTAAAGATTGAAAATCCTTTAGAGAGATTAGCTCCCTAAGGCATTACTCATCCACACATTTTCCTCCAAACAATTAAGGCTGATGGATGAGGGGCACCTGAGGGGCTCTCTCATCACGTGGGTGGTGGGTTAAGCCTCTGCCTTCATCTCAAGTCATGGTCTCTGGGTCCTGGGATCCAGCCCCACATCCGGCTCTGCTCAAAAGGAAGCCTGCTTCCCTCCCTGCTTGCCTGCCTCTCTGCTTACTTGTAATCTCTCTCTCTCTCTCTCTCTCTCTCTCTGTGTCCAATAAATAAATAAAATCTTAAAAAAAAGGCTGATGGATGATAAATTATGAAAACTGCTCCCTCCAAATGATGCTTCTTCATAAGGTTTTAAGAATTTAAAGTTGTAAGAATTTAAAATTGAAACTTGATCGTAGGATTTATCTTATACAATAACAACAAGTGATGGCAGTTATTATTAGTTCTGAAGTATTTGTGATTCTGAATTCTTGGCCTCATTAGTAAATTTATTTTTAATAAATTATTTAATATATAATAATATATATAATATATATTATATATAACATATATAATATATATAATAAATTCATTCATTCATTCATTATTTATTTATTTATTATTTATTATTATAATTTATTCATTTATTAACTCAAACACAAGAAAATGAATGACCTGATTGAAAAATTGGCAAGGACTGGAACAGACACCTCACTTAAGAAGATATTGAGATGGCAATAATGATATGAACAGATGCTGTGATGATCCACAGCATGTCTAATTAAGGAATTGTAAATTAAAAGAACATGAGGGGCGCCTGGATGGCTTAGTGGGTTAAGCCGCTGCCTTTGGATCAGGTCATGATCTCAGGGTCCTGGGATCGAGTTCCACGTTGGGCTCTCTGCTCAGGAGGAGCCTGCTTCCCTTTCTCTCTCTCTCTGACTGCCTCTCCGTCTTCTTGTGATCTCTCTCTGTCAAATAAATAAATAAAATCTTTTTTAAAAATAAATAAATAAATAAGACAATGATCTATCACTACACATCTATTAGAATGGCTAAAATCCAAAATACTGACAACATAAAATGCTTTTGACGATGAGGAACAAGAGAAACTCTCATTCATTCACCTAAAGGATATGGATGGCTTATAAGCACATGACAAATTTCTCAACATTTAGACATTAAAGAAATACAAATTAAAATCATAATGAGACATGCTTACATATCTATTAGAATGGCTAAAATTATAAAGGCTAATTGTACTTCGTCTGAGCTAGATTGAGAAGCAACAAAAAATCTAAACTGTTGCTGGCATATATCATGATACCACCACTTTGGAAAATAGTTTGAAAATTTTTTTAAATGCAAAATACGTTGCAGTTACACCAATAGCCATTTTACTTCTACACATTTAACCAAGAGAAACAAACGCTATGTTCGTACAAGGACTTGTATATGAATTTCATAGCAGCTTTATTTTTAAGAATTGAAAACAGTAGAAATGTTCATCAATGTCCATCAATAGAGCAAAGACAAATTATGATCTATTCATTAAAGAGATTACTATTCAACATCAAAATGAACTATTTACAATTGGAGATTCTCAAAGTAATGGTGCTGAGAAAAGAAAAGCCAGGCAATGAATAGAATATACTGTGTGATTCCATGACTATAAAAAAAATCTAGAAAATACAAATTTACATAAAGTCACAGTCATCAAATATATTGGTGTGATTTTAGTGCCTTCTTCTGTGCTCCCATAGCTTCCTACACTTGGATCTCCAAGCATTTGTTACACCATGTGAAAATATGAACTCTTTTTCTTTATTCTGTCTTACCAGAATAAGAATCCTTGAAATTTTATGGACATTTGAACTCTCAGTTATTAGTAGAAATTCTATCACACAGTAAGTTTTCAAATATAAAGCCACAGTTTTACAATGACTTCTAAGCTTTTACATGATCTAGCCACTCATTTAACCTCTGTGATCTCTTTCCCTGCTACTCTTCAGTCCCTCACAGTGGCCTCCTTGCTATTCCTCAGATCTGCCAGGCATGATCCAACCTAATGGCCTTCAAGATAGCCAATTCCTTTGTGTGGAGTGACCTTATTGCTGATAGTTCTGGGCAAATTCATCACCTTTCCATACGTTTGTTCAATTGTCAGCTTCATTGTAACTAACCCGATCTTCCTATTAAAATTCTTACCTCCCCATCCCCTGCCTAGCAACCTTGATTTTTCTCATCCTGATCTAATTTTTCTCTTTCCCCATTGCACTCATCATTTTTGAATGCACTATGCAATTTTTATTCAGGTTTATAGCTTTTAATTGTCTCACCCATTAAAATAAACGTTCTACAAATCCAAGTATTTCATTTACCAGTGTAGTCTGAAGTAATATCTGCCATATAATAGACAGTAGACAATTGGTAAATTTCAGAATAAATTAATGTTGAGAATATACTGAATTTCATAAGTCATTTCAATATTTTTTTCAAAAAATAAACTATGTAAAACATACCTTAAATTTACTTTCAAAATATTTTAGAGCATATAATGAACAAAAGAAGACAAAAAAACCCAAAATAAGCAAAAGCCTCAAAGAAACAATCATATGAATAACCATTTCAAACCTACTTAAAAATTGCATAATACCACACTCCTAGATCCTCTCTGAATGCTCTAAAATAACCCTTCAAAAGAAATACATTTTTTAAAATTACAGATTTTTTGGCAAATAATTTAATAAAATAAAAATTTCATTCATCTATGTAGATCATAATAAATGTTTTTAATAAGCATAAAATTATAACTCTGAAGTGTGCTAAAATGAAACCACCTGCTAAGGGTGAGAGAACAAAAATAAACATCATTTTTCCAAATAAGAGGAATTTATTACCTTTGAATCAAAGCATGTGGATTTGTTCAAAGTGGCAATAAAGGAATATGGAAACACAATCCATAGAAAGTCATATTTTAGATTTCTAAAAGACTTCAAAGTGAAGAGTATACATTTTTTAAATGCTACATAATGCTACATAATGACAAGATGACAGGTTGTGACAAATAGCATTTTAAAAGCTCTACTCATAATGGAACGGAAAGTGTCATTTCCCTATAATTTTATATATGTCATTAATTTACTATATTTGGATACAACACATTACCAAACAGATGTTCATCAAAGACTAAATCATTTTTAATGGAACATAATAATTTGAACCTACATCTATTAATCATTTTTTTGATCTAACATTTATAGTCTCGCTAAACAATTGATCAGATATTGACAAATTTAAAAAAAATATAGGATAAAAAGTCGTGTTTGGAAAAGTAGATTTTCTTTGAAATTTGCATTTAAATGAAAATATTGCTGATATTTTTAAGACTTTAAATGTAATTTTATATATATCTGACCTATCAGATGATATAAAATTTTTGGAGAAAATATGACATATTTTTTTGATCTTGGTTGAAGGTATTAATAAAGAGCAACTGCTTGTATTATTTGTATTGTGATATCTTAGTTAATAAACATGAATAACTGGTATAAAATATGGTTTTTTTAAAGTTTATTTATTTACTTGACAGAGATCACAGGAAGGCAGAGGGGCAGGCAGAGAGAGAGGAATGGAAGCAGGCTCCCTGCTGAGCAGAGAGCCCACTGTGGGACTCAATCCCAGGAACCTGGAATCATAACAAAGAAATGATGATAAATTCCTTAAAAGACTCAAAGTTGTTCTTGACTGGTACGTTTCAAGCTCTATTCCTGGTTTGAGGACAGTTTTTAACAGGCTTGTCACTGTAGAAATCAGCTGGATGTTTAGAGGCTATCAGAACTGTGCAAAAACCTTGAAGGGGTAAAGATTGAAAATCCTTTAGAGAGATTAGCTCCCTAAGGCATTACTCATCCACACATTTTCCTCCAAACAATTAAGGCTGATGGATGAGGGGCACCTGAGGGGCTCTCTCATCACGTGGGTAGTGGGTTAAGCCTCTGCCTTCATCTCAAGTCATGGTCTCTGGGTCCTGGGATCCAGCCCCACATCCGGCTCTGCTCAAAAGGAAGCCTGCTTCCCTCCCTGCTTGCCTGCCTCTCTGCTTACTTGTAATCTCTCTCTCTCTCTCTCTCTCTCTCTCTATCTCTCTGTGTCCAATAAATAAATAAAATCTTAAAAAAAAAGGCTGATGGATGATAAATTATGAAAACTGCTCCCTCCAAATGATGCTTCTTCATAAGGTTTTAAGAATTTAAAATTGTAAGAATTTAAAATTGAAACTTGATCGTAGGATTTATCTTATACAATAACAACAAGTGATGGCAGTTATTATTAGTTCTGAAGTATTTGTGATTCTGAATTCTTGGCCTCATTAGTAAATTTATTTTTAATAAATTATTTAATATATAATAATATATATAATATATATTATATATAACATATATAATATATATAATAAATTCATTCATTCATTCATTATTTATTTATTTATTATTTATTATTATAATTTATTCATTTATTAACTCAAACACAAGAAAATGAATGACCTGATTGAAAAATTGGCAAGGACTGGAACAGACACCTCACTTAAGAAGATATTGAGATGGCAATAATGATATGAACAGATGCTGTGATGATCCACAGCATGTCTAATTAAGGAATTGTAAATTAAAAGAACATGAGGGGCGCCTGGATGGCTTAGTGGGTTAAGCCGCTGCCTTTGGATCAGGTCATGATCTCAGGGTCCTGGGATCGAGTTCCACGTTGGGCTCTCTGCTCAGGAGGAGCCTGCTTCCCTTTCTCTCTCTCTCTGACTGCCTCTCCGTCTTCTTGTGATCTCTCTCTGTCAAATAAATAAATAAAATCTTTTTTAAAAATAAATAAATAAATAAGACAATGATCTATCACTACACATCTATTAGAATGGCTAAAATCCAAAATACTGACAACATAAAATGCTTTTGACGATGAGGAACAAGAGAAACTCTCATTCATTCACCTAAAGGATATGGATGGCTTATAAGCACATGACAAATTTCTCAACATTTAGACATTAAAGAAATACAAATTAAAATCATAATGAGACATGCTTACATATCTATTAGAATGGCTAAAATTATAAAGGCTAATTGTACTTCGTCTGAGCTAGATTGAGAAGCAACAAAAAATCTAAACTGTTGCTGG
The DNA here is from genome assembly GCF_964662115.1 of Mustela nivalis. Lineage (NCBI taxonomy): Eukaryota > Metazoa > Chordata > Mammalia > Carnivora > Mustelidae > Mustela > Mustela nivalis. Next base: position 43,492 of record NW_028135840.1, read on the forward strand.
CATATATCATGATACCACCACTTTGGAAAATAGTTTGAAAATTTTTTTAAATGCAAAATACGTTGCAGTTACACCAATAGCCATGTTACTTCTACACATTTAACCAAGAGAAACAAACGCTATGTTCGTACAAGGACTTGTATATGAATTTCATAGCAGCTTTATTTTTAAGAATTGAAAACAGTAGAAATGTTCATCAATGTCCATCAATAGAGCAAAGACAAATTATGATCTATTCATTAAAGAGATTACTATTCAACATCAAAATGAACTATTTACAATTGGAGATTCTCAAAGTAATGGTGCTGAGAAAAGAAAAGCCAGGCAATGAATAGAATATACTGTGTGATTCCATGACTATAAAAAAAATCTAGAAAATACAAATTTACATAAAGTCACAGTCATCAAATATATTGGTGTGATTTTAGTGCCTTCTTCTGTGCTCCCATAGCTTCCTACACTTGGATCTCCAAGCATTTGTTACACCATGTGAAAATATGAACTCTTTTTCTTTATTCTGTCTTACCAGAATAAGAATCCTTGAAATTTTATGGACATTTGAACTCTCAGTTATTAGTAGAAATTCTATCACACAGTAAGTTTTCAAATATAAAGCCACAGTTTTACAATGACTTCTAAGCTTTTACATGATCTAGCCACTCATTTAACCTCTGTGATCTCTTTCCCTGCTACTCTTCAGTCCCTCACAGTGGCCTCCTTGCTATTCCTCAGATCTGCCAGGCATGATCCAACCTAATGGCCTTCAAGATAGCCAATTCCTTTGTGTGGAGTGACCTTATTGCTGATAGTTCTGGGCAAATTCATCACCTTTCCATACGTTTGTTCAATTGTCAGCTTCATTGTAACTAACCCGATCTTCCTATTAAAATTCTTACCTCCCCATCCCCTGCCTAGCAACCTTGATTTTTCTCATCCTGATCTAATTTTTCTCTTTCCCCATTGCACTCATCATTTTTGAATGCACTATGCAATTTTTATTCAGGTTTATAGCTTTTAATTGTCTCACCCATTAAAATAAACGTTCTACAAATCCAAGTATTTCATTTACCAGTGTAGTCTGAAGTAATATCTGCCATATAATAGACAGTAGACAATTGGTAAATTTCAGAATAAATTAATGTTGAGAATATACTGAATTTCATAAGTCATTTCAATATTTTTTTCAAAAAATAAACTATGTAAAACATACCTTAAATTTACTTTCAAAATATTTTAGAGCATATAATGAACAAAAGAAGACAAAAAAACCCAAAATAAGCAAAAGCCTCAAAGAAACAATCATATGAATAACCATTTCAAACCTACTTAAAAATTGCATAATACCACACTCCTAGATCCTCTCTGAATGCTCTAAAATAACCCTTCAAAAGAAATACATTTTTTAAAATTACAGATTTTTTGGCAAATAATTTAATAAAATAAAAATTTCATTCATCTATGTAGATCATAATAAATGTTTTTAATAAGCATAAAATTATAACTCTGAAGTGTGCTAAAATGAAACCACCTGCTAAGGGTGAGAGAACAAAAATAAACATCATTTTTCCAAATAAGAGGAATTTATTACCTTTGAATCAAAGCATGTGGATTTGTTCAAAGTGGCAATAAAGGAATATGGAAACACAATCCATAGAAAGTCATATTTTAGATTTCTAAAAGACTTCAAAGTGAAGAGTATACATTTTTTAAATGCTACATAATGCTACATAATGACAAGATGACAGGTTGTGACAAATAGCATTTTAAAAGCTCTACTCATAATGGAACGGAAAGTGTCATTTCCCTATAATTTTATATATGTCATTAATTTACTATATTTGGATACAACACATTACCAAACAGATGTTCATCAAAGACTAAATCATTTTTAATGGAACATAATAATTTGAACCTACATCTATTAATCATTTTTTTCGATCTAACATTTATAGTCTCGCTAAACAATTGATCAGATATTGACAAATTTAAAAAAAATATAGGATAAAAAGTCGTGTTTGGAAAAGTAGATTTTCTTTGAAATTTGCATTTAAATGAAAATATTGCTGATATTTTTAAGACTTTAAATGTAATTTTATATATATCTGACCTATCAGATGATATAAAATTTTTGGAGAAAATATGACATATTTTTTTGATCTTGGTTGAAGGTATTAATAAAGAGCAACTGCTTGTATTATTTGTATTGTGATATCTTAGTTAATAAACATGAATAACTGGTATAAAATATGGTTTTTTTAAAGTTTATTTATTTACTTGACAGAGATCACAGGAAGGCAGAGGGGCAGGCAGAGAGAGAGGAATGGAAGCAGGCTCCCTGCTGAGCAGAGAGCCCACTGTGGGACTCAATCCCAGGAACCTGGAATCATAACAAAGAAATGATGATAAATTCCTTAAAAGACTCAAAGTTGTTCTTGACTGGTACGTTTCAAGCTCTATTCCTGGTTTGAGGACAGTTTTTAACAGGCTTGTCACTGTAGAAATCAGCTGGATGTTTAGAGGCTATCAGAACTGTGCAAAAACCTTGAAGGGGTAAAGATTGAAAATCCTTTAGAGAGATTAGCTCCCTAAGGCATTACTCATCCACACATTTTCCTCCAAACAATTAAGGCTGATGGATGAGGGGCACCTGAGGGGCTCTCTCATCACGTGGGTGGTGGGTTAAGCCTCTGCCTTCATCTCAAGTCATGGTCTCTGGGTCCTGGGATCCAGCCCCACATCCGGCTCTGCTCAAAAGGAAGCCTGCTTCCCTCCCTGCTTGCCTGCCTCTCTGCTTACTTGTAATCTCTCTCTCTCTCTCTCTCTCTCTCTCTGTGTCCAATAAATAAATAAAATCTTAAAAAAAAGGCTGATGGATGATAAATTATGAAAACTGCTCCCTCCAAATGATGCTTCTTCATAAGGTTTTAAGAATTTAAAATTGTAAGAATTTAAAATTGAAACTTGATCGTAGGATTTATCTTATACAATAACAACAAGTGATGGCAGTTATTATTAGTTCTGAAGTATTTGTGATTCTGAATTCTTGGCCTCATTAGTAAATTTATTTTTAATAAATTATTTAATATATAATAATATATATAATATATATTATATATAACATATATAATATATATAATAAATTCATTCATTCATTCATTATTTATTTATTTATTATTTATTATTATAATTTATTCATTTATTAACTCAAACACAAGAAAATGAATGACCTGATTGAAAAATTGGCAAGGACTGGAACAGACACCTCACTTAAGAAGATATTGAGATGGCAATAATGATATGAACAGATGCTGTGATGATCCACAGCATGTCTAATTAAGGAATTGTAAATTAAAAGAACATGAGGGGCGCCTGGATGGCTTAGTGGGTTAAGCCGCTGCCTTTGGATCAGGTCATGATCTCAGGGTCCTGGGATCGAGTTCCACGTTGGGCTCTCTGCTCAGGAGGAGCCTGCTTCCCTTTCTCTCTCTCTCTGACTGCCTCTCCGTCTTCTTGTGATCTCTCTCTGTCAAATAAATAAATAAAATCTTTTTTAAAAATAAATAAATAAATAAGACAATGATCTATCACTACACATCTATTAGAATGGCTAAAATCCAAAATACTGACAACATAAAATGCTTTTGACGATGAGGAACAAGAGAAACTCTCATTCATTCACCTAAAGGATATGGATGGCTTATAAGCACATGACAAATTTCTCAACATTTAGACATTAAAGAAATACAAATTAAAATCATAATGAGACATGCTTACATATCTATTAGAATGGCTAAAATTATAAAGGCTAATTGTACTTCGTCTGAGCTAGATTGAGAAGCAACAAAAAATCTAAACTGTTGCTGGCATATATCATGATACCACCACTTTGGAAAATAGTTTGAAAATTTTTTTAAATGCAAAATACGTTGCAGTTACACCAATAGCCATTTTACTTCTACACATTTAACCAAGAGAAACAAACGCTATGTTCGTACAAGGACTTGTATATGAATTTCATAGCAGCTTTATTTTTAAGAATTGAAAACAGTAGAAATGTTCATCAATGTCCATCAATAGAGCAAAGACAAATTATGATCTATTCATTCAAGAGATTACTATTCAACATCAAAATGAACTATTTACAATTGGAGATTCTCAAAGTAATGGTGCTGAGAAAAGAAAAGCCAGGCAATGAATAGAATATACTGTGTGATTCCATGACTATAAAAAAAATCTAGAAAATACAAATTTACATAAAGTCACAGTCATCAAATATATTGGTGTGATTTTAGTGCCTTCTTCTGTGCTCCCATAGCTTCCTACACTTGGATCTCCAAGCATTTGTTACACCATGTGAAAATATGAACTCTTTTTCTTTATTCTGTCTTACCAGAATAAGAATCCTTGAAATTTTATGGACATTTGAACTCTCAGTTATTAGTAGAAATTCTATCACACAGTAAGTTTTCAAATATAAAGCCACAGTTTTACAATGACTTCTAAGCTTTTACATGATCTAGCCACTCATTTAACCTCTGTGATCTCTTTCCCTGCTACTCTTCAGTCCCTCACAGTGGCCTCCTTGCTATTCCTCAGATCTGCCAGGCATGATCCAACCTAATGGCCTTCAAGATAGCCAATTCCTTTGTGTGGAGTGACCTTATTGCTGATAGTTCTGGGCAAATTCATCACCTTTCCATACGTTTGTTCAATTGTCAGCTTCATTGTAACTAACCCGATCTTCCTATTAAAATTCTTACCTCCCCATCCCCTGCCTAGCAACCTTGATTTTTCTCATCCTGATCTAATTTTTCTCTTTCCCCATTGCACTCATCATTTTTGAATGCACTATGCAATTTTTATTCAGGTTTATAGCTTTTAATTGTCTCACCCATTAAAATAAACGTTCTACAAATCCAAGTATTTCATTTACCAGTGTAGTCTGAAGTAATATCTGCCATATAATAGACAGTAGACAATTGGTAAATTTCAGAATAAATTAATGTTGAGAATATACTGAATTTCATAAGTCATTTCAATATTTTTTTCAAAAAATAAACTATGTAAAACATACCTTAAATTTACTTTCAAAATATTTTAGAGCATATAATGAACAAAAGAAGACAAAAAAACCCAAAATAAGCAAAAGCCTCAAAGAAACAATCATATGAATAACCATTTCAAACCTACTTAAAAATTGCATAATACCACACTCCTAGATCCTCTCTGAATGCTCTAAAATAACCCTTCAAAAGAAATACATTTTTTAAAATTACAGATTTTTTGGCAAATAATTTAATAAAATAAAAATTTCATTCATCTATGTAGATCATAATAAATGTTTTTAATAAGCATAAAATTATAACTCTGAAGTGTGCTAAAATGAAACCACCTGCTAAGGGTGAGAGAACAAAAATAAACATCATTTTTCCAAATAAGAGGAATTTATTACCTTTGAATCAAAGCATGTGGATTTGTTCAAAGTGGCAATAAAGGAATATGGAAACACAATCCATAGAAAGTCATATTTTAGATTTCTAAAAGACTTCAAAGTGAAGAGTATACATTTTTTAAATGCTACATAATGCTACATAATGACAAGATGACAGGTTGTGACAAATAGCATTTTAAAAGCTCTACTCATAATGGAACGGAAAGTGTCATTTCCCTATAATTTTATATATGTCATTAATTTACTATATTTGGATACAACACATTACCAAACAGATGTTCATCAAAGACTAAATCATTTTTAATGGAACATAATAATTTGAACCTACATCTATTAATCATTTTTTTCGATCTAACATTTATAGTCTCGCTAAACAATTGATCAGATATTGACAAATTTAAAAAAAATATAGGATAAAAAGTCGTGTTTGGAAAAGTAGATTTTCTTTGAAATTTGCATTTAAATGAAAATATTGCTGATATTTTTAAGACTTTAAATGTAATTTTATATATATCTGACCTATCAGATGATATAAAATTTTTGGAGAAAATATGACATATTTTTTTGATCTTGGTTGAAGGTATTAATAAAGAGCAACTGCTTGTATTATTTGTATTGTGATATCTTAGTTAATAAACATGAATAACTGGTATAAAATATGGTTTTTTTAAAGTTTATTTATTTACTTGACAGAGATCACAGGAAGGCAGAGGGGCAGGCAGAGAGAGAGGAATGGAAGCAGGCTCCCTGCTGAGCAGAGAGCCCACTGTGGGACTCAATCCCAGGAACCTGGAATCATAACAAAGAAATGATGATAAATTCCTTAAAAGACTCAAAGTTGTTCTTGACTGGTACGTTTCAAGCTCTATTCCTGGTTTGAGGACAGTTTTTAACAGGCTTGTCACTGTAGAAATCAGCTGGATGTTTAGAGGCTATCAGAACTGTGCAAAAACCTTGAAGGGGTAAAGATTGAAAATCCTTTAGAGAGATTAGCTCCCTAAGGCATTACTCATCCACACATTTTCCTCCAAACAATTAAGGCTGATGGATGAGGGGCACCTGAGGGGCTCTCTCATCACGTGGGTGGTGGGTTAAGCCTCTGCCTTCATCTCAAGTCATGGTCTCTGGGTCCTGGGATCCAGCCCCACATCCGGCTCTGCTCAAAAGGAAGCCTGCTTCCCTCCCTGCTTGCCTGCCTCTCTGCTTACTTGTAATCTCTCTCTCTCTCTCTCTCTCTCTCTCTGTGTCCAATAAATAAATAAAATCTTAAAAAAAAGGCTGATGGATGATAAATTATGAAAACTGCTCCCTCCAAATGATGCTTCTTCATAAGGTTTTAAGAATTTAAAATTGTAAGAATTTAAAATTGAAACTTGATCGTAGGATTTATCTTATACAATAACAACAAGTGATGGCAGTTATTATTAGTTCTGAAGTATTTGTGATTCTGAATTCTTGGCCTCATTAGTAAATTTATTTTTAATAAATTATTTAATATATAATAATATATATAATATATATTATATATAACATATATAATATATATAATAAATTCATTCATTCATTCATTATTTATTTATTTATTATTTATTATTATAATTTATTCATTTATTAACTCAAACACAAGAAAATGAATGACCTGATTGAAAAATTGGCAAGGACTGGAACAGACACCTCACTTAAGAAGATATTGAGATGGCAATAATGATATGAACAGATGCTGTGATGATCCACAGCATGTCTAATTAAGGAATTGTAAATTAAAAGAACATGAGGGGCGCCTGGATGGCTTAGTGGGTTAAGCCGCTGCCTTTGGATCAGGTCATGATCTCAGGGTCCTGGGATCGAGTTCCACGTTGGGCTCTCTGCTCAGGAGGAGCCTGCTTCCCTTTCTCTCTCTCTCTGACTGCCTCTCCGTCTTCTTGTGATCTCTCTCTGTCAAATAAATAAATAAAATCTTTTTTAAAAATAAATAAATAAATAAGACAATGATCTATCACTACACATCTATTAGAATGGCTAAAATCCAAAATACTGACAACATAAAATGCTTTTGACGATGAGGAACAAGAGAAACTCTCATTCATTCACCTAAAGGATATGGATGGCTTATAAGCACATGACAAATTTCTCAACATTTAGACATTAAAGAAATACAAATTAAAATCATAATGAGACATGCTTACATATCTATTAGAATGGCTAAAATTATAAAGGCTAATTGTACTTCGTCTGAGCTAGATTGAGAAGCAACAAAAAATCTAAACTGTTGCTGGCATATATCATGATACCACCACTTTGGAAAATAGTTTGAAAATTTTTTTAAATGCAAAATACGTTGCAGTTACACCAATAGCCATTTTACTTCTACACATTTAACCAAGAGAAACAAACGGTATGTTCGTACAAGGACTTGTATATGAATTTCATAGCAGCTTTATTTTTAAGAATTGAAAACAGTAGAAATGTTCATCAATGTCCATCAATAGAGCAAAGACAAATTATGATCTATTCATTAAAGAGATTACTATTCAACATCAAAATGAACTATTTACAATTGGAGATTCTCAAAGTAATGGTGCTGAGAAAAGAAAAGCCAGGCAATGAATAGAATATACTGTGTGATTCCATGACTATAAAAAAAATCTAGAAAATACAAATTTACATAAAGTCACAGTCATCAAATATATTGGTGTGATTTTAGTGCCTTCTTCTGTGCTCCCATAGCTTCCTACACTTGGATCTCCAAGCATTTGTTACACCATGTGAAAATATGAACTCTTTTTCTTTATTCTGTCTTACCAGAATAAGAATCCTTGAAATTTTATGGACATTTGAACTCTCAGTTATTAGTAGAAATTCTATCACACAGTAAGTTTTCAAATATAAAGCCACAGTTTTACAATGACTTCTAAGCTTTTACATGATCTAGCCACTCATTTAACCTCTGTGATCTCTTTCCCTGCTACTCTTCAGTCCCTCACAGTGGCCTCCTTGCTATTCCTCAGATCTGCCAGGCATGATCCAACCTAATGGCCTTCAAGATAGCCAATTCCTTTGTGTGGAGTGACCTTATTGCTGATAGTTCTGGGCAAATTCATCACCTTTCCATACGTTTGTTCAATTGTCAGCTTCATTGTAACTAACCCGATCTTCCTATTAAAATTCTTACCTCCCCATCCCCTGCCTAGCAACCTTGATTTTTCTCATCCTGATCTAATTTTTCTCTTTCCCCATTGCACTCATCATTTTTGAATGCACTATGCAATTTTTATTCAGGTTTATAGCTTTTAATTGTCTCACCCATTAAAATAAACGTTCTACAAATCCAAGTATTTCATTTACCAGTGTAGTCTGAAGTAATATCTGCCATATAATAGACAGTAGACAATTGGTAAATTTCAGAATAAATTAATGTTGAGAATATACTGAATTTCATAAGTCATTTCAATATTTTTTTCAAAAAATAAACTATGTAAAACATACCTTAAATTTACTTTCAAAATATTTTAGAGCATATAATGAACAAAAGAAGACAAAAAAACCCAAAATAAGCAAAAGCCTCAAAGAAACAATCATATGAATAACCATTTCAAACCTACTTAAAAATTGCATAATACCACACTCCTAGATCCTCTCTGAATGCTCTAAAATAACCCTTCAAAAGAAATACATTTTTTAAAATTACAGATTTTTTGGCAAATAATTTAATAAAATAAAAATTTCATTCATCTATGTAGATCATAATAAATGTTTTTAATAAGCATAAAATTATAACTCTGAAGTGTGCTAAAATGAAACCACCTGCTAAGGGTGAGAGAACAAAAATAAACATCATTTTTCCAAATAAGAGGAATTTATTACCTTTGAATCAAAGCATGTGGATTTGTTCAAAGTGGCAATAAAGGAATATGGAAACACAATCCATAGAAAGTCATATTTTAGATTTCTAAAAGACTTCAAAGTGAAGAGTATACATTTTTTAAATGCTACATAATGCTACATAATGACAAGATGACAGGTTGTGACAAATAGCATTTTAAAAGCTCTACTCATAATGGAACGGAAAGTGTCATTTCCCTATAATTTTATATATGTCATTAATTTACTATATTTGGATACAACACATTACCAAACAGATGTTCATCAAAGACTAAATCATTTTTAATGGAACATAATAATTTGAACCTACATCTATTAATCATTTTTTTCGATCTAACATTTATAGTCTCGCTAAACAATTGATCAGATATTGACAAATTTAAAAAAAATATAGGATAAAAAGTCGTGTTTGGAAAAGTAGATTTTCTTTGAAATTTGCATTTAAATGAAAATATTGCTGATATTTTTAAGACTTTAAATGTAATTTTATATATATCTGACCTATCAGATGATATAAAATTTTTGGAGAAAATATGACATATTTTTTTGATCTTGGTTGAAGGTATTAATAAAGAGCAACTGCTTGTATTATTTGTATTGTGATATCTTAGTTAATAAACATGAATAACTGGTATAAAATATGGTTTTTTTAAAGTTTATTTATTTACTTGACAGAGATCACAGGAAGGCAGAGGGGCAGGCAGAGAGAGAGGAATGGAAGCAGGCTCCCTGCTGAGCAGAGAGCCCACTGTGGGACTCAATCCCAGGAACCTGGAATCATAACAAAGAAATGATGATAAATTCCTTAAAAGACTCAAAGTTGTTCTTGACTGGTACGTTTCAAGCTCTATTCCTGGTTTGAGGACAGTTTTTAACAGGCTTGTCACTGTAGAAATCAGCTGGATGTTTAGAGGCTATCAGAACTGTGCAAAAACCTTGAAGGGGTAAAGATTGAAAATCCTTTAGAGAGATTAGCTCCCTAAGGCATTACTCATCCACACATTTTCCTCCAAACAATTAAGGCTGATGGATGAGGGGCACCTGAGGGGCTCTCTCATCACGTGGGTGGTGGGTTAAGCCTCTGCCTTCATCTCAAGTCATGGTCTCTGGGTCCTGGGATCCAGCCCCACATCCGGCTCTGCTCAAAAGGAAGCCTGCTTCCCTCCCTGCTTGCCTGCCTCTCTGCTTACTTGTAATCTCTCTCTCTCTCTCTCTCTCTCTCTGTGTCCAATAAATAAATAAAATCTTAAAAAAAAGGCTGATGGATGATAAATTATGAAAACTGCTCCCTCCAAATGATGCTTCTTCATAAGGTTTTAAGAATTTAAAATTGTAAGAATTTAAAATTGAAACTTGATCGTAGGATTTATCTTATACAATAACAACAAGTGATGGCAGTTATTATTAGTTCTGAAGTATTTGTGATTCTGAATTCTTGGCCTCATTAGTAAATTTATTTTTAATAAATTATTTAATATATAATAATATATATAATATATATTATATATAACATATATAATATATATAATAAATTCATTCATTCATTCATTATTTATTTATTTATTATTTATTATTATAATTTATTCATTTATTAACTCAAACACAAGAAAATGAATGACCTGATTGAAAAATTGGCAAGGACTGGAACAGACACCTCACTTAAGAAGATATTGAGATGGCAATAATGATATGAACAGATGCTGTGATGATCCACAGCATGTCTAATTAAGGAATTGTAAATTAAAAGAACATGAGGGGCGCCTGGATGGCTTAGTGGGTTAAGCCGCTGCCTTTGGATCAGGTCATGATCTCAGGGTCCTGGGATCGAGTTCCACGTTGGGCTCTCTGCTCAGGAGGAGCCTGCTTCCCTTTCTCTCTCTCTCTGACTGCCTCTCCGTCTTCTTGTGATCTCTCTCTGTCAAATAAATAAATAAAATCTTTTTTAAAAATAAATAAATAAATAAGACAATGATCTATCACTACACATCTATTAGAATGGCTAAAATCCAAAATACTGACAACATAAAATGCTTTTGACGATGAGGAACAAGAGAAACTCTCATTCATTCACCTAAAGGATATGGATGGCTTATAAGCACATGACAAATTTCTCAACATTTAGACATTAAAGAAATACAAATTAAAATCATAATGAGACATGCTTACATATCTATTAGAATGGCTAAAATTATAAAGGCTAATTGTACTTCGTCTGAGCTAGATTGAGAAGCAACAAAAAATCTAAACTGTTGCTGGCATATATCATGATACCACCACTTTGGAAAATAGTTTGAAAATTTTTTTAAATGCAAAATACGTTGCAGTTACACCAATAGCCATGTTACTTCTACACATTTAACCAAGAGAAACAAACGCTATGTTCGTACAAGGACTTGTATATGAATTTCATAGCAGCTTTATTTTTAAGAATTGAAAACAGTAGAAATGTTCATCAATGTCCATCAATAGAGCAAAGACAAATTATGATCTATTCATTAAAGAGATTACTATTCAACATCAAAATGAACTATTTACAATTGGAGATTCTCAAAGTAATGGTGCTGAGAAAAGAAAAGCCAGGCAATGAATAGAATATACTGTGTGATTCCATGACTATAAAAAAAATCTAGAAAATACAAATTTACATAAAGTCACAGTCATCAAATATATTGGTGTGATTTTAGTGCCTTCTTCTGTGCTCCCATAGCTTCCTACACTTGGATCTCCAAGCATTTGTTACACCATGTGAAAATATGAACTCTTTTTCTTTATTCTGTCTTACCAGAATAAGAATCCTTGAAATTTTATGGACATTTGAACTCTCAGTTATTAGTAGAAATTCTATCACACAGTAAGTTTTCAAATATAAAGCCACAGTTTTACAATGACTTCTAAGCTTTTACATGATCTAGCCACTCATTTAACCTCTGTGATCTCTTTCCCTGCTACTCTTCAGTCCCTCACAGTGGCCTCCTTGCTATTCCTCAGATCTGCCAGGCATGATCCAACCTAATGGCCTTCAAGATAGCCAATTCCTTTGTGTGGAGTGACCTTATTGCTGATAGTTCTGGGCAAATTCATCACCTTTCCATACGTTTGTTCAATTGTCAGCTTCATTGTAACTAACCCGATCTTCCTATTAAAATTCTTACCTCCCCATCCCCTGCCTAGCAACCTTGATTTTTCTCATCCTGATCTAATTTTTCTCTTTCCCCATTGCACTCATCATTTTTGAATGCACTATGCAATTTTTATTCAGGTTTATAGCTTTTAATTGTCTCACCCATTAAAATAAACGTTCTACAAATCCAAGTATTTCATTTACCAGTGTAGTCTGAAGTAATATCTGCCATATAATAGACAGTAGACAATTGGTAAATTTCAGAATAAATTAATGTTGAGAATATACTGAATTTCATAAGTCATTTCAATATTTTTTTCAAAAAATAAACTATGTAAAACATACCTTAAATTTACTTTCAAAATATTTTAGAGCATATAATGAACAAAAGAAGACAAAAAAACCCAAAATAAGCAAAAGCCTCAAAGAAACAATCATATGAATAACCATTTCAAACCTACTTAAAAATTGCATAATACCACACTCCTAGATCCTCTCTGAATGCTCTAAAATAACCCTTCAAAAGAAATACATTTTTTAAAATTACAGATTTTTTGGCAAATAATTTAATAAAATAAAAATTTCATTCATCTATGTAGATCATAATAAATGTTTTTAATAAGCATAAAATTATAACTCTGAAGTGTGCTAAAATGAAACCACCTGCTAAGGGTGAGAGAACAAAAATAAACATCATTTTTCCAAATAAGAGGAATTTATTACCTTTGAATCAAAGCATGTGGATTTGTTCAAAGTGGCAATAAAGGAATATGGAAACACAATCCATAGAAAGTCATATTTTAGATTTCTAAAAGACTTCAAAGTGAAGAGTATACATTTTTTAAATGCTACATAATGCTACATAATGACAAGATGACAGGTTGTGACAAATAGCATTTTAAAAGCTCTACTCATAATGGAACGGAAAGTGTCATTTCCCTATAATTTTATATATGTCATTAATTTACTATATTTGGATACAACACATTACCAAACAGATGTTCATCAAAGACTAAATCATTTTTAATGGAACATAATAATTTGAACCTACATCTATTAATCATTTTTTTCGATCTAACATTTATAGTCTCGCTAAACAATTGATCAGATATTGACAAATTTAAAAAAAATATAGGATAAAAAGTCGTGTTTGGAAAAGTAGATTTTCTTTGAAATTTGCATTTAAATGAAAATATTGCTGATATTTTTAAGACTTTAAATGTAATTTTATATATATCTGACCTATCAGATGATATAAAATTTTTGGAGAAAATATGACATATTTTTTTGATCTTGGTTGAAGGTATTAATAAAGAGCAACTGCTTGTATTATTTGTATTGTGATATCTTAGTTAATAAACATGAATAACTGGTATAAAATATGGTTTTTTTAAAGTTTATTTATTTACTTGACAGAGATCACAGGAAGGCAGAGGGGCAGGCAGAGAGAGAGGAATGGAAGCAGGCTCCCTGCTGAGCAGAGAGCCCACTGTGGGACTCAATCCCAGGAACCTGGAATCATAACAAAGAAATGATGATAAATTCCTTAAAAGACTCAAAGTTGTTCTTGACTGGTACGTTTCAAGCTCTATTCCTGGTTTGAGGACAGTTTTTAACAGGCTTGTCACTGTAGAAATCAGCTGGATGTTTAGAGGCTATCAGAACTGTGCAAAAACCTTGAAGGGGTAAAGATTGAAAATCCTTTAGAGAGATTAGCTCCCTAAGGCATTACTCATCCACACATTTTCCTCCAAACAATTAAGGCTGATGGATGAGGGGCACCTGAGGGGCTCTCTCATCACGTGGGTGGTGGGTTAAGCCTCTGCCTTCATCTCAAGTCATGGTCTCTGGGTCCTGGGATCCAGCCCCACATCCGGCTCTGCTCAAAAGGAAGCCTGCTTCCCTCCCTGCTTGCCTGCCTCTCTGCTTACTTGTAATCTCTCTCTCTCTCTCTCTCTCTCTCTCTGTGTCCAATAAATAAATAAAATCTTAAAAAAAAGGCTGATGGATGATAAATTATGAAAACTGCTCCCTCCAAATGATGCTTCTTCATAAGGTTTTAAGAATTTAAAATTGTAAGAATTTAAAATTGAAACTTGATCGTAGGATTTATCTTATACAATAACAACAAGTGATGGCAGTTATTATTAGTTCTGAAGTATTTGTGATTCTGAATTCTTGGCCTCATTAGTAAATTTATTTTTAATAAATTATTTAATATATAATAATATATATAATATATATTATATATAACATATATAATATATATAATAAATTCATTCATTCATTCATTATTTATTTATTTATTATTTATTATTATAATTTATTCATTTATTAACTCAAACACAAGAAAATGAATGACCTGATTGAAAAATTGGCAAGGACTGGAACAGACACCTCACTTAAGAAGATATTGAGATGGCAATAATGATATGAACAGATGCTGTGATGATCCACAGCATGTCTAATTAAGGAATTGTAAATTAAAAGAACATGAGGGGCGCCTGGATGGCTTAGTGGGTTAAGCCGCTGCCTTTGGATCAGGTCATGATCTCAGGGTCCTGGGATCGAGTTCCACGTTGGGCTCTCTGCTCAGGAGGAGCCTGCTTCCCTTTCTCTCTCTCTCTGACTGCCTCTCCGTCTTCTTGTGATCTCTCTCTGTCAAATAAATAAATAAAATCTTTTTTAAAAATAAATAAATAAATAAGACAATGATCTATCACTACACATCTATTAGAATGGCTAAAATCCAAAATACTGACAACATAAAATGCTTTTGACGATGAGGAACAAGAGAAACTCTCATTCATTCACCTAAAGGATATGGATGGCTTATAAGCACATGACAAATTTCTCAACATTTAGACATTAAAGAAATACAAATTAAAATCATAATGAGACATGCTTACATATCTATTAGAATGGCTAAAATTATAAAGGCTAATTGTACTTCGTCTGAGCTAGATTGAGAAGCAACAAAAAATCTAAACTGTTGCTGGCATATATCATGATACCACCACTTTGGAAAATAGTTTGAAAATTTTTTTAAATGCAAAATACGTTGCAGTTACACCAATAGCCATTTTACTTCTACACATTTAACCAAGAGAAACAAACGGTATGTTCGTACAAGGACTTGTATATGAATTTCATAGCAGCTTTATTTTTAAGAATTGAAAACAGTAGAAATGTTCATCAATGTCCATCAATAGAGCAAAGACAAATTATGATCTATTCATTAAAGAGATTACTATTCAACATCAAAATGAACTATTTACAATTGGAGATTCTCAAAGTAATGGTGCTGAGAAAAGAAAAGCCAGGCAATGAATAGAATATACTGTGTGATTCCATGACTATAAAAAAAATCTAGAAAATACAAATTTACATAAAGTCACAGTCATCAAATATATTGGTGTGATTTTAGTGCCTTCTTCTGTGCTCCCATAGCTTCCTACACTTGGATCTCCAAGCATTTGTTACACCATGTGAAAATATGAACTCTTTTTCTTTATTCTGTCTTACCAGAATAAGAATCCTTGAAATTTTATGGACATTTGAACTCTCAGTTATTAGTAGAAATTCTATCACACAGTAAGTTTTCAAATATAAAGCCACAGTTTTACAATGACTTCTAAGCTTTTACATGATCTAGCCACTCATTTAACCTCTGTGATCTCTTTCCCTGCTACTCTTCAGTCCCTCACAGTGGCCTCCTTGCTATTCCTCAGATCTGCCAGGCATGATCCAACCTAATGGCCTTCAAGATAGCCAATTCCTTTGTGTGGAGTGACCTTATTGCTGATAGTTCTGGGCAAATTCATCACCTTTCCATACGTTTGTTCAATTGTCAGCTTCATTGTAACTAACCCGATCTTCCTATTAAAATTCTTACCTCCCCATCCCCTGCCTAGCAACCTTGATTTTTCTCATCCTGATCTAATTTTTCTCTTTCCCCATTGCACTCATCATTTTTGAATGCACTATGCAATTTTTATTCAGGTTTATAGCTTTTAATTGTCTCACCCATTAAAATAAACGTTCTACAAATCCAAGTATTTCATTTACCAGTGTAGTCTGAAGTAATATCTGCCATATAATAGACAGTAGACAATTGGTAAATTTCAGAATAAATTAATGTTGAGAATATACTGAATTTCATAAGTCATTTCAATATTTTTTTCAAAAAATAAACTATGTAAAACATACCTTAAATTTACTTTCAAAATATTTTAGAGCATATAATGAACAAAAGAAGACAAAAAAACCCAAAATAAGCAAAAGCCTCAAAGAAACAATCATATGAATAACCATTTCAAACCTACTTAAAAATTGCATAATACCACACTCCTAGATCCTCTCTGAATGCTCTAAAATAACCCTTCAAAAGAAATACATTTTTTAAAATTACAGAGTTTTTGGCAAATAATTTAATAAAATAAAAATTTCATTCATCTATGTAGATCATAATAAATGTTTTTAATAAGCATAAAATTATAACTCTGAAGTGTGCTAAAATGAAACCACCTGCTAAGGGTGAGAGAACAAAAATAAACATCATTTTTCCAAATAAGAGGAATTTATTACCTTTGAATCAAAGCATGTGGATTTGTTCAAAGTGGCAATAAACGAATATGGAAACACAATCCATAGAAAGTCATATTTTAGATTTCTAAAAGACTTCAAAGTGAAGAGTATACATTTTTTAAATGCTACATAATGCTACATAATGACAAGATGACAGGTTGTGACAAATAGCATTTTAAAAGCTCTACTCATAATGGAACGGAAAGTGTCATTTCCCTATAATTTTATATATGTCATTAATTTACTATATTTGGATACAACACATTACCAAACAGATGTTCATCAAAGACTAAATCATTTTTAATGGAACATAATAATTTGAACCTACATCTATTAATCATTTTTTTCGATCTAACATTTATAGTCTCGCTAAACAATTGATCAGATATTGACAAATTTAAAAAAAATATAGGATAAAAAGTCGTGTTTGGAAAAGTAGATTTTCTTTGAAATTTGCATTTAAATGAAAATATTGCTGATATTTTTAAGACTTTAAATGTAATTTTATATATATCTGACCTATCAGATGATATAAAATTTTTGGAGAAAATATGACATATTTTTTTGATCTTGGTTGAAGGTATTAATAAAGAGCAACTGCTTGTATTATTTGTATTGTGATATCTTAGTTAATAAACATGAATAACTGGTATAAAATATGGTTTTTTTAAAGTTTATTTATTTACTTGACAGAGATCACAGGAAGGCAGAGGGGCAGGCAGAGAGAGAGGAATGGAAGCAGGCTCCCTGCTGAGCAGAGAGCCCACTGTGGGACTCAATCCCAGGAACCTGGAATCATAACAAAGAAATGATGATAAATTCCTTAAAAGACTCAAAGTTGTTCTTGACTGGTACGTTTCAAGCTCTATTCCTGGTTTGAGGACAGTTTTTAACAGGCTTGTCACTGTAGAAATCAGCTGGATGTTTAGAGGCTATCAGAACTGTGCAAAAACCTTGAAGGGGTAAAGATTGAAAATCCTTTAGAGAGATTAGCTCCCTAAGGCATTACTCATCCACACATTTTCCTCCAAACAATTAAGGCTGATGGATGAGGGGCACCTGAGGGGCTCTCTCATCACGTGGGTGGTGGGTTAAGCCTCTGCCTTCATCTCAAGTCATGGTCTCTGGGTCCTGGGATCCAGCCCCACATCCGGCTCTGCTCAAAAGGAAGCCTGCTTCCCTCCCTGCTTGCCTGCCTCTCTGCTTACTTGTAATCTCTCTCTCTCTCTCTCTCTCTCTCTGTGTCCAATAAATAAATAAAATCTTAAAAAAAAGGCTGATGGATGATAAATTATGAAAACTGCTCCCTCCAAATGATGCTTCTTCATAAGGTTTTAAGAATTTAAAATTGTAAGAATTTAAAATTGAAACTTGATCGTAGGATTTATCTTATACAATAACAACAAGTGATGGCAGTTATTATTAGTTCTGAAGTATTTGTGATTCTGAATTCTTGGCCTCATTAGTAAATTTATTTTTAATAAATTATTTAATATATAATAATATATATAATATATATTATATATAACATATATAATATATATAATAAATTCATTCATTCATTCATTATTTATTTATTTATTATTTATTATTATAATTTATTCATTTATTAACTCAAACACAAGAAAATGAATGACCTGATTGAAAAATTGGCAAGGACTGGAACAGACACCTCACTTAAGAAGATATTGAGATGGCAATAATGATATGAACAGATGCTGTGATGATCCACAGCATGTCTAATTAAGGAATTGTAAATTAAAAGAACATGAGGGGCGCCTGGATGGCTTAGTGGGTTAAGCCGCTGCCTTTGGATCAGGTCATGATCTCAGGGTCCTGGGATCGAGTTCCACGTTGGGCTCTCTGCTCAGGAGGAGCCTGCTTCCCTTTCTCTCTCTCTCTGACTGCCTCTCCGTCTTCTTGTGATCTCTCTCTGTCAAATAAATAAATAAAATCTTTTTTAAAAATAAATAAATAAATAAGACAATGATCTATCACTACACATCTATTAGAATGGCTAAAATCCAAAATACTGACAACATAAAATGCTTTTGACGATGAGGAACAAGAGAAACTCTCATTCATTCACCTAAAGGATATGGATGGCTTATAAGCACATGACAAATTTCTCAACATTTAGACATTAAAGAAATACAAATTAAAATCATAATGAGACATGCTTACATATCTATTAGAATGGCTAAAATTATAAAGGCTAATTGTACTTCGTCTGAGCTAGATTGAGAAGCAACAAAAAATCTAAACTGTTGCTGGCATATATCATGATACCACCACTTTGGAAAATAGTTTGAAAATTTTTTTAAATGCAAAATACGTTGCAGTTACACCAATAGCCATTTTACTTCTACACATTTAACCAAGAGAAACAAACGCTATGTTCGTACAAGGACTTGTATATGAATTTCATAGCAGCTTTATTTTTAAGAATTGAAAACAGTAGAAATGTTCATCAATGTCCATCAATAGAGCAAAGACAAATTATGATCTATTCATTAAAGAGATTACTATTCAACATCAAAATGAACTATTTACAATTGGAGATTCTCAAAGTAATGGTGCTGAGAAAAGAAAAGCCAGGCAATGAATAGAATATACTGTGTGATTCCATGACTATAAAAAAAATCTAGAAAATACAAATTTACATAAAGTCACAGTCATCAAATATATTGGTGTGATTTTAGTGCCTTCTTCTGTGCTCCCATAGCTTCCTACACTTGGATCTCCAAGCATTTGTTACACCATGTGAAAATATGAACTCTTTTTCTTTATTCTGTCTTACCAGAATAAGAATCCTTGAAATTTTATGGACATTTGAACTCTCAGTTATTAGTAGAAATTCTATCACACAGTAAGTTTTCAAATATAAAGCCACAGTTTTACAATGACTTCTAAGCTTTTACATGATCTAGCCACTCATTTAACCTCTGTGATCTCTTTCCCTGCTACTCTTCAGTCCCTCACAGTGGCCTCCTTGCTATTCCTCAGATCTGCCAGGCATGATCCAACCTAATGGCCTTCAAGATAGCCAATTCCTTTGTGTGGAGTGACCTTATTGCTGATAGTTCTGGGCAAATTCATCACCTTTCCATACGTTTGTTCAATTGTCAGCTTCATTGTAACTAACCCGATCTTCCTATTAAAATTCTTACCTCCCCATCCCCTGCCTAGCAACCTTGATTTTTCTCATCCTGATCTAATTTTTCTCTTTCCCCATTGCACTCATCATTTTTGAATGCACTATGCAATTTTTATTCAGGTTTATAGCTTTTAATTGTCTCACCCATTAAAATAAACGTTCTACAAATCCAAGTATTTCATTTACCAGTGTAGTCTGAAGTAATATCTGCCATATAATAGACAGTAGACAATTGGTAAATTTCAGAATAAATTAATGTTGAGAATATACTGAATTTCATAAGTCATTTCAATATTTTTTTCAAAAAATAAACTATGTAAAACATACCTTAAATTTACTTTCAAAATATTTTAGAGCATATAATGAACAAAAGAAGACAAAAAAACCCAAAATAAGCAAAAGCCTCAAAGAAACAATCATATGAATAACCATTTCAAACCTACTTAAAAATTGCATAATACCACACTCCTAGATCCTCTCTGAATGCTCTAAAATAACCCTTCAAAAGAAATACATTTTTTAAAATTACAGAGTTTTTGGCAAATAATTTAATAAAATAAAAATTTCATTCATCTATGTAGATCATAATAAATGTTTTTAATAAGCATAAAATTATAACTCTGAAGTGTGCTAAAATGAAACCACCTGCTAAGGGTGAGAGAACAAAAATAAACATCATTTTTCCAAATAAGAGGAATTTATTACCTTTGAATCAAAGCATGTGGATTTGTTCAAAGTGGCAATAAACGAATATGGAAACACAATCCATAGAAAGTCATATTTTAGATTTCTAAAAGACTTCAAAGTGAAGAGTATACATTTTTTAAATGCTACATAATGCTACATAATGACAAGATGACAGGTTGTGACAAATAGCATTTTAAAAGCTCTACTCATAATGGAACGGAAAGTGTCATTTCCCTATAATTTTATATATGTCATTAATTTACTATATTTGGATACAACACATTACCAAACAGATGTTCATCAAAGACTAAATCATTTTTAATGGAACATAATAATTTGAACCTACATCTATTAATCATTTTTTTCGATCTAACATTTATAGTCTCGCTAAACAATTGATCAGATATTGACAAATTTAAAAAAAATATAGGATAAAAAGTCGTGTTTGGAAAAGTAGATTTTCTTTGAAATTTGCATTTAAATGAAAATATTGCTGATATTTTTAAGACTTTAAATGTAATTTTATATATATCTGACCTATCAGATGATATAAAATTTTTGGAGAAAATATGACATATTTTTTTGATCTTGGTTGAAGGTATTAATAAAGAGCAACTGCTTGTATTATTTGTATTGTGATATCTTAGTTAATAAACATGAATAACTGGTATAAAATATGGTTTTTTTAAAGTTTATTTATTTACTTGACAGAGATCACAGGAAGGCAGAGGGGCAGGCAGAGAGAGAGGAATGGAAGCAGGCTCCCTGCTGAGCAGAGAGCCCACTGTGGGACTCAATCCCAGGAACCTGGAATCATAACAAAGAAATGATGATAAATTCCTTAAAAGACTCAAAGTTGTTCTTGACTGGTACGTTTCAAGCTCTATTCCTGGTTTGAGGACAGTTTTTAACAGGCTTGTCACTGTAGAAATCAGCTGGATGTTTAGAGGCTATCAGAACTGTGCAAAAACCTTGAAGGGGTAAAGATTGAAAATCCTTTAGAGAGATTAGCTCCCTAAGGCATTACTCATCCACACATTTTCCTCCAAACAATTAAGGCTGATGGATGAGGGGCACCTGAGGGGCTCTCTCATCACGTGGGTGGTGGGTTAAGCCTCTGCCTTCATCTCAAGTCATGGTCTCTGGGTCCTGGGATCCAGCCCCACATCCGGCTCTGCTCAAAAGGAAGCCTGCTTCCCTCCCTGCTTGCCTGCCTCTCTGCTTACTTGTAATCTCTCTCTCTCTCTCTCTCTCTCTCTCTCTGTGTCCAATAAATAAATAAAATCTTAAAAAAAAGGCTGATGGATGATAAATTATGAAAACTGCTCCCTCCAAATGATGCTTCTTCATAAGGTTTTAAGAATTTAAAATTGTAAGAATTTAAAATTGAAACTTGATCGTAGGATTTATCTTATACAATAACAACAAGTGATGGCAGTTATTATTAGTTCTGAAGTATTTGTGATTCTGAATTCTTGGCCTCATTAGTAAATTTATTTTTAATAAATTATTTAATATATAATAATATATATAATATATATTATATATAACATATATAATATATATAATAAATTCATTCATTCATTCATTATTTATTTATTTATTATTTATTATTATAATTTATTCATTTATTAACTCAAACACAAGAAAATGAATGACCTGATTGAAAAATTGGCAAGGACTGGAACAGACACCTCACTTAAGAAGATATTGAGATGGCAATAATGATATGAACAGATGCTGTGATGATCCACAGCATGTCTAATTAAGGAATTGTAAATTAAAAGAACATGAGGGGCGCCTGGATGGCTTAGTGGGTTAAGCCGCTGCCTTTGGATCAGGTCATGATCTCAGGGTCCTGGGATCGAGTTCCACGTTGGGCTCTCTGCTCAGGAGGAGCCTGCTTCCCTTTCTCTCTCTCTCTGACTGCCTCTCCGTCTTCTTGTGATCTCTCTCTGTCAAATAAATAAATAAAATCTCTTTTAAAAATAAATAAATAAATAAGACAATGATCTATCACTACACATCTATTAGAATGGCTAAAATCCAAAATACTGACAACATAAAATGCTTTTGACGATGAGGAACAAGAGAAACTCTCATTCATTCACCTAAAGGATATGGATGGCTTATAAGCACATGACAAATTTCTCAACATTTAGACATTAAAGAAATACAAATTAAAATCATAATGAGACATGCTTACATATCTATTAGAATGGCTAAAATTATAAAGGCTAATTGTACTTCGTCTGAGCTAGATTGAGAAGCAACAAAAAATCTAAACTGTTGCTGGCATATATCATGATACCACCACTTTGGAAAATAGTTTGAAAATTTTTTTAAATGCAAAATACGTTGCAGTTACACCAATAGCCATTTTACTTCTACACATTTAACCAAGAGAAACAAACGCTATGTTCGTACAAGGACTTGTATATGAATTTCATAGCAGCTTTATTTTTAAGAATTGAAAACAGTAGAAATGTTCATCAATGTCCATCAATAGAGCAAAGACAAATTATGATCTATTCATTAAAGAGATTACTATTCAACATCAAAATGAACTATTTACAATTGGAGATTCTCAAAGTAATGGTGCTGAGAAAAGAAAAGCCAGGCAATGAATAGAATATACTGTGTGATTCCATGACTATAAAAAAAATCTAGAAAATACAAATTTACATAAAGTCACAGTCATCAAATATATTGGTGTGATTTTAGTGCCTTCTTCTGTGCTCCCATAGCTTCCTACACTTGGATCTCCAAGCATTTGTTACACCATGTGAAAATATGAACTCTTTTTCTTTATTCTGTCTTACCAGAATAAGAATCCTTGAAATTTTATGGACATTTGAACTCTCAGTTATTAGTAGAAATTCTATCACACAGTAAGTTTTCAAATATAAAGCCACAGTTTTACAATGACTTCTAAGCTTTTACATGATCTAGCCACTCATTTAACCTCTGTGATCTCTTTCCCTGCTACTCTTCAGTCCCTCACAGTGGCCTCCTTGCTATTCCTCAGATCTGCCAGGCATGATCCAACCTAATGGCCTTCAAGATAGCCAATTCCTTTGTCTGGAGTGACCTTATTGCTGATAGTTCTGGGCAAATTCATCACCTTTCCATACGTTTGTTCAATTGTCAGCTTCATTGTAACTAACCCGATCTTCCTATTAAAATTCTTACCTCCCCATCCCCTGCCTAGCAACCTTGATTTTTCTCATCCTGATCTAATTTTTCTCTTTCCCCATTGCACTCATCATTTTTGAATGCACTATGCAATTTTTATTCAGGTTTATAGCTTTTAATTGTCTCACCCATTAAAATAAACGTTCTACAAATCCAAGTATTTCATTTACCAGTGTAGTCTGAAGTAATATCTGCCATATAATAGACAGTAGACAATTGGTAAATTTCAGAATAAATTAATGTTGAGAATATACTGAATTTCATAAGTCATTTCAATATTTTTTTCAAAAAATAAACTATGTAAAACATACCTTAAATTTACTTTCAAAATATTTTAGAGCATATAATGAACAAAAGAAGACAAAAAAACCCAAAATAAGCAAAAGCCTCAAAGAAACAATCATATGAATAACCATTTCAAACCTACTTAAAAATTGCATAATACCACACTCCTAGATCCTCTCTGAATGCTCTAAAATAACCCTTCAAAAGAAATACATTTTTTAAAATTACAGAGTTTTTGGCAAATAATTTAATAAAATAAAAATTTCATTCATCTATGTAGATCATAATAAATGTTTTTAATAAGCATAAAATTATAACTCTGAAGTGTGCTAAAATGAAACCACCTGCTAAGGGTGAGAGAACAAAAATAAACATCATTTTTCCAAATAAGAGGAATTTATTACCTTTGAATCAAAGCATGTGGATTTGTTCAAAGTGGCAATAAACGAATATGGAAACACAATCCATAGAAAGTCATATTTTAGATTTCTAAAAGACTTCAAAGTGAAGAGTATACATTTTTTAAATGCTACATAATGCTACATAATGACAAGATGACAGGTTGTGACAAATAGCATTTTAAAAGCTCTACTCATAATGGAACGGAAAGTGTCATTTCCCTATAATTTTATATATGTCATTAATTTACTATATTTGGATACAACACATTACCAAACAGATGTTCATCAAAGACTAAATCATTTTTAATGGAACATAATAATTTGAACCTACATCTATTAATCATTTTTTTCGATCTAACATTTATAGTCTCGCTAAACAATTGATCAGATATTGACAAATTTAAAAAAAATATAGGATAAAAAGTCGTGTTTGGAAAAGTAGATTTTCTTTGAAATTTGCATTTAAATGAAAATATTGCTGATATTTTTAAGACTTTAAATGTAATTTTATATATATCTGACCTATCAGATGATATAAAATTTTTGGAGAAAATATGACATATTTTTTTGATCTTGGTTGAAGGTATTAATAAAGAGCAACTGCTTGTATTATTTGTATTGTGATATCTTAGTTAATAAACATGAATAACTGGTATAAAATATGGTTTTTTTAAAGTTTATTTATTTACTTGACAGAGATCACAGGAAGGCAGAGGGGCAGGCAGAGAGAGAGGAATGGAAGCAGGCTCCCTGCTGAGCAGAGAGCCCACTGTGGGACTCAATCCCAGGAACCTGGAATCATAACAAAGAAATGATGATAAATTCCTTAAAAGACTCAAAGTTGTTCTTGACTGGTACGTTTCAAGCTCTATTCCTGGTTTGAGGACAGTTTTTAACAGGCTTGTCACTGTAGAAATCAGCTGGATGTTTAGAGGCTATCAGAACTGTGCAAAAACCTTGAAGGGGTAAAGATTGAAAATCCTTTAGAGAGATTAGCTCCCTAAGGCATTACTCATCCACACATTTTCCTCCAAACAATTAAGGCTGATGGATGAGGGGCACCTGAGGGGCTCTCTCATCACGTGGGTGGTGGGTTAAGCCTCTGCCTTCATCTCAAGTCATGGTCTCTGGGTCCTGGGATCCAGCCCCACATCCGGCTCTGCTCAAAAGGAAGCCTGCTTCCCTCCCTGCTTGCCTGCCTCTCTGCTTACTTGTAATCTCTCTCTCTCTCTCTCTCTCTCTCTCTCTGTGTCCAATAAATAAATAAAATCTTAAAAAAAAGGCTGATGGATGATAAATTATGAAAACTGCTCCCTCCAAATGATGCTTCTTCATAAGGTTTTAAGAATTTAAAATTGTAAGAATTTAAAATTGAAACTTGATCGTAGGATTTATCTTATACAATAACAACAAGTGATGGCAGTTATTATTAGTTCTGAAGTATTTGTGATTCTGAATTCTTGGCCTCATTAGTAAATTTATTTTTAATAAATTATTTAATATATAATAATATATATAATATATATTATATATAACATATATAATATATATAATAAATTCATTCATTCATTCATTATTTATTTATTTATTATTTATTATTATAATTTATTCATTTATTAACTCAAACACAAGAAAATGAATGACCTGATTGAAAAATTGGCAAGGACTGGAACAGACACCTCACTTAAGAAGATATTGAGATGGCAATAATGATATGAACAGATGCTGTGATGATCCACAGCATGTCTAATTAAGGAATTGTAAATTAAAAGAACATGAGGGGCGCCTGGATGGCTTAGTGGGTTAAGCCGCTGCCTTTGGATCAGGTCATGATCTCAGGGTCCTGGGATCGAGTTCCACGTTGGGCTCTCTGCTCAGGAGGAGCCTGCTTCCCTTTCTCTCTCTCTCTGACTGCCTCTCCGTCTTCTTGTGATCTCTCTCTGTCAAATAAATAAATAAAATCTCTTTTAAAAATAAATAAATAAATAAGACAATGATCTATCACTACACATCTATTAGAATGGCTAAAATCCAAAATACTGACAACATAAAATGCTTTTGACGATGAGGAACAAGAGAAACTCTCATTCATTCACCTAAAGGATATGGATGGCTTATAAGCACATGACAAATTTCTCAACATTTAGACATTAAAGAAATACAAATTAAAATCATAATGAGACATGCTTACATATCTATTAGAATGGCTAAAATTATAAAGGCTAATTGTACTTCGTCTGAGCTAGATTGAGAAGCAACAAAAAATCTAAACTGTTGCTGGCATATATCATGATACCACCACTTTGGAAAATAGTTTGAAAATTTTTTTAAATGCAAAATACGTTGCAGTTACACCAATAGCCATTTTACTTCTACACATTTAACCAAGAGAAACAAACGGTATGTTCGTACAAGGACTTGTATATGAATTTCATAGCAGCTTTATTTTTAAGAATTGAAAACAGTAGAAATGTTCATCAATGTCCATCAATAGAGCAAAGACAAATTATGATCTATTCATTAAAGAGATTACTATTCAACATCAAAATGAACTATTTACAATTGGAGATTCTCAAAGTAATGGTGCTGAGAAAAGAAAAGCCAGGCAATGAATAGAATATACTGTGTGATTCTATGACTATAAAAAAAATCTAGAAAATACAAATTTACATAAAGTCACAGTCATCAAATATATTGGTGTGATTTTAGTGCCTTCTTCTGTGCTCCCATAGCTTCCTACACTTGGATCTCCAAGCATTTGTTACACCATGTGAAAATATGAACTCTTTTTCTTTATTCTGTCTTACCAGAATAAGAATCCTTGAAATTTTATGGACATTTGAACTCTCAGTTATTAGTAGAAATTCTATCACACAGTAAGTTTTCAAATATAAAGCCACAGTTTTACAATGACTTCTAAGCTTTTACATGATCTAGCCACTCATTTAACCTCTGTGATCTCTTTCCCTGCTACTCTTCAGTCCCTCACAGTGGCCTCCTTGCTATTCCTCAGATCTGCCAGGCATGATCCAACCTAATGGCCTTCAAGATAGCCAATTCCTTTGTCTGGAGTGACCTTATTGCTGATAGTTCTGGGCAAATTCATCACCTTTCCATACGTTTGTTCAATTGTCAGCTTCATTGTAACTAACCCGATCTTCCTATTAAAATTCTTACCTCCCCATCCCCTGCCTAGCAACCTTGATTTTTCTCATCCTGATCTAATTTTTCTCTTTCCCCATTGCACTCATCATTTTTGAATGCACTATGCAATTTTTATTCAGGTTTATAGCTTTTAATTGTCTCACCCATTAAAATAAACGTTCTACAAATCCAAGTATTTCATTTACCAGTGTAGTCTGAAGTAATATCTGCCATATAATAGACAGTAGACAATTGGTAAATTTCAGAATAAATTAATGTTGAGAATATACTGAATTTCATAAGTCATTTCAATATTTTTTTCAAAAAATAAACTATGTAAAACATACCTTAAATTTACTTTCAAAATATTTTAGAGCATATAATGAACAAAAGAAGACAAAAAAACCCAAAATAAGCAAAAGCCTCAAAGAAACAATCATATGAATAACCATTTCAAACCTACTTAAAAATTGCATAATACCACACTCCTAGATCCTCTCTGAATGCTCTAAAATAACCCTTCAAAAGAAATACATTTTTTAAAATTACAGATTTTTTGGCAAATAATTTAATAAAATAAAAATTTCATTCATCTATGTAGATCATAATAAATGTTTTTAATAAGCATAAAATTATAAGTCTGAAGTGTGCTAAAATGAAACCACCTGCTAAGGGTGAGAGAACAAAAATAAACATCATTTTTCCAAATAAGAGGAATTTATTACCTTTGAATCAAAGCATGTGGATTTGTTCAAAGTGGCAATAAACGAATATGGAAACACAATCCATAGAAAGTCATATTTTAGATTTCTAAAAGACTTCAAAGTGAAGAGTATACATTTTTTAAATGCTACATAATGCTACATAATGACAAGATGACAGGTTGTGACAAATAGCATTTTAAAAGCTCTACTCATAATGGAACGGAAAGTGTCATTTCCCTATAATTTTATATATGTCATTAATTTACTATATTTGGATACAACACATTACCAAACAGATGTTCATCAAAGACTAAATCATTTTTAATGGAACATAATAATTTGAACCTACATCTATTAATCATTTTTTTCGATCTAACATTTATAGTCTCGCTAAACAATTGATCAGATATTGACAAATTTAAAAAAAATATAGGATAAAAAGTCGTGTTTGGAAAAGTAGATTTTCTTTGAAATTTGCATTTAAATGAAAATATTGCTGATATTTTTAAGACTTTAAATGTAATTTTATATATATCTGACCTATCAGATGATATAAAATTTTTGGAGAAAATATGACATATTTTTTGATCTTGGTTGAAGGTATTAATAAAGAGCAACTGCTTGTATTATTTGTATTGTGATATCTTAGTTAATAAACATGAATAACTGGTATAAAATATGGTTTTTTTAAAGTTTATTTATTTACTTGACAGAGATCACAGGAAGGCAGAGGGGCAGGCAGAGAGAGAGGAATGGAAGCAGGCTCCCTGCTGAGCAGAGAGCCCACTGTGGGACTCAATCCCAGGAACCTGGAATCATAACAAAGAAATGATGATAAATTCCTTAAAAGACTCAAAGTTGTTCTTGACTGGTACGTTTCAAGCTCTATTCCTGGTTTGAGGACAGTTTTTAACAGGCTTGTCACTGTAGAAATCAGCTGGATGTTTAGAGGCTATCAGAACTGTGCAAAAACCTTGAAGGGGTAAAGATTGAAAATCCTTTAGAGAGATTAGCTCCCTAAGGCATTACTCATCCACACATTTTCCTCCAAACAATTAAGGCTG
This sequence comes from Mustela nivalis, assembly GCF_964662115.1. Lineage (NCBI taxonomy): Eukaryota > Metazoa > Chordata > Mammalia > Carnivora > Mustelidae > Mustela > Mustela nivalis. Next base: position 73,171 of record NW_028135840.1, read on the forward strand.
ATGGATGAGGGGCACCTGAGGGGCTCTCTCATCACGTGGGTGGTGGGTTAAGCCTCTGCCTTCATCTCAAGTCATGGTCTCTGGGTCCTGGGATCCAGCCCCACATCCGGCTCTGCTCAAAAGGAAGCCTGCTTCCCTCCCTGCTTGCCTGCCTCTCTGCTTACTTGTAATCTCTCTCTCTCTCTCTCTCTCTCTCTCTCTGTGTCCAATAAATAAATAAAATCTTAAAAAAAAGGCTGATGGATGATAAATTATGAAAACTGCTCCCTCCAAATGATGCTTCTTCATAAGGTTTTAAGAATTTAAAATTGTAAGAATTTAAAATTGAAACTTGATCGTAGGATTTATCTTATACAATAACAACAAGTGATGGCAGTTATTATTAGTTCTGAAGTATTTGTGATTCTGAATTCTTGGCCTCATTAGTAAATTTATTTTTAATAAATTATTTAATATATAATAATATATATAATATATATTATATATAACATATATAATATATATAATAAATTCATTCATTCATTCATTATTTATTTATTTATTATTTATTATTATAATTTATTCATTTATTAACTCAAACACAAGAAAATGAATGACCTGATTGAAAAATTGGCAAGGACTGGAACAGACACCTCACTTAAGAAGATATTGAGATGGCAATAATGATATGAACAGATGCTGTGATGATCCACAGCATGTCTAATTAAGGAATTGTAAATTAAAAGAACATGAGGGGCGCCTGGATGGCTTAGTGGGTTAAGCCGCTGCCTTTGGATCAGGTCATGATCTCAGGGTCCTGGGATCGAGTTCCACGTTGGGCTCTCTGCTCAGGAGGAGCCTGCTTCCCTTTCTCTCTCTCTCTGACTGCCTCTCCGTCTTCTTGTGATCTCTCTCTGTCAAATAAATAAATAAAATCTTTTTTAAAAATAAATAAATAAATAAGACAATGATCTATCACTACACATCTATTAGAATGGCTAAAATCCAAAATACTGACAACATAAAATGCTTTTGACGATGAGGAACAAGAGAAACTCTCATTCATTCACCTAAAGGATATGGATGGCTTATAAGCACATGACAAATTTCTCAACATTTAGACATTAAAGAAATACAAATTAAAATCATAATGAGACATGCTTACATATCTATTAGAATGGCTAAAATTATAAAGGCTAATTGTACTTCGTCTGAGCTAGATTGAGAAGCAACAAAAAATCTAAACTGTTGCTGGCATATATCATGATACCACCACTTTGGAAAATAGTTTGAAAATTTTTTTAAATGCAAAATACGTTGCAGTTACACCAATAGCCATTTTACTTCTACACATTTAACCAAGAGAAACAAACGCTATGTTCGTACAAGGACTTGTATATGAATTTCATAGCAGCTTTATTTTTAAGAATTGAAAACAGTAGAAATGTTCATCAATGTCCATCAATAGAGCAAAGACAAATTATGATCTATTCATTAAAGAGATTACTATTCAACATCAAAATGAACTATTTACAATTGGAGATTCTCAAAGTAATGGTGCTGAGAAAAGAAAAGCCAGGCAATGAATAGAATATACTGTGTGATTCCATGACTATAAAAAAAATCTAGAAAATACAAATTTACATAAAGTCACAGTCATCAAATATATTGGTGTGATTTTAGTGCCTTCTTCTGTGCTCCCATAGCTTCCTACACTTGGATCTCCAAGCATTTGTTACACCATGTGAAAATATGAACTCTTTTTCTTTATTCTGTCTTACCAGAATAAGAATCCTTGAAATTTTATGGACATTTGAACTCTCAGTTATTAGTAGAAATTCTATCACACAGTAAGTTTTCAAATATAAAGCCACAGTTTTACAATGACTTCTAAGCTTTTACATGATCTAGCCACTCATTTAACCTCTGTGATCTCTTTCCCTGCTACTCTTCAGTCCCTCACAGTGGCCTCCTTGCTATTCCTCAGATCTGCCAGGCATGATCCAACCTAATGGCCTTCAAGATAGCCAATTCCTTTGTGTGGAGTGACCTTATTGCTGATAGTTCTGGGCAAATTCATCACCTTTCCATACGTTTGTTCAATTGTCAGCTTCATTGTAACTAACCCGATCTTCCTATTAAAATTCTTACCTCCCCATCCCCTGCCTAGCAACCTTGATTTTTCTCATCCTGATCTAATTTTTCTCTTTCCCCATTGCACTCATCATTTTTGAATGCACTATGCAATTTTTATTCAGGTTTATAGCTTTTAATTGTCTCACCCATTAAAATAAACGTTCTACAAATCCAAGTATTTCATTTACCAGTGTAGTCTGAAGTAATATCTGCCATATAATAGACAGTAGACAATTGGTAAATTTCAGAATAAATTAATGTTGAGAATATACTGAATTTCATAAGTCATTTCAATATTTTTTTCAAAAAATAAACTATGTAAAACATACCTTAAATTTACTTTCAAAATATTTTAGAGCATATAATGAACAAAAGAAGACAAAAAAACCCAAAATAAGCAAAAGCCTCAAAGAAACAATCATATGAATAACCATTTCAAACCTACTTAAAAATTGCATAATACCACACTCCTAGATCCTCTCTGAATGCTCTAAAATAACCCTTCAAAAGAAATACATTTTTTAAAATTACAGATTTTTTGGCAAATAATTTAATAAAATAAAAATTTCATTCATCTATGTAGATCATAATAAATGTTTTTAATAAGCATAAAATTATAAGTCTGAAGTGTGCTAAAATGAAACCACCTGCTAAGGGTGAGAGAACAAAAATAAACATCATTTTTCCAAATAAGAGGAATTTATTACCTTTGAATCAAAGCATGTGGATTTGTTCAAAGTGGCAATAAACGAATATGGAAACACAATCCATAGAAAGTCATATTTTAGATTTCTAAAAGACTTCAAAGTGAAGAGTATACATTTTTTAAATGCTACATAATGCTACATAATGACAAGATGACAGGTTGTGACAAATAGCATTTTAAAAGCTCTACTCATAATGGAACGGAAAGTGTCATTTCCCTATAATTTTATATATGTCATTAATTTACTATATTTGGATACAACACATTACCAAACAGATGTTCATCAAAGACTAAATCATTTTTAATGGAACATAATAATTTGAACCTACATCTATTAATCATTTTTTTCGATCTAACATTTATAGTCTCGCTAAACAATTGATCAGATATTGACAAATTTAAAAAAAATATAGGATAAAAAGTCGTGTTTGGAAAAGTAGATTTTCTTTGAAATTTGCATTTAAATGAAAATATTGCTGATATTTTTAAGACTTTAAATGTAATTTTATATATATCTGACCTATCAGATGATATAAAATTTTTGGAGAAAATATGACATATTTTTTTGATCTTGGTTGAAGGTATTAATAAAGAGCAACTGCTTGTATTATTTGTATTGTGATATCTTAGTTAATAAACATGAATAACTGGTATAAAATATGGTTTTTTTAAAGTTTATTTATTTACTTGACAGAGATCACAGGAAGGCAGAGGGGCAGGCAGAGAGAGAGGAATGGAAGCAGGCTCCCTGCTGAGCAGAGAGCCCACTGTGGGACTCAATCCCAGGAACCTGGAATCATAACAAAGAAATGATGATAAATTCCTTAAAAGACTCAAAGTTGTTCTTGACTGGTACGTTTCAAGCTCTATTCCTGGTTTGAGGACAGTTTTTAACAGGCTTGTCACTGTAGAAATCAGCTGGATGTTTAGAGGCTATCAGAACTGTGCAAAAACCTTGAAGGGGTAAAGATTGAAAATCCTTTAGAGAGATTAGCTCCCTAAGGCATTACTCATCCACACATTTTCCTCCAAACAATTAAGGCTGATGGATGAGGGGCACCTGAGGGGCTCTCTCATCACGTGGGTGGTGGGTTAAGCCTCTGCCTTCATCTCAAGTCATGGTCTCTGGGTCCTGGGATCCAGCCCCACATCCGGCTCTGCTCAAAAGGAAGCCTGCTTCCCTCCCTGCTTGCCTGCCTCTCTGCTTACTTGTAATCTCTCTCTCTCTCTCTCTCTCTCTCTCTCTCTGTGTCCAATAAATAAATAAAATCTTAAAAAAAAGGCTGATGGATGATAAATTATGAAAACTGCTCCCTCCAAATGATGCTTCTTCATAAGGTTTTAAGAATTTAAAATTGTAAGAATTTAAAATTGAAACTTGATCGTAGGATTTATCTTATACAATAACAACAAGTGATGGCAGTTATTATTAGTTCTGAAGTATTTGTGATTCTGAATTCTTGGCCTCATTAGTAAATTTATTTTTAATAAATTATTTAATATATAATAATATATATAATATATATTATATATAACATATATAATATATATAATAAATTCATTCATTCATTCATTATTTATTTATTTATTATTTATTATTATAATTTATTCATTTATTAACTCAAACACAAGAAAATGAATGACCTGATTGAAAAATTGGCAAGGACTGGAACAGACACCTCACTTAAGAAGATATTGAGATGGCAATAATGATATGAACAGATGCTGTGATGATCCACAGCATGTCTAATTAAGGAATTGTAAATTAAAAGAACATGAGGGGCGCCTGGATGGCTTAGTGGGTTAAGCCGCTGCCTTTGGATCAGGTCATGATCTCAGGGTCCTGGGATCGAGTTCCACGTTGGGCTCTCTGCTCAGGAGGAGCCTGCTTCCCTTTCTCTCTCTCTCTGACTGCCTCTCCGTCTTCTTGTGATCTCTCTCTGTCAAATAAATAAATAAAATCTTTTTTAAAAATAAATAAATAAATAAGACAATGATCTATCACTACACATCTATTAGAATGGCTAAAATCCAAAATACTGACAACATAAAATGCTTTTGACGATGAGGAACAAGAGAAACTCTCATTCATTCACCTAAAGGATATGGATGGCTTATAAGCACATGACAAATTTCTCAACATTTAGACATTAAAGAAATACAAATTAAAATCATAATGAGACATGCTTACATATCTATTAGAATGGCTAAAATTATAAAGGCTAATTGTACTTCGTCTGAGCTAGATTGAGAAGCAACAAAAAATCTAAACTGTTGCTGGCATATATCATGATACCACCACTTTGGAAAATAGTTTGAAAATTTTTTTAAATGCAAAATACGTTGCAGTTACACCAATAGCCATGTTACTTCTACACATTTAACCAAGAGAAACAAACGCTATGTTCGTACAAGGACTTGTATATGAATTTCATAGCAGCTTTATTTTTAAGAATTGAAAACAGTAGAAATGTTCATCAATGTCCATCAATAGAGCAAAGACAAATTATGATCTATTCATTAAAGAGATTACTATTCAACATCAAAATGAACTATTTACAATTGGAGATTCTCAAAGTAATGGTGCTGAGAAAAGAAAAGCCAGGCAATGAATAGAATATACTGTGTGATTCCATGACTATAAAAAAAATCTAGAAAATACAAATTTACATAAAGTCACAGTCATCAAATATATTGGTGTGATTTTAGTGCCTTCTTCTGTGCTCCCATAGCTTCCTACACTTGGATCTCCAAGCATTTGTTACACCATGTGAAAATATGAACTCTTTTTCTTTATTCTGTCTTACCAGAATAAGAATCCTTGAAATTTTATGGACATTTGAACTCTCAGTTATTAGTAGAAATTCTATCACACAGTAAGTTTTCAAATATAAAGCCACAGTTTTACAATGACTTCTAAGCTTTTACATGATCTAGCCACTCATTTAACCTCTGTGATCTCTTTCCCTGCTACTCTTCAGTCCCTCACAGTGGCCTCCTTGCTATTCCTCAGATCTGCCAGGCATGATCCAACCTAATGGCCTTCAAGATAGCCAATTCCTTTGTGTGGAGTGACCTTATTGCTGATAGTTCTGGGCAAATTCATCACCTTTCCATACGTTTGTTCAATTGTCAGCTTCATTGTAACTAACCCGATCTTCCTATTAAAATTCTTACCTCCCCATCCCCTGCCTAGCAACCTTGATTTTTCTCATCCTGATCTAATTTTTCTCTTTCCCCATTGCACTCATCATTTTTGAATGCACTATGCAATTTTTATTCAGGTTTATAGCTTTTAATTGTCTCACCCATTAAAATAAACGTTCTACAAATCCAAGTATTTCATTTACCAGTGTAGTCTGAAGTAATATCTGCCATATAATAGACAGTAGACAATTGGTAAATTTCAGAATAAATTAATGTTGAGAATATACTGAATTTCATAAGTCATTTCAATATTTTTTTCAAAAAATAAACTATGTAAAACATACCTTAAATTTACTTTCAAAATATTTTAGAGCATATAATGAACAAAAGAAGACAAAAAAACCCAAAATAAGCAAAAGCCTCAAAGAAACAATCATATGAATAACCATTTCAAACCTACTTAAAAATTGCATAATACCACACTCCTAGATCCTCTCTGAATGCTCTAAAATAACCCTTCAAAAGAAATACATTTTTTAAAATTACAGATTTTTTGGCAAATAATTTAATAAAATAAAAATTTCATTCATCTATGTAGATCATAATAAATGTTTTTAATAAGCATAAAATTATAAGTCTGAAGTGTGCTAAAATGAAACCACCTGCTAAGGGTGAGAGAACAAAAATAAACATCATTTTTCCAAATAAGAGGAATTTATTACCTTTGAATCAAAGCATGTGGATTTGTTCAAAGTGGCAATAAACGAATATGGAAACACAATCCATAGAAAGTCATATTTTAGATTTCTAAAAGACTTCAAAGTGAAGAGTATACATTTTTTAAATGCTACATAATGCTACATAATGACAAGATGACAGGTTGTGACAAATAGCATTTTAAAAGCTCTACTCATAATGGAACGGAAAGTGTCATTTCCCTATAATTTTATATATGTCATTAATTTACTATATTTGGATACAACACATTACCAAACAGATGTTCATCAAAGACTAAATCATTTTTAATGGAACATAATAATTTGAACCTACATCTATTAATCATTTTTTTCGATCTAACATTTATAGTCTCGCTAAACAATTGATCAGATATTGACAAATTTAAAAAAAATATAGGATAAAAAGTCGTGTTTGGAAAAGTAGATTTTCTTTGAAATTTGCATTTAAATGAAAATATTGCTGATATTTTTAAGACTTTAAATGTAATTTTATATATATCTGACCTATCAGATGATATAAAATTTTTGGAGAAAATATGACATATTTTTTTGATCTTGGTTGAAGGTATTAATAAAGAGCAACTGCTTGTATTATTTGTATTGTGATATCTTAGTTAATAAACATGAATAACTGGTATAAAATATGGTTTTTTTAAAGTTTATTTATTTACTTGACAGAGATCACAGGAAGGCAGAGGGGCAGGCAGAGAGAGAGGAATGGAAGCAGGCTCCCTGCTGAGCAGAGAGCCCACTGTGGGACTCAATCCCAGGAACCTGGAATCATAACAAAGAAATGATGATAAATTCCTTAAAAGACTCAAAGTTGTTCTTGACTGGTACGTTTCAAGCTCTATTCCTGGTTTGAGGACAGTTTTTAACAGGCTTGTCACTGTAGAAATCAGCTGGATGTTTAGAGGCTATCAGAACTGTGCAAAAACCTTGAAGGGGTAAAGATTGAAAATCCTTTAGAGAGATTAGCTCCCTAAGGCATTACTCATCCACACATTTTCCTCCAAACAATTAAGGCTGATGGATGAGGGGCACCTGAGGGGCTCTCTCATCACGTGGGTGGTGGGTTAAGCCTCTGCCTTCATCTCAAGTCATGGTCTCTGGGTCCTGGGATCCAGCCCCACATCCGGCTCTGCTCAAAAGGAAGCCTGCTTCCCTCCCTGCTTGCCTGCCTCTCTGCTTACTTGTAATCTCTCTCTCTCTCTCTCTCTCTCTCTGTGTCCAATAAATAAATAAAATCTTAAAAAAAAGGCTGATGGATGATAAATTATGAAAACTGCTCCCTCCAAATGATGCTTCTTCATAAGGTTTTAAGAATTTAAAATTGTAAGAATTTAAAATTGAAACTTGATCGTAGGATTTATCTTATACAATAACAACAAGTGATGGCAGTTATTATTAGTTCTGAAGTATTTGTGATTCTGAATTCTTGGCCTCATTAGTAAATTTATTTTTAATAAATTATTTAATATATAATAATATATATAATATATATTATATATAACATATATAATATATATAATAAATTCATTCATTCATTCATTATTTATTTATTTATTATTTATTATTATAATTTATTCATTTATTAACTCAAACACAAGAAAATGAATGACCTGATTGAAAAATTGGCAAGGACTGGAACAGACACCTCACTTAAGAAGATATTGAGATGGCAATAATGATATGAACAGATGCTGTGATGATCCACAGCATGTCTAATTAAGGAATTGTAAATTAAAAGAACATGAGGGGCGCCTGGATGGCTTAGTGGGTTAAGCCGCTGCCTTTGGATCAGGTCATGATCTCAGGGTCCTGGGATCGAGTTCCACGTTGGGCTCTCTGCTCAGGAGGAGCCTGCTTCCCTTTCTCTCTCTCTCTGACTGCCTCTCCGTCTTCTTGTGATCTCTCTCTGTCAAATAAATAAATAAAATCTTTTTTAAAAATAAATAAATAAATAAGACAATGATCTATCACTACACATCTATTAGAATGGCTAAAATCCAAAATACTGACAACATAAAATGCTTTTGACGATGAGGAACAAGAGAAACTCTCATTCATTCACCTAAAGGATATGGATGGCTTATAAGCACATGACAAATTTCTCAACATTTAGACATTAAAGAAATACAAATTAAAATCATAATGAGACATGCTTACATATCTATTAGAATGGCTAAAATTATAAAGGCTAATTGTACTTCGTCTGAGCTAGATTGAGAAGCAACAAAAAATCTAAACTGTTGCTGGCATATATCATGATACCACCACTTTGGAAAATAGTTTGAAAATTTTTTTAAATGCAAAATACGTTGCAGTTACACCAATAGCCATTTTACTTCTACACATTTAACCAAGAGAAACAAACGCTATGTTCGTACAAGGACTTGTATATGAATTTCATAGCAGCTTTATTTTTAAGAATTGAAAACAGTAGAAATGTTCATCAATGTCCATCAATAGAGCAAAGACAAATTATGATCTATTCATTCAAGAGATTACTATTCAACATCAAAATGAACTATTTACAATTGGAGATTCTCAAAGTAATGGTGCTGAGAAAAGAAAAGCCAGGCAATGAATAGAATATACTGTGTGATTCCATGACTATAAAAAAAATCTAGAAAATACAAATTTACATAAAGTCACAGTCATCAAATATATTGGTGTGATTTTAGTGCCTTCTTCTGTGCTCCCATAGCTTCCTACACTTGGATCTCCAAGCATTTGTTACACCATGTGAAAATATGAACTCTTTTTCTTTATTCTGTCTTACCAGAATAAGAATCCTTGAAATTTTATGGACATTTGAACTCTCAGTTATTAGTAGAAATTCTATCACACAGTAAGTTTTCAAATATAAAGCCACAGTTTTACAATGACTTCTAAGCTTTTACATGATCTAGCCACTCATTTAACCTCTGTGATCTCTTTCCCTGCTACTCTTCAGTCCCTCACAGTGGCCTCCTTGCTATTCCTCAGATCTGCCAGGCATGATCCAACCTAATGGCCTTCAAGATAGCCAATTCCTTTGTGTGGAGTGACCTTATTGCTGATAGTTCTGGGCAAATTCATCACCTTTCCATACGTTTGTTCAATTGTCAGCTTCATTGTAACTAACCCGATCTTCCTATTAAAATTCTTACCTCCCCATCCCCTGCCTAGCAACCTTGATTTTTCTCATCCTGATCTAATTTTTCTCTTTCCCCATTGCACTCATCATTTTTGAATGCACTATGCAATTTTTATTCAGGTTTATAGCTTTTAATTGTCTCACCCATTAAAATAAACGTTCTACAAATCCAAGTATTTCATTTACCAGTGTAGTCTGAAGTAATATCTGCCATATAATAGACAGTAGACAATTGGTAAATTTCAGAATAAATTAATGTTGAGAATATACTGAATTTCATAAGTCATTTCAATATTTTTTTCAAAAAATAAACTATGTAAAACATACCTTAAATTTACTTTCAAAATATTTTAGAGCATATAATGAACAAAAGAAGACAAAAAAACCCAAAATAAGCAAAAGCCTCAAAGAAACAATCATATGAATAACCATTTCAAACCTACTTAAAAATTGCATAATACCACACTCCTAGATCCTCTCTGAATGCTCTAAAATAACCCTTCAAAAGAAATACATTTTTTAAAATTACAGATTTTTTGGCAAATAATTTAATAAAATAAAAATTTCATTCATCTATGTAGATCATAATAAATGTTTTTAATAAGCATAAAATTATAACTCTGAAGTGTGCTAAAATGAAACCACCTGCTAAGGGTGAGAGAACAAAAATAAACATCATTTTTCCAAATAAGAGGAATTTATTACCTTTGAATCAAAGCATGTGGATTTGTTCAAAGTGGCAATAAACGAATATGGAAACACAATCCATAGAAAGTCATATTTTAGATTTCTAAAAGACTTCAAAGTGAAGAGTATACATTTTTTAAATGCTACATAATGCTACATAATGACAAGATGACAGGTTGTGACAAATAGCATTTTAAAAGCTCTACTCATAATGGAACGGAAAGTGTCATTTCCCTATAATTTTATATATGTCATTAATTTACTATATTTGGATACAACACATTACCAAACAGATGTTCATCAAAGACTAAATCATTTTTAATGGAACATAATAATTTGAACCTACATCTATTAATCATTTTTTTCGATCTAACATTTATAGTCTCGCTAAACAATTGATCAGATATTGACAAATTTAAAAAAAATATAGGATAAAAAGTCGTGTTTGGAAAAGTAGATTTTCTTTGAAATTTGCATTTAAATGAAAATATTGCTGATATTTTTAAGACTTTAAATGTAATTTTATATATATCTGACCTATCAGATGATATAAAATTTTTGGAGAAAATATGACATATTTTTTTGATCTTGGTTGAAGGTATTAATAAAGAGCAACTGCTTGTATTATTTGTATTGTGATATCTTAGTTAATAAACATGAATAACTGGTATAAAATATGGTTTTTTTAAAGTTTATTTATTTACTTGACAGAGATCACAGGAAGGCAGAGGGGCAGGCAGAGAGAGAGGAATGGAAGCAGGCTCCCTGCTGAGCAGAGAGCCCACTGTGGGACTCAATCCCAGGAACCTGGAATCATAACAAAGAAATGATGATAAATTCCTTAAAAGACTCAAAGTTGTTCTTGACTGGTACGTTTCAAGCTCTATTCCTGGTTTGAGGACAGTTTTTAACAGGCTTGTCACTGTAGAAATCAGCTGGATGTTTAGAGGCTATCAGAACTGTGCAAAAACCTTGAAGGGGTAAAGATTGAAAATCCTTTAGAGAGATTAGCTCCCTAAGGCATTACTCATCCACACATTTTCCTCCAAACAATTAAGGCTGATGGATGAGGGGCACCTGAGGGGCTCTCTCATCACGTGGGTGGTGGGTTAAGCCTCTGCCTTCATCTCAAGTCATGGTCTCTGGGTCCTGGGATCCAGCCCCACATCCGGCTCTGCTCAAAAGGAAGCCTGCTTCCCTCCCTGCTTGCCTGCCTCTCTGCTTACTTGTAATCTCTCTCTCTCTCTCTCTCTCTCTCTCTCTCTCTCTGTGTCCAATAAATAAATAAAATCTTAAAAAAAAGGCTGATGGATGATAAATTATGAAAACTGCTCCCTCCAAATGATGCTTCTTCATAAGGTTTTAAGAATTTAAAATTGTAAGAATTTAAAATTGAAACTTGATCGTAGGATTTATCTTATACAATAACAACAAGTGATGGCAGTTATTATTAGTTCTGAAGTATTTGTGATTCTGAATTCTTGGCCTCATTAGTAAATTTATTTTTAATAAATTATTTAATATATAATAATATATATAATATATATTATATATAACATATATAATATATATAATAAATTCATTCATTCATTCATTATTTATTTATTTATTATTTATTATTATAATTTATTCATTTATTAACTCAAACACAAGAAAATGAATGACCTGATTGAAAAATTGGCAAGGACTGGAACAGACACCTCACTTAAGAAGATATTGAGATGGCAATAATGATATGAACAGATGCTGTGATGATCCACAGCATGTCTAATTAAGGAATTGTAAATTAAAAGAACATGAGGGGCGCCTGGATGGCTTAGTGGGTTAAGCCGCTGCCTTTGGATCAGGTCATGATCTCAGGGTCCTGGGATCGAGTTCCACGTTGGGCTCTCTGCTCAGGAGGAGCCTGCTTCCCTTTCTCTCTCTCTCTGACTGCCTCTCCGTCTTCTTGTGATCTCTCTCTGTCAAATAAATAAATAAAATCTTTTTTAAAAATAAATAAATAAATAAGACAATGATCTATCACTACACATCTATTAGAATGGCTAAAATCCAAAATACTGACAACATAAAATGCTTTTGACGATGAGGAACAAGAGAAACTCTCATTCATTCACCTAAAGGATATGGATGGCTTATAAGCACATGACAAATTTCTCAACATTTAGACATTAAAGAAATACAAATTAAAATCATAATGAGACATGCTTACATATCTATTAGAATGGCTAAAATTATAAAGGCTAATTGTACTTCGTCTGAGCTAGATTGAGAAGCAACAAAAAATCTAAACTGTTGCTGGCATATATCATGATACCACCACTTTGGAAAATAGTTTGAAAATTTTTTTAAATGCAAAATACGTTGCAGTTACACCAATAGCCATTTTACTTCTACACATTTAACCAAGAGAAACAAACGCTATGTTCGTACAAGGACTTGTATATGAATTTCATAGCAGCTTTATTTTTAAGAATTGAAAACAGTAGAAATGTTCATCAATGTCCATCAATAGAGCAAAGACAAATTATGATCTATTCATTAAAGAGATTACTATTCAACATCAAAATGAACTATTTACAATTGGAGATTCTCAAAGTAATGGTGCTGAGAAAAGAAAAGCCAGGCAATGAATAGAATATACTGTGTGATTCCATGACTATAAAAAAAATCTAGAAAATACAAATTTACATAAAGTCACAGTCATCAAATATATTGGTGTGATTTTAGTGCCTTCTTCTGTGCTCCCATAGCTTCCTACACTTGGATCTCCAAGCATTTGTTACACCATGTGAAAATATGAACTCTTTTTCTTTATTCTGTCTTACCAGAATAAGAATCCTTGAAATTTTATGGACATTTGAACTCTCAGTTATTAGTAGAAATTCTATCACACAGTAAGTTTTCAAATATAAAGCCACAGTTTTACAATGACTTCTAAGCTTTTACATGATCTAGCCACTCATTTAACCTCTGTGATCTCTTTCCCTGCTACTCTTCAGTCCCTCACAGTGGCCTCCTTGCTATTCCTCAGATCTGCCAGGCATGATCCAACCTAATGGCCTTCAAGATAGCCAATTCCTTTGTCTGGAGTGACCTTATTGCTGATAGTTCTGGGCAAATTCATCACCTTTCCATACGTTTGTTCAATTGTCAGCTTCATTGTAACTAACCCGATCTTCCTATTAAAATTCTTACCTCCCCATCCCCTGCCTAGCAACCTTGATTTTTCTCATCCTGATCTAATTTTTCTCTTTCCCCATTGCACTCATCATTTTTGAATGCACTATGCAATTTTTATTCAGGTTTATAGCTTTTAATTGTCTCACCCATTAAAATAAACGTTCTACAAATCCAAGTATTTCATTTACCAGTGTAGTCTGAAGTAATATCTGCCATATAATAGACAGTAGACAATTGGTAAATTTCAGAATAAATTAATGTTGAGAATATACTGAATTTCATAAGTCATTTCAATATTTTTTTCAAAAAATAAACTATGTAAAACATACCTTAAATTTACTTTCAAAATATTTTAGAGCATATAATGAACAAAAGAAGACAAAAGAAGACAAAAAAACCCAAAATAAGCAAAAGCCTCAAAGAAACAATCATATGAATAACCATTTCAAACCTACTTAAAAATTGCATAATACCACACTCCTAGATCCTCTCTGAATGCTCTAAAATAACCCTTCAAAAGAAATACATTTTTTAAAATTACAGATTTTTTGGCAAATAATTTAATAAAATAAAAATTTCATTCATCTATGTAGATCATAATAAATGTTTTTAATAAGCATAAAATTATAACTCTGAAGTGTGCTAAAATGAAACCACCTGCTAAGGGTGAGAGAACAAAAATAAACATCATTTTTCCAAATAAGAGGAATTTATTACCTTTGAATCAAAGCATGTGGATTTGTTCAAAGTGGCAATAAAGGAATATGGAAACACAATCCATAGAAAGTCATATTTTAGATTTCTAAAAGACTTCAAAGTGAAGAGTATACATTTTTTAAATGCTACATAATGCTACATAATGACAAGATGACAGGTTGTGACAAATAGCATTTTAAAAGCTCTACTCATAATGGAACTGAAAGTGTCATTTCCCTATAATTTTATATATGTCATTAATTTACTATATTTGGATACAACACATTACCAAACAGATGTTCATCAAAGACTAAATCATTTTTAATGGAACATAATAATTTGAACCTACATCTATTAATCATTTTTTTCGATCTAACATTTATAGTCTCGCTAAACAATTGATCAGATATTGACAAATTTAAAAAAAATATAGGATAAAAAGTCGTGTTTGGAAAAGTAGATTTTCTTTGAAATTTGCATTTAAATGAAAATATTGCTGATATTTTTAAGACTTTAAATGTAATTTTATATATATCTGACCTATCAGATGATATAAAATTTTTGGAGAAAATATGACATATTTTTTTGATCTTGGTTGAAGGTATTAATAAAGAGCAACTGCTTGTATTATTTGTATTGTGATATCTTAGTTAATAAACATGAATAACTGGTATAAAATATGGTTTTTTTAAAGTTTATTTATTTACTTGACAGAGATCACAGGAAGGCAGAGGGGCAGGCAGAGAGAGAGGAATGGAAGCAGGCTCCCTGCTGAGCAGAGAGCCCACTGTGGGACTCAATCCCAGGAACCTGGAATCATAACAAAGAAATGATGATAAATTCCTTAAAAGACTCAAAGTTGTTCTTGACTGGTACGTTTCAAGCTCTATTCCTGGTTTGAGGACAGTTTTTAACAGGCTTGTCACTGTAGAAATCAGCTGGATGTTTAGAGGCTATCAGAACTGTGCAAAAACCTTGAAGGGGTAAAGATTGAAAATCCTTTAGAGAGATTAGCTCCCTAAGGCATTACTCATCCACACATTTTCCTCCAAACAATTAAGGCTGATGGATGAGGGGCACCTGAGGGGCTCTCTCATCACGTGGGTGGTGGGTTAAGCCTCTGCCTTCATCTCAAGTCATGGTCTCTGGGTCCTGGGATCCAGCCCCACATCCGGCTCTGCTCAAAAGGAAGCCTGCTTCCCTCCCTGCTTGCCTGCCTCTCTGCTTACTTGTAATCTCTCTCTCTCTCTCTCTCTCTCTCTCTCTCTCTCTCTGTGTCCAATAAATAAATAAAATCTTAAAAAAAAGGCTGATGGATGATAAATTATGAAAACTGCTCCCTCCAAATGATGCTTCTTCATAAGGTTTTAAGAATTTAAAATTGTAAGAATTTAAAATTGAAACTTGATCGTAGGATTTATCTTATACAATAACAACAAGTGATGGCAGTTATTATTAGTTCTGAAGTATTTGTGATTCTGAATTCTTGGCCTCATTAGTAAATTTATTTTTAATAAATTATTTAATATATAATAATATATATAATATATATTATATATAACATATATAATATATATAATAAATTCATTCATTCATTCATTATTTATTTATTTATTATTTATTATTATAATTTATTCATTTATTAACTCAAACACAAGAAAATGAATGACCTGATTGAAAAATTGGCAAGGACTGGAACAGACACCTCACTTAAGAAGATATTGAGATGGCAATAATGATATGAACAGATGCTGTGATGATCCACAGCATGTCTAATTAAGGAATTGTAAATTAAAAGAACATGAGGGGCGCCTGGATGGCTTAGTGGGTTAAGCCGCTGCCTTTGGATCAGGTCATGATCTCAGGGTCCTGGGATCGAGTTCCACGTTGGGCTCTCTGCTCAGGAGGAGCCTGCTTCCCTTTCTCTCTCTCTCTGACTGCCTCTCCGTCTTCTTGTGATCTCTCTCTGTCAAATAAATAAATAAAATCTTTTTTAAAAATAAATAAATAAATAAGACAATGATCTATCACTACACATCTATTAGAATGGCTAAAATCCAAAATACTGACAACATAAAATGCTTTTGACGATGAGGAACAAGAGAAACTCTCATTCATTCACCTAAAGGATATGGATGGCTTATAAGCACATGACAAATTTCTCAACATTTAGACATTAAAGAAATACAAATTAAAATCATAATGAGACATGCTTACATATCTATTAGAATGGCTAAAATTATAAAGGCTAATTGTACTTCGTCTGAGCTAGATTGAGAAGCAACAAAAAATCTAAACTGTTGCTGGCATATATCATGATACCACCACTTTGGAAAATAGTTTGAAAATTTTTTTAAATGCAAAATACGTTGCAGTTACACCAATAGCCATTTTACTTCTACACATTTAACCAAGAGAAACAAACGCTATGTTCGTACAAGGACTTGTATATGAATTTCATAGCAGCTTTATTTTTAAGAATTGAAAACAGTAGAAATGTTCATCAATGTCCATCAATAGAGCAAAGACAAATTATGATCTATTCATTAAAGAGATTACTATTCAACATCAAAATGAACTATTTACAATTGGAGATTCTCAAAGTAATGGTGCTGAGAAAAGAAAAGCCAGGCAATGAATAGAATATACTGTGTGATTCCATGACTATAAAAAAAATCTAGAAAATACAAATTTACATAAAGTCACAGTCATCAAATATATTGGTGTGATTTTAGTGCCTTCTTCTGTGCTCCCATAGCTTCCTACACTTGGATCTCCAAGCATTTGTTACACCATGTGAAAATATGAACTCTTTTTCTTTATTCTGTCTTACCAGAATAAGAATCCTTGAAATTTTATGGACATTTGAACTCTCAGTTATTAGTAGAAATTCTATCACACAGTAAGTTTTCAAATATAAAGCCACAGTTTTACAATGACTTCTAAGCTTTTACATGATCTAGCCACTCATTTAACCTCTGTGATCTCTTTCCCTGCTACTCTTCAGTCCCTCACAGTGGCCTCCTTGCTATTCCTCAGATCTGCCAGGCATGATCCAACCTAATGGCCTTCAAGATAGCCA
This sequence comes from Mustela nivalis, assembly GCF_964662115.1. Lineage (NCBI taxonomy): Eukaryota > Metazoa > Chordata > Mammalia > Carnivora > Mustelidae > Mustela > Mustela nivalis. Next base: position 90,666 of record NW_028135840.1, read on the forward strand.
ATTCCTTTGTCTGGAGTGACCTTATTGCTGATAGTTCTGGGCAAATTCATCACCTTTCCATACGTTTGTTCAATTGTCAGCTTCATTGTAACTAACCCGATCTTCCTATTAAAATTCTTACCTCCCCATCCCCTGCCTAGCAACCTTGATTTTTCTCATCCTGATCTAATTTTTCTCTTTCCCCATTGCACTCATCATTTTTGAATGCACTATGCAATTTTTATTCAGGTTTATAGCTTTTAATTGTCTCACCCATTAAAATAAACGTTCTACAAATCCAAGTATTTCATTTACCAGTGTAGTCTGAAGTAATATCTGCCATATAATAGACAGTAGACAATTGGTAAATTTCAGAATAAATTAATGTTGAGAATATACTGAATTTCATAAGTCATTTCAATATTTTTTTCAAAAAATAAACTATGTAAAACATACCTTAAATTTACTTTCAAAATATTTTAGAGCATATAATGAACAAAAGAAGACAAAAGAAGACAAAAAAACCCAAAATAAGCAAAAGCCTCAAAGAAACAATCATATGAATAACCATTTCAAACCTACTTAAAAATTGCATAATACCACACTCCTAGATCCTCTCTGAATGCTCTAAAATAACCCTTCAAAAGAAATACATTTTTTAAAATTACAGATTTTTTGGCAAATAATTTAATAAAATAAAAATTTCATTCATCTATGTAGATCATAATAAATGTTTTTAATAAGCATAAAATTATAACTCTGAAGTGTGCTAAAATGAAACCACCTGCTAAGGGTGAGAGAACAAAAATAAACATCATTTTTCCAAATAAGAGGAATTTATTACCTTTGAATCAAAGCATGAGGATTTGTTCAAAGTGGCAATAAAGGAATATGGAAACACAATCCATAGAAAGTCATATTTTAGATTTCTAAAAGACTTCAAAGTGAAGAGTATACATTTTTTAAATGCTACATAATGCTACATAATGACAAGATGACAGGTTGTGACAAATAGCATTTTAAAAGCTCTACTCATAATGGAACTGAAAGTGTCATTTCCCTATAATTTTATATATGTCATTAATTTACTATATTTGGATACAACACATTACCAAACAGATGTTCATCAAAGACTAAATCATTTTTAATGGAACATAATAATTTGAACCTACATCTATTAATCATTTTTTTCGATCTAACATTTATAGTCTCGCTAAACAATTGATCAGATATTGACAAATTTAAAAAAAATATAGGATAAAAAGTCGTGTTTGGAAAAGTAGATTTTCTTTGAAATTTGCATTTAAATGAAAATATTGCTGATATTTTTAAGACTTTAAATGTAATTTTATATATATCTGACCTATCAGATGATATAAAATTTTTGGAGAAAATATGACATATTTTTTTGATCTTGGTTGAAGGTATTAATAAAGAGCAACTGCTTGTATTATTTGTATTGTGATATCTTAGTTAATAAACATGAATAACTGGTATAAAATATGGTTTTTTTAAAGTTTATTTATTTACTTGACAGAGATCACAGGAAGGCAGAGGGGCAGGCAGAGAGAGAGGAATGGAAGCAGGCTCCCTGCTGAGCAGAGAGCCCACTGTGGGACTCAATCCCAGGAACCTGGAATCATAACAAAGAAATGATGATAAATTCCTTAAAAGACTCAAAGTTGTTCTTGACTGGTACGTTTCAAGCTCTATTCCTGGTTTGAGGACAGTTTTTAACAGGCTTGTCACTGTAGAAATCAGCTGGATGTTTAGAGGCTATCAGAACTGTGCAAAAACCTTGAAGGGGTAAAGATTGAAAATCCTTTAGAGAGATTAGCTCCCTAAGGCATTACTCATCCACACATTTTCCTCCAAACAATTAAGGCTGATGGATGAGGGGCACCTGAGGGGCTCTCTCATCACGTGGGTGGTGGGTTAAGCCTCTGCCTTCATCTCAAGTCATGGTCTCTGGGTCCTGGGATCCAGCCCCACATCCGGCTCTGCTCAAAAGGAAGCCTGCTTCCCTCCCTGCTTGCCTGCCTCTCTGCTTACTTGTAATCTCTCTCTCTCTCTCTCTCTCTCTCTCTCTCTCTCTGTGTCCAATAAATAAATAAAATCTTAAAAAAAAGGCTGATGGATGATAAATTATGAAAACTGCTCCCTCCAAATGATGCTTCTTCATAAGGTTTTAAGAATTTAAAATTGTAAGAATTTAAAATTGAAACTTGATCGTAGGATTTATCTTATACAATAACAACAAGTGATGGCAGTTATTATTAGTTCTGAAGTATTTGTGATTCTGAATTCTTGGCCTCATTAGTAAATTTATTTTTAATAAATTATTTAATATATAATAATATATATAATATATATTATATATAACATATATAATATATATAATAATTCATTCATTCATTCATTCATTATTTATTTATTTATTATTTATTATTATAATTTATTCATTTATTAACTCAAACACAAGAAAATGAATGACCTGATTGAAAAATTGGCAAGGACTGGAACAGACACCTCACTTAAGAAGATATTGAGATGGCAATAATGATATGAACAGATGCTGTGATGATCCACAGCATGTCTAATTAAGGAATTGTAAATTAAAAGAACATGAGGGGCGCCTGGATGGCTTAGTGGGTTAAGCCGCTGCCTTTGGATCAGGTCATGATCTCAGGGTCCTGGGATCGAGTTCCACGTTGGGCTCTCTGCTCAGGAGGAGCCTGCTTCCCTTTCTCTCTCTCTCTGACTGCCTCTCCGTCTTCTTGTGATCTCTCTCTGTCAAATAAATAAATAAAATCTTTTTTAAAAATAAATAAATAAATAAGACAATGATCTATCACTACACATCTATTATGGCTAAAATCCAAAATACTGACAACATAAAATGCTTTTGACGATGAGGAACAAGAGAAACTCTCATTCATTCACCTAAAGGATATGGATGGCTTATAAGCACATGACAAATTTCTCAACATTTAGACATTAAAGAAATACAAATTAAAATCATAATGAGACATGCTTACATATCTATTAGAATGGCTAAAATTATAAAGGCTAATTGTACTTCGTCTGAGCTAGATTGAGAAGCAACAAAAAATCTAAACTGTTGCTGGCATATATCATGATACCACCACTTTGGAAAATAGTTTGAAAATTTTTTTAAATGCAAAATACGTTGCAGTTACACCAATAGCCATTTTACTTCTACACATTTAACCAAGAGAAACAAACGCTATGTTCGTACAAGGACTTGTATATGAATTTCATAGCAGCTTTATTTTTAAGAATTGAAAACAGTAGAAATGTTCATCAATGTCCATCAATAGAGCAAAGACAAATTATGATCTATTCATTAAAGAGATTACTATTCAACATCAAAATGAACTATTTACAATTGGAGATTCTCAAAGTAATGGTGCTGAGAAAAGAAAAGCCAGGCAATGAATAGAATATACTGTGTGATTCCATGACTATAAAAAAAATCTAGAAAATACAAATTTACATAAAGTCACAGTCATCAAATATATTGGTGTGATTTTAGTGCCTTCTTCTGTGCTCCCATAGCTTCCTACACTTGGATCTCCAAGCATTTGTTACACCATGTGAAAATATGAACTCTTTTTCTTTATTCTGTCTTACCAGAATAAGAATCCTTGAAATTTTATGGACATTTGAACTCTCAGTTATTAGTAGAAATTCTATCACACAGTAAGTTTTCAAATATAAAGCCACAGTTTTACAATGACTTCTAAGCTTTTACATGATCTAGCCACTCATTTAACCTCTGTGATCTCTTTCCCTGCTACTCTTCAGTCCCTCACAGTGGCCTCCTTGCTATTCCTCAGATCTGCCAGGCATGATCCAACCTAATGGCCTTCAAGATAGCCAATTCCTTTGTCTGGAGTGACCTTATTGCTGATAGTTCTGGGCAAATTCATCACCTTTCCATACGTTTGTTCAATTGTCAGCTTCATTGTAACTAACCCGATCTTCCTATTAAAATTCTTACCTCCCCATCCCCTGCCTAGCAACCTTGATTTTTCTCATCCTGATCTAATTTTTCTCTTTCCCCATTGCACTCATCATTTTTGAATGCACTATGCAATTTTTATTCAGGTTTATAGCTTTTAATTGTCTCACCCATTAAAATAAACGTTCTACAAATCCAAGTATTTCATTTACCAGTGTAGTCTGAAGTAATATCTGCCATATAATAGACAGTAGACAATTGGTAAATTTCAGAATAAATTAATGTTGAGAATATACTGAATTTCATAAGTCATTTCAATATTTTTTTCAAAAAATAAACTATGTAAAACATACCTTAAATTTACTTTCAAAATATTTTAGAGCATATAATGAACAAAAGAAGACAAAAGAAGACAAAAAAACCCAAAATAAGCAAAAGCCTCAAAGAAACAATCATATGAATAACCATTTCAAACCTACTTAAAAATTGCATAATACCACACTCCTAGATCCTCTCTGAATGCTCTAAAATAACCCTTCAAAAGAAATACATTTTTTAAAATTACAGATTTTTTGGCAAATAATTTAATAAAATAAAAATTTCATTCATCTATGTAGATCATAATAAATGTTTTTAATAAGCATAAAATTATAACTCTGAAGTGTGCTAAAATGAAACCACCTGCTAAGGGTGAGAGAACAAAAATAAACATCATTTTTCCAAATAAGAGGAATTTATTACCTTTGAATCAAAGCATGTGGATTTGTTCAAAGTGGCATTAAAGGAATATGGAAACACAATCCATAGAAAGTCATATTTTAGATTTCTAAAAGACTTCAAAGTGAAGAGTATACATTTTTTAAATGCTACATAATGCTACATAATGACAAGATGACAGGTTGTGACAAATAGCATTTTAAAAGCTCTACTCATAATGGAACTGAAAGTGTCATTTCCCTATAATTTTATATATGTCATTAATTTACTATATTTGGATACAACACATTACCAAACAGATGTTCATCAAAGACTAAATCATTTTTAATGGAACATAATAATTTGAACCTACATCTATTAATCATTTTTTTCGATCTAACATTTATAGTCTCGCTAAACAATTGATCAGATATTGACAAATTTAAAAAAAATATAGGATAAAAAGTCGTGTTTGGAAAAGTAGATTTTCTTTGAAATTTGCATTTAAATGAAAATATTGCTGATATTTTTAAGACTTTAAATGTAATTTTATATATATCTGACCTATCAGATGATATAAAATTTTTGGAGAAAATATGACATATTTTTTTGATCTTGGTTGAAGGTATTAATAAAGAGCAACTGCTTGTATTATTTGTATTGTGATATCTTAGTTAATAAACATGAATAACTGGTATAAAATATGGTTTTTTTAAAGTTTATTTATTTACTTGACAGAGATCACAGGAAGGCAGAGGGGCAGGCAGAGAGAGAGGAATGGAAGCAGGCTCCCTGCTGAGCAGAGAGCCCACTGTGGGACTCAATCCCAGGAACCTGGAATCATAACAAAGAAATGATGATAAATTCCTTAAAAGACTCAAAGTTGTTCTTGACTGGTACGTTTCAAGCTCTATTCCTGGTTTGAGGACAGTTTTTAACAGGCTTGTCACTGTAGAAATCAGCTGGATGTTTAGAGGCTATCAGAACTGTGCAAAAACCTTGAAGGGGTAAAGATTGAAAATCCTTTAGAGAGATTAGCTCCCTAAGGCATTACTCATCCACACATTTTCCTCCAAACAATTAAGGCTGATGGATGAGGGGCACCTGAGGGGCTCTCTCATCACGTGGGTGGTGGGTTAAGCCTCTGCCTTCATCTCAAGTCATGGTCTCTGGGTCCTGGGATCCAGCCCCACATCCGGCTCTGCTCAAAAGGAAGCCTGCTTCCCTCCCTGCTTGCCTGCCTCTCTGCTTACTTGTAATCTCTCTCTCTCTCTCTCTCTCTCTCTCTCTCTCTCTGTGTCCAATAAATAAATAAAATCTTAAAAAAAAGGCTGATGGATGATAAATTATGAAAACTGCTCCCTCCAAATGATGCTTCTTCATAAGGTTTTAAGAATTTAAAATTGTAAGAATTTAAAATTGAAACTTGATCGTAGGATTTATCTTATACAATAACAACAAGTGATGGCAGTTATTATTAGTTCTGAAGTATTTGTGATTCTGAATTCTTGGCCTCATTAGTAAATTTATTTTTAATAAATTATTTAATATATAATAATATATATAATATATATTATATATAACATATATAATATATATAATAAATTCATTCATTCATTCATTATTTATTTATTTATTATTTATTATTATAATTTATTCATTTATTAACTCAAACACAAGAAAATGAATGACCTGATTGAAAAATTGGCAAGGACTGGAACAGACACCTCACTTAAGAAGATATTGAGATGGCAATAATGATATGAACAGATGCTGTGATGATCCACAGCATGTCTAATTAAGGAATTGTAAATTAAAAGAACATGAGGGGCGCCTGGATGGCTTAGTGGGTTAAGCCGCTGCCTTTGGATCAGGTCATGATCTCAGGGTCCTGGGATCGAGTTCCACGTTGGGCTCTCTGCTCAGGAGGAGCCTGCTTCCCTTTCTCTCTCTCTCTGACTGCCTCTCCGTCTTCTTGTGATCTCTCTCTGTCAAATAAATAAATAAAATCTTTTTTAAAAATAAATAAATAAATAAGACAATGATCTATCACTACACATCTATTAGAATGGCTAAAATCCAAAATACTGACAACATAAAATGCTTTTGACGATGAGGAACAAGAGAAACTCTCATTCATTCACCTAAAGGATATGGATGGCTTATAAGCACATGACAAATTTCTCAACATTTAGACATTAAAGAAATACAAATTAAAATCATAATGAGACATGCTTACATATCTATTAGAATGGCTAAAATTATAAAGGCTAATTGTACTTCGTCTGAGCTAGATTGAGAAGCAACAAAAAATCTAAACTGTTGCTGGCATATATCATGATACCACCACTTTGGAAAATAGTTTGAAAATTTTTTTAAATGCAAAATACGTTGCAGTTACACCAATAGCCATTTTACTTCTACACATTTAACCAAGAGAAACAAACGCTATGTTCGTACAAGGACTTGTATATGAATTTCATAGCAGCTTTATTTTTAAGAATTGAAAACAGTAGAAATGTTCATCAATGTCCATCAATAGAGCAAAGACAAATTATGATCTATTCATTAAAGAGATTACTATTCAACATCAAAATGAACTATTTACAATTGGAGATTCTCAAAGTAATGGTGCTGAGAAAAGAAAAGCCAGGCAATGAATAGAATATACTGTGTGATTCCATGACTATAAAAAAAATCTAGAAAATACAAATTTACATAAAGTCACAGTCATCAAATATATTGGTGTGATTTTAGTGCCTTCTTCTGTGCTCCCATAGCTTCCTACACTTGGATCTCCAAGCATTTGTTACACCATGTGAAAATATGAACTCTTTTTCTTTATTCTGTCTTACCAGAATAAGAATCCTTGAAATTTTATGGACATTTGAACTCTCAGTTATTAGTAGAAATTCTATCACACAGTAAGTTTTCAAATATAAAGCCACAGTTTTACAATGACTTCTAAGCTTTTACATGATCTAGCCACTCATTTAACCTCTGTGATCTCTTTCCCTGCTACTCTTCAGTCCCTCACAGTGGCCTCCTTGCTATTCCTCAGATCTGCCAGGCATGATCCAACCTAATGGCCTTCAAGATAGCCAATTCCTTTGTCTGGAGTGACCTTATTGCTGATAGTTCTGGGCAAATTCATCACCTTTCCATACGTTTGTTCAATTGTCAGCTTCATTGTAACTAACCCGATCTTCCTATTAAAATTCTTACCTCCCCATCCCCTGCCTAGCAACCTTGATTTTTCTCATCCTGATCTAATTTTTCTCTTTCCCCATTGCACTCATCATTTTTGAATGCACTATGCAATTTTTATTCAGGTTTATAGCTTTTAATTGTCTCACCCATTAAAATAAACGTTCTACAAATCCAAGTATTTCATTTACCAGTGTAGTCTGAAGTAATATCTGCCATATAATAGACAGTAGACAATTGGTAAATTTCAGAATAAATTAATGTTGAGAATATACTGAATTTCATAAGTCATTTCAATATTTTTTTCAAAAAATAAACTATGTAAAACATACCTTAAATTTACTTTCAAAATATTTTAGAGCATATAATGAACAAAAGAAGACAAAAGAAGACAAAAAAACCCAAAATAAGCAAAAGCCTCAAAGAAACAATCATATGAATAACCATTTCAAACCTACTTAAAAATTGCATAATACCACACTCCTAGATCCTCTCTGAATGCTCTAAAATAACCCTTCAAAAGAAATACATTTTTTAAAATTACAGATTTTTTGGCAAATAATTTAATAAAATAAAAATTTCATTCATCTATGTAGATCATAATAAATGTTTTTAATAAGCATAAAATTATAACTCTGAAGTGTGCTAAAATGAAACCACCTGCTAAGGGTGAGAGAACAAAAATAAACATCATTTTTCCAAATAAGAGGAATTTATTACCTTTGAATCAAAGCATGTGGATTTGTTCAAAGTGGCAATAAAGGAATATGGAAACACAATCCATAGAAAGTCATATTTTAGATTTCTAAAAGACTTCAAAGTGAAGAGTATACATTTTTTAAATGCTACATAATGCTACATAATGACAAGATGACAGGTTGTGACAAATAGCATTTTAAAAGCTCTACTCATAATGGAACTGAAAGTGTCATTTCCCTATAATTTTATATATGTCATTAATTTACTATATTTGGATACAACACATTACCAAACAGATGTTCATCAAAGACTAAATCATTTTTAATGGAACATAATAATTTGAACCTACATCTATTAATCATTTTTTTCGATCTAACATTTATAGTCTCGCTAAACAATTGATCAGATATTGACAAATTTAAAAAAAATATAGGATAAAAAGTCGTGTTTGGAAAAGTAGATTTTCTTTGAAATTTGCATTTAAATGAAAATATTGCTGATATTTTTAAGACTTTAAATGTAATTTTATATATATCTGACCTATCAGATGATATAAAATTTTTGGAGAAAATATGACATATTTTTTTGATCTTGGTTGAAGGTATTAATAAAGAGCAACTGCTTGTATTATTTGTATTGTGATATCTTAGTTAATAAACATGAATAACTGGTATAAAATATGGTTTTTTTAAAGTTTATTTATTTACTTGACAGAGATCACAGGAAGGCAGAGGGGCAGGCAGAGAGAGAGGAATGGAAGCAGGCTCCCTGCTGAGCAGAGAGCCCACTGTGGGACTCAATCCCAGGAACCTGGAATCATAACAAAGAAATGATGATAAATTCCTTAAAAGACTCAAAGTTGTTCTTGACTGGTACGTTTCAAGCTCTATTCCTGGTTTGAGGACAGTTTTTAACAGGCTTGTCACTGTAGAAATCAGCTGGATGTTTAGAGGCTATCAGAACTGTGCAAAAACCTTGAAGGGGTAAAGATTGAAAATCCTTTAGAGAGATTAGCTCCCTAAGGCATTACTCATCCACACATTTTCCTCCAAACAATTAAGGCTGATGGATGAGGGGCACCTGAGGGGCTCTCTCATCACGTGGGTGGTGGGTTAAGCCTCTGCCTTCATCTCAAGTCATGGTCTCTGGGTCCTGGGATCCAGCCCCACATCCGGCTCTGCTCAAAAGGAAGCCTGCTTCCCTCCCTGCTTGCCTGCCTCTCTGCTTACTTGTAATCTCTCTCTCTCTCTCTCTCTCTCTCTCTCTCTCTGTGTCCAATAAATAAATAAAATCTTAAAAAAAAGGCTGATGGATGATAAATTATGAAAACTGCTCCCTCCAAATGATGCTTCTTCATAAGGTTTTAAGAATTTAAAATTGTAAGAATTTAAAATTGAAACTTGATCGTAGGATTTATCTTATACAATAACAACAAGTGATGGCAGTTATTATTAGTTCTGAAGTATTTGTGATTCTGAATTCTTGGCCTCATTAGTAAATTTATTTTTAATAAATTATTTAATATATAATAATATATATAATATATATTATATATAACATATATAATATATATAATAAATCCATTCATTCATTCATTATTTATTTATTTATTATTTATTATTATAATTTATTCATTTATTAACTCAAACACAAGAAAATGAATGACCTGATTGAAAAATTGGCAAGGACTGGAACAGACACCTCACTTAAGAAGATATTGAGATGGCAATAATGATATGAACAGATGCTGTGATGATCCACAGCATGTCTAATTAAGGAATTGTAAATTAAAAGAACATGAGGGGCGCCTGGATGGCTTAGTGGGTTAAGCCGCTGCCTTTGGATCAGGTCATGATCTCAGGGTCCTGGGATCGAGTTCCACGTTGGGCTCTCTGCTCAGGAGGAGCCTGCTTCCCTTTCTCTCTCTCTCTGACTGCCTCTCCGTCTTCTTGTGATCTCTCTCTGTCAAATAAATAAATAAAATCTTTTTTAAAAATAAATAAATAAATAAGACAATGATCTATCACTACACATCTATTAGAATGGCTAAAATCCAAAATACTGACAACATAAAATGCTTTTGACGATGAGGAACAAGAGAAACTCTCATTCATTCACCTAAAGGATATGGATGGCTTATAAGCACATGACAAATTTCTCAACATTTAGACATTAAAGAAATACAAATTAAAATCATAATGAGACATGCTTACATATCTATTAGAATGGCTAAAATTATAAAGGCTAATTGTACTTCGTCTGAGCTAGATTGAGAAGCAACAAAAAATCTAAACTGTTGCTGGCATATATCATGATACCACCACTTTGGAAAATAGTTTGAAAATTTTTTTAAATGCAAAATACGTTGCAGTTACACCAATAGCCATTTTACTTCTACACATTTAACCAAGAGAAACAAACGCTATGTTCGTACAAGGACTTGTATATGAATTTCATAGCAGCTTTATTTTTAAGAATTGAAAACAGTAGAAATGTTCATCAATGTCCATCAATAGAGCAAAGACAAATTATGATCTATTCATTAAAGAGATTACTATTCAACATCAAAATGAACTATTTACAATTGGAGATTCTCAAAGTAATGGTGCTGAGAAAAGAAAAGCCAGGCAATGAATAGAATATACTGTGTGATTCCATGACTATAAAAAAAATCTAGAAAATACAAATTTACATAAAGTCACAGTCATCAAATATATTGGTGTGATTTTAGTGCCTTCTTCTGTGCTCCCATAGCTTCCTACACTTGGATCTCCAAGCATTTGTTACACCATGTGAAAATATGAACTCTTTTTCTTTATTCTGTCTTACCAGAATAAGAATCCTTGAAATTTTATGGACATTTGAACTCTCAGTTATTAGTAGAAATTCTATCACACAGTAAGTTTTCAAATATAAAGCCACAGTTTTACAATGACTTCTAAGCTTTTACATGATCTAGCCACTCATTTAACCTCTGTGATCTCTTTCCCTGCTACTCTTCAGTCCCTCACAGTGGCCTCCTTGCTATTCCTCAGATCTGCCAGGCATGATCCAACCTAATGGCCTTCAAGATAGCCAATTCCTTTGTCTGGAGTGACCTTATTGCTGATAGTTCTGGGCAAATTCATCACCTTTCCATACGTTTGTTCAATTGTCAGCTTCATTGTAACTAACCCGATCTTCCTATTAAAATTCTTACCTCCCCATCCCCTGCCTAGCAACCTTGATTTTTCTCATCCTGATCTAATTTTTCTCTTTCCCCATTGCACTCATCATTTTTGAATGCACTATGCAATTTTTATTCAGGTTTATAGCTTTTAATTGTCTCACCCATTAAAATAAACGTTCTACAAATCCAAGTATTTCATTTACCAGTGTAGTCTGAAGTAATATCTGCCATATAATAGACAGTAGACAATTGGTAAATTTCAGAATAAATTAATGTTGAGAATATACTGAATTTCATAAGTCATTTCAATATTTTTTTCAAAAAATAAACTATGTAAAACATACCTTAAATTTACTTTCAAAATATTTTAGAGCATATAATGAACAAAAGAAGACAAAAGAAGACAAAAAAACCCAAAATAAGCAAAAGCCTCAAAGAAACAATCATATGAATAACCATTTCAAACCTACTTAAAAATTGCATAATACCACACTCCTAGATCCTCTCTGAATGCTCTAAAATAACCCTTCAAAAGAAATACATTTTTTAAAATTACAGATTTTTTGGCAAATAATTTAATAAAATAAAAATTTCATTCATCTATGTAGATCATAATAAATGTTTTTAATAAGCATAAAATTATAACTCTGAAGTGTGCTAAAATGAAACCACCTGCTAAGGGTGAGAGAACAAAAATAAACATCATTTTTCCAAATAAGAGGAATTTATTACCTTTGAATCAAAGCATGTGGATTTGTTCAAAGTGGCAATAAAGGAATATGGAAACACAATCCATAGAAAGTCATATTTTAGATTTCTAAAAGACTTCAAAGTGAAGAGTATACATTTTTTAAATGCTACATAATGCTACATAATGACAAGATGACAGGTTGTGACAAATAGCATTTTAAAAGCTCTACTCATAATGGAACTGAAAGTGTCATTTCCCTATAATTTTATATATGTCATTAATTTACTATATTTGGATACAACACATTACCAAACAGATGTTCATCAAAGACTAAATCATTTTTAATGGAACATAATAATTTGAACCTACATCTATTAATCATTTTTTTCGATCTAACATTTATAGTCTCGCTAAACAATTGATCAGATATTGACAAATTTAAAAAAAATATAGGATAAAAAGTCGTGTTTGGAAAAGTAGATTTTCTTTGAAATTTGCATTTAAATGAAAATATTGCTGATATTTTTAAGACTTTAAATGTAATTTTATATATATCTGACCTATCAGATGATATAAAATTTTTGGAGAAAATATGACATATTTTTTTGATCTTGGTTGAAGGTATTAATAAAGAGCAACTGCTTGTATTATTTGTATTGTGATATCTTAGTTAATAAACATGAATAACTGGTATAAAATATGGTTTTTTTAAAGTTTATTTATTTACTTGACAGAGATCACAGGAAGGCAGAGGGGCAGGCAGAGAGAGAGGAATGGAAGCAGGCTCCCTGCTGAGCAGAGAGCCCACTGTGGGACTCAATCCCAGGAACCTGGAATCATAACAAAGAAATGATGATAAATTCCTTAAAAGACTCAAAGTTGTTCTTGACTGGTACGTTTCAAGCTCTATTCCTGGTTTGAGGACAGTTTTTAACAGGCTTGTCACTGTAGAAATCAGCTGGATGTTTAGAGGCTATCAGAACTGTGCAAAAACCTTGAAGGGGTAAAGATTGAAAATCCTTTAGAGAGATTAGCTCCCTAAGGCATTACTCATCCACACATTTTCCTCCAAACAATTAAGGCTGATGGATGAGGGGCACCTGAGGGGCTCTCTCATCACGTGGGTGGTGGGTTAAGCCTCTGCCTTCATCTCAAGTCATGGTCTCTGGGTCCTGGGATCCAGCCCCACATCCGGCTCTGCTCAAAAGGAAGCCTGCTTCCCTCCCTGCTTGCCTGCCTCTCTGCTTACTTGTAATCTCTCTCTCTCTCTCTCTCTCTCTCTCTCTCTCTGTGTCCAATAAATAAATAAAATCTTAAAAAAAAGGCTGATGGATGATAAATTATGAAAACTGCTCCCTCCAAATGATGCTTCTTCATAAGGTTTTAAGAATTTAAAATTGTAAGAATTTAAAATTGAAACTTGATCGTAGGATTTATCTTATACAATAACAACAAGTGATGGCAGTTATTATTAGTTCTGAAGTATTTGTGATTCTGAATTCTTGGCCTCATTAGTAAATTTATTTTTAATAAATTATTTAATATATAATAATATATATAATATATATTATATATAACATATATAATATATATAATAAATCCATTCATTCATTCATTATTTATTTATTTATTATTTATTATTATAATTTATTCATTTATTAACTCAAACACAAGAAAATGAATGACCTGATTGAAAAATTGGCAAGGACTGGAACAGACACCTCACTTAAGAAGATATTGAGATGGCAATAATGATATGAACAGATGCTGTGATGATCCACAGCATGTCTAATTAAGGAATTGTAAATTAAAAGAACATGAGGGGCGCCTGGATGGCTTAGTGGGTTAAGCCGCTGCCTTTGGATCAGGTCATGATCTCAGGGTCCTGGGATCGAGTTCCACGTTGGGCTCTCTGCTCAGGAGGAGCCTGCTTCCCTTTCTCTCTCTCTCTGACTGCCTCTCCGTCTTCTTGTGATCTCTCTCTGTCAAATAAATAAATAAAATCTTTTTTAAAAATAAATAAATAAATAAGACAATGATCTATCACTACACATCTATTAGAATGGCTAAAATCCAAAATACTGACAACATAAAATGCTTTTGACGATGAGGAACAAGAGAAACTCTCATTCATTCACCTAAAGGATATGGATGGCTTATAAGCACATGACAAATTTCTCAACATTTAGACATTAAAGAAATACAAATTAAAATCATAATGAGACATGCTTACATATCTATTAGAATGGCTAAAATTATAAAGGCTAATTGTACTTCGTCTGAGCTAGATTGAGAAGCAACAAAAAATCTAAACTGTTGCTGGCATATATCATGATACCACCACTTTGGAAAATAGTTTGAAAATTTTTTTAAATGCAAAATACGTTGCAGTTACACCAATAGCCATTTTACTTCTACACATTTAACCAAGAGAAACAAACGCTATGTTCGTACAAGGACTTGTATATGAATTTCATAGCAGCTTTATTTTTAAGAATTGAAAACAGTAGAAATGTTCATCAATGTCCATCAATAGAGCAAAGACAAATTATGATCTATTCATTAAAGAGATTACTATTCAACATCAAAATGAACTATTTACAATTGGAGATTCTCAAAGTAATGGTGCTGAGAAAAGAAAAGCCAGGCAATGAATAGAATATACTGTGTGATTCCATGACTATAAAAAAAATCTAGAAAATACAAATTTACATAAAGTCACAGTCATCAAATATATTGGTGTGATTTTAGTGCCTTCTTCTGTGCTCCCATAGCTTCCTACACTTGGATCTCCAAGCATTTGTTACACCATGTGAAAATATGAACTCTTTTTCTTTATTCTGTCTTACCAGAATAAGAATCCTTGAAATTTTATGGACATTTGAACTCTCAGTTATTAGTAGAAATTCTATCACACAGTAAGTTTTCAAATATAAAGCCACAGTTTTACAATGACTTCTAAGCTTTTACATGATCTAGCCACTCATTTAACCTCTGTGATCTCTTTCCCTGCTACTCTTCAGTCCCTCACAGTGGCCTCCTTGCTATTCCTCAGATCTGCCAGGCATGATCCAACCTAATGGCCTTCAAGATAGCCAATTCCTTTGTCTGGAGTGACCTTATTGCTGATAGTTCTGGGCAAATTCATCACCTTTCCATACGTTTGTTCAATTGTCAGCTTCATTGTAACTAACCCGATCTTCCTATTAAAATTCTTACCTCCCCATCCCCTGCCTAGCAACCTTGATTTTTCTCATCCTGATCTAATTTTTCTCTTTCCCCATTGCACTCATCATTTTTGAATGCACTATGCAATTTTTATTCAGGTTTATAGCTTTTAATTGTCTCACCCATTAAAATAAACGTTCTACAAATCCAAGTATTTCATTTACCAGTGTAGTCTGAAGTAATATCTGCCATATAATAGACAGTAGACAATTGGTAAATTTCAGAATAAATTAATGTTGAGAATATACTGAATTTCATAAGTCATTTCAATATTTTTTTCAAAAAATAAACTATGTAAAACATACCTTAAATTTACTTTCAAAATATTTTAGAGCATATAATGAACAAAAGAAGACAAAAGAAGACAAAAAAACCCAAAATAAGCAAAAGCCTCAAAGAAACAATCATATGAATAACCATTTCAAACCTACTTAAAAATTGCATAATACCACACTCCTAGATCCTCTCTGAATGCTCTAAAATAACCCTTCAAAAGAAATACATTTTTTAAAATTACAGATTTTTTGGCAAATAATTTAATAAAATAAAAATTTCATTCATCTATGTAGATCATAATAAATGTTTTTAATAAGCATAAAATTATAACTCTGAAGTGTGCTAAAATGAAACCACCTGCTAAGGGTGAGAGAACAAAAATAAACATCATTTTTCCAAATAAGAGGAATTTATTACCTTTGAATCAAAGCATGTGGATTTGTTCAAAGTGGCAATAAAGGAATATGGAAACACAATCCATAGAAAGTCATATTTTAGATTTCTAAAAGACTTCAAAGTGAAGAGTATACATTTTTTAAATGCTACATAATGCTACATAATGACAAGATGACAGGTTGTGACAAATAGCATTTTAAAAGCTCTACTCATAATGGAACTGAAAGTGTCATTTCCCTATAATTTTATATATGTCATTAATTTACTATATTTGGATACAACACATTACCAAACAGATGTTCATCAAAGACTAAATCATTTTTAATGGAACATAATAATTTGAACCTACATCTATTAATCATTTTTTTCGATCTAACATTTATAGTCTCGCTAAACAATTGATCAGATATTGACAAATTTAAAAAAAATATAGGATAAAAAGTCGTGTTTGGAAAAGTAGATTTTCTTTGAAATTTGCATTTAAATGAAAATATTGCTGATATTTTTAAGACTTTAAATGTAATTTTATATATATCTGACCTATCAGATGATATAAAATTTTTGGAGAAAATATGACATATTTTTTTGATCTTGGTTGAAGGTATTAATAAAGAGCAACTGCTTGTATTATTTGTATTGTGATATCTTAGTTAATAAACATGAATAACTGGTATAAAATATGGTTTTTTTAAAGTTTATTTATTTACTTGACAGAGATCACAGGAAGGCAGAGGGGCAGGCAGAGAGAGAGGAATGGAAGCAGGCTCCCTGCTGAGCAGAGAGCCCACTGTGGGACTCAATCCCAGGAACCTGGAATCATAACAAAGAAATGATGATAAATTCCTTAAAAGACTCAAAGTTGTTCTTGACTGGTACGTTTCAAGCTCTATTCCTGGTTTGAGGACAGTTTTTAACAGGCTTGTCACTGTAGAAATCAGCTGGATGTTTAGAGGCTATCAGAACTGTGCAAAAACCTTGAAGGGGTAAAGATTGAAAATCCTTTAGAGAGATTAGCTCCCTAAGGCATTACTCATCCACACATTTTCCTCCAAACAATTAAGGCTGATGGATGAGGGGCACCTGAGGGGCTCTCTCATCACGTGGGTGGTGGGTTAAGCCTCTGCCTTCATCTCAAGTCATGGTCTCTGGGTCCTGGGATCCAGCCCCACATCCGGCTCTGCTCAAAAGGAAGCCTGCTTCCCTCCCTGCTTGCCTGCCTCTCTGCTTACTTGTAATCTCTCTCTCTCTCTCTCTATCTCTCTCTCTCTCTCTGTGTCCAATAAATAAATAAAATCTTAAAAAAAGGCTGATGGATGATAAATTATGAAAACTGCTCCCTCCAAATGATGCTTCTTCATAAGGTTTTAAGAATTTAAAATTGTAAGAATTTAAAATTGAAACTTGATCGTAGGATTTATCTTATACAATAACAACAAGTGATGGCAGTTATTATTAGTTCTGAAGTATTTGTGATTCTGAATTCTTGGCCTCATTAGTAAATTTATTTTTAATAAATTATTTAATATATAATAATATATATAATATATATTATATATAACATATATAATATATATAATAAATCCATTCATTCATTCATTATTTATTTATTTATTATTTATTATTATAATTTATTCATTTATTAACTCAAACACAAGAAAATGAATGACCTGATTGAAAAATTGGCAAGGACTGGAACAGACACCTCACTTAAGAAGATATTGAGATGGCAATAATGATATGAACAGATGCTGTGATGATCCACAGCATGTCTAATTAAGGAATTGTAAATTAAAAGAACATGAGGGGCGCCTGGATGGCTTAGTGGGTTAAGCCGCTGCCTTTGGATCAGGTCATGATCTCAGGGTCCTGGGATCGAGTTCCACGTTGGGCTCTCTGCTCAGGAGGAGCCTGCTTCCCTTTCTCTCTCTCTCTGACTGCCTCTCCGTCTTCTTGTGATCTCTCTCTGTCAAATAAATAAATAAAATCTTTTTTAAAAATAAATAAATAAATAAGACAATGATCTATCACTACACATCTATTAGAATGGCTAAAATCCAAAATACTGACAACATAAAATGCTTTTGACGATGAGGAACAAGAGAAACTCTCATTCATTCACCTAAAGGATATGGATGGCTTATAAGCACATGACAAATTTCTCAACATTTAGACATTAAAGAAATACAAATTAAAATCATAATGAGACATGCTTACATATCTATTAGAATGGCTAAAATTATAAAGGCTAATTGTACTTCGTCTGAGCTAGATTGAGAAGCAACAAAAAATCTAAACTGTTGCTGGCATATATCATGATACCACCACTTTGGAAAATAGTTTGAAAATTTTTTTAAATGCAAAATACGTTGCAGTTACACCAATAGCCATTTTACTTCTACACATTTAACCAAGAGAAACAAACGCTATGTTCGTACAAGGACTTGTATATGAATTTCATAGCAGCTTTATTTTTAAGAATTGAAAACAGTAGAAATGTTCATCAATGTCCATCAATAGAGCAAAGACAAATTATGATCTATTCATTAAAGAGATTACTATTCAACATCAAAATGAACTATTTACAATTGGAGATTCTCAAAGTAATGGTGCTGAGAAAAGAAAAGCCAGGCAATGAATAGAATATACTGTGTGATTCCATGACTATAAAAAAAATCTAGAAAATACAAATTTACATAAAGTCACAGTCATCAAATATATTGGTGTGATTTTAGTGCCTTCTTCTGTGCTCCCATAGCTTCCTACACTTGGATCTCCAAGCATTTGTTACACCATGTGAAAATATGAACTCTTTTTCTTTATTCTGTCTTACCAGAATAAGAATCCTTGAAATTTTATGGACATTTGAACTCTCAGTTATTAGTAGAAATTCTATCACACAGTAAGTTTTCAAATATAAAGCCACAGTTTTACAATGACTTCTAAGCTTTTACATGATCTAGCCACTCATTTAACCTCTGTGATCTCTTTCCCTGCTACTCTTCAGTCCCTCACAGTGGCCTCCTTGCTATTCCTCAGATCTGCCAGGCATGATCCAACCTAATGGCCTTCAAGATAGCCAATTCCTTTGTCTGGAGTGACCTTATTGCTGATAGTTCTGGGCAAATTCATCACCTTTCCATACGTTTGTTCAATTGTCAGCTTCATTGTAACTAACCCGATCTTCCTATTAAAATTCTTACCTCCCCATCCCCTGCCTAGCAACCTTGATTTTTCTCATCCTGATCTAATTTTTCTCTTTCCCCATTGCACTCATCATTTTTGAATGCACTATGCAATTTTTATTCAGGTTTATAGCTTTTAATTGTCTCACCCATTAAAATAAACGTTCTACAAATCCAAGTATTTCATTTACCAGTGTAGTCTGAAGTAATATCTGCCATATAATAGACAGTAGACAATTGGTAAATTTCAGAATAAATTAATGTTGAGAATATACTGAATTTCATAAGTCATTTCAATATTTTTTTCAAAAAATAAACTATGTAAAACATACCTTAAATTTACTTTCAAAATATTTTAGAGCATATAATGAACAAAAGAAGACAAAAGAAGACAAAAAAACCCAAAATAAGCAAAAGCCTCAAAGAAACAATCATATGAATAACCATTTCAAACCTACTTAAAAATTGCATAATACCACACTCCTAGATCCTCTCTGAATGCTCTAAAATAACCCTTCAAAAGAAATACATTTTTTAAAATTACAGATTTTTTGGCAAATAATTTAATAAAATAAAAATTTCATTCATCTATGTAGATCATAATAAATGTTTTTAATAAGCATAAAATTATAACTCTGAAGTGTGCTAAAATGAAACCACCTGCTAAGGGTGAGAGAACAAAAATAAACATCATTTTTCCAAATAAGAGGAATTTATTACCTTTGAATCAAAGCATGTGGATTTGTTCAAAGTGGCAATAAAGGAATATGGAAACACAATCCATAGAAAGTCATATTTTAGATTTCTAAAAGACTTCAAAGTGAAGAGTATACATTTTTTAAATGCTACATAATGCTACATAATGACAAGATGACAGGTTGTGACAAATAGCATTTTAAAAGCTCTACTCATAATGGAACTGAAAGTGTCATTTCCCTATAATTTTATATATGTCATTAATTTACTATATTTGGATACAACACATTACCAAACAGATGTTCATCAAAGACTAAATCATTTTTAATGGAACATAATAATTTGAACCTACATCTATTAATCATTTTTTTCGATCTAACATTTATAGTCTCGCTAAACAATTGATCAGATATTGACAAATTTAAAAAAAATATAGGATAAAAAGTCGTGTTTGGAAAAGTAGATTTTCTTTGAAATTTGCATTTAAATGAAAATATTGCTGATATTTTTAAGACTTTAAATGTAATTTTATATATATCTGACCTATCAGATGATATAAAATTTTTGGAGAAAATATGACATATTTTTTTGATCTTGGTTGAAGGTATTAATAAAGAGCAACTGCTTGTATTATTTGTATTGTGATATCTTAGTTAATAAACATGAATAACTGGTATAAAATATGGTTTTTTTAAAGTTTATTTATTTACTTGACAGAGATCACAGGAAGGCAGAGGGGCAGGCAGAGAGAGAGGAATGGAAGCAGGCTCCCTGCTGAGCAGAGAGCCCACTGTGGGACTCAATCCCAGGAACCTGGAATCATAACAAAGAAATGATGATAAATTCCTTAAAAGACTCAAAGTTGTTCTTGACTGGTACGTTTCAAGCTCTATTCCTGGTTTGAGGACAGTTTTTAACAGGCTTGTCACTGTAGAAATCAGCTGGATGTTTAGAGGCTATCAGAACTGTGCAAAAACCTTGAAGGGGTAAAGATTGAAAATCCTTTAGAGAGATTAGCTCCCTAAGGCATTACTCATCCACACATTTTCCTCCAAACAATTAAGGCTGATGGATGAGGGGCACCTGAGGGGCTCTCTCATCACGTGGGTGGTGGGTTAAGCCTCTGCCTTCATCTCAAGTCATGGTCTCTGGGTCCTGGGATCCAGCCCCACATCCGGCTCTGCTCAAAAGGAAGCCTGCTTCCCTCCCTGCTTGCCTGCCTCTCTGCTTACTTGTAATCTCTCTCTCTCTCTCTCTCTCTCTCTCTCTCTCTCTCTGTGTCCAATAAATAAATAAAATCTTAAAAAAAAGGCTGATGGATGATAAATTATGAAAACTGCTCCCTCCAAATGATGCTTCTTCATAAGGTTTTAAGAATTTAAAATTGTAAGAATTTAAAATTGAAACTTGATCGTAGGATTTATCTTATACAATAACAACAAGTGATGGCAGTTATTATTAGTTCTGAAGTATTTGTGATTCTGAATTCTTGGCCTCATTAGTAAATTTATTTTTAATAAATTATTTAATATATAATAATATATATAATATATATTATATATAACATATATAATATATATAATAAATCCATTCATTCATTCATTATTTATTTATTTATTATTTATTATTATAATTTATTCATTTATTAACTCAAACACAAGAAAATGAATGACCTGATTGAAAAATTGGCAAGGACTGGAACAGACACCTCACTTAAGAAGATATTGAGATGGCAATAATGATATGAACAGATGCTGTGATGATCCACAGCATGTCTAATTAAGGAATTGTAAATTAAAAGAACATGAGGGGCGCCTGGATGGCTTAGTGGGTTAAGCCGCTGCCTTTGGATCAGGTCATGATCTCAGGGTCCTGGGATCGAGTTCCACGTTGGGCTCTCTGCTCAGGAGGAGCCTGCTTCCCTTTCTCTCTCTCTCTGACTGCCTCTCCGTCTTCTTGTGATCTCTCTCTGTCAAATAAATAAATAAAATCTTTTTTAAAAATAAATAAATAAATAAGACAATGATCTATCACTACACATCTATTAGAATGGCTAAAATCCAAAATACTGACAACATAAAATGCTTTTGACGATGAGGAACAAGAGAAACTCTCATTCATTCACCTAAAGGATATGGATGGCTTATAAGCACATGACAAATTTCTCAACATTTAGACATTAAAGAAATACAAATTAAAATCATAATGAGACATGCTTACATATCTATTAGAATGGCTAAAATTATAAAGGCTAATTGTACTTCGTCTGAGCTAGATTGAGAAGCAACAAAAAATCTAAACTGTTGCTGGCATATATCATGATACCACCACTTTGGAAAATAGTTTGAAAATTTTTTTAAATGCAAAATACGTTGCAGTTACACCAATAGCCATTTTACTTCTACACATTTAACCAAGAGAAACAAACGCTATGTTCGTACAAGGACTTGTATATGAATTTCATAGCAGCTTTATTTTTAAGAATTGAAAACAGTAGAAATGTTCATCAATGTCCATCAATAGAGCAAAGACAAATTATGATCTATTCATTAAAGAGATTACTATTCAACATCAAAATGAACTATTTACAATTGGAGATTCTCAAAGTAATGGTGCTGAGAAAAGAAAAGCCAGGCAATGAATAGAATATACTGTGTGATTCCATGACTATAAAAAAAATCTAGAAAATACAAATTTACATAAAGTCACAGTCATCAAATATATTGGTGTGATTTTAGTGCCTTCTTCTGTGCTCCCATAGCTTCCTACACTTGGATCTCCAAGCATTTGTTACACCATGTGAAAATATGAACTCTTTTTCTTTATTCTGTCTTACCAGAATAAGAATCCTTGAAATTTTATGGACATTTGAACTCTCAGTTATTAGTAGAAATTCTATCACACAGTAAGTTTTCAAATATAAAGCCACAGTTTTACAATGACTTCTAAGCTTTTACATGATCTAGCCACTCATTTAACCTCTGTGATCTCTTTCCCTGCTACTCTTCAGTCCCTCACAGTGGCCTCCTTGCTATTCCTCAGATCTGCCAGGCATGATCCAACCTAATGGCCTTCAAGATAGCCAATTCCTTTGTCTGGAGTGACCTTATTGCTGATAGTTCTGGGCAAATTCATCACCTTTCCATACGTTTGTTCAATTGTCAGCTTCATTGTAACTAACCCGATCTTCCTATTAAAATTCTTACCTCCCCATCCCCTGCCTAGCAACCTTGATTTTTCTCATCCTGATCTAATTTTTCTCTTTCCCCATTGCACTCATCATTTTTGAATGCACTATGCAATTTTTATTCAGGTTTATAGCTTTTAATTGTCTCACCCATTAAAATAAACGTTCTACAAATCCAAGTATTTCATTTACCAGTGTAGTCTGAAGTAATATCTGCCATATAATAGACAGTAGACAATTGGTAAATTTCAGAATAAATTAATGTTGAGAATATACTGAATTTCATAAGTCATTTCAATATTTTTTTCAAAAAATAAACTATGTAAAACATACCTTAAATTTACTTTCAAAATATTTTAGAGCATATAATGAACAAAAGAAGACAAAAGAAGACAAAAAAACCCAAAATAAGCAAAAGCCTCAAAGAAACAATCATATGAATAACCATTTCAAACCTACTTAAAAATTGCATAATACCACACTCCTAGATCCTCTCTGAATGCTCTAAAATAACCCTTCAAAAGAAATACATTTTTTAAAATTACAGATTTTTTGGCAAATAATTTAATAAAATAAAAATTTCATTCATCTATGTAGATCATAATAAATGTTTTTAATAAGCATAAAATTATAACTCTGAAGTGTGCTAAAATGAAACCACCTGCTAAGGGTGAGAGAACAAAAATAAACATCATTTTTCCAAATAAGAGGAATTTATTACCTTTGAATCAAAGCATGTGGATTTGTTCAAAGTGGCAATAAAGGAATATGGAAACACAATCCATAGAAAGTCATATTTTAGATTTCTAAAAGACTTCAAAGTGAAGAGTATACATTTTTTAAATGCTACATAATGCTACATAATGACAAGATGACAGGTTGTGACAAATAGCATTTTAAAAGCTCTACTCATAATGGAACTGAAAGTGTCATTTCCCTATTTTATATATGTCATTAATTTACTATATTTGGATACAACACATTACCAAACAGATGTTCATCAAAGACTAAATCATTTTTAATGGAACATAATAATTTGAACCTACATCTATTAATCATTTTTTTCGATCTAACATTTATAGTCTCGCTAAACAATTGATCAGATATTGACAAATTTAAAAAAAATATAGGATAAAAAGTCGTGTTTGGAAAAGTAGATTTTCTTTGAAATTTGCATTTAAATGAAAATATTGCTGATATTTTTAAGACTTTAAATGTAATTTTATATATATCTGACCTATCAGATGATATAAAATTTTTGGAGAAAATATGACATATTTTTTTGATCTTGGTTGAAGGTATTAATAAAGAGCAACTGCTTGTATTATTTGTATTGTGATATCTTAGTTAATAAACATGAATAACTGGTATAAAATATGGTTTTTTTAAAGTTTATTTATTTACTTGACAGAGATCACAGGAAGGCAGAGGGGCAGGCAGAGAGAGAGGAATGGAAGCAGGCTCCCTGCTGAGCAGAGAGCCCACTGTGGGACTCAATCCCAGGAACCTGGAATCATAACAAAGAAATGATGATAAATTCCTTAAAAGACTCAAAGTTGTTCTTGACTGGTACGTTTCAAGCTCTATTCCTGGTTTGAGGACAGTTTTTAACAGGCTTGTCACTGTAGAAATCAGCTGGATGTTTAGAGGCTATCAGAACTGTGCAAAAACCTTGAAGGGGTAAAGATTGAAAATCCTTTAGAGAGATTAGCTCCCTAAGGCATTACTCATCCACACATTTTCCTCCAAACAATTAAGGCTGATGGATGAGGGGCACCTGAGGGGCTCTCTCATCACGTGGGTGGTGGGTTAAGCCTCTGCCTTCATCTCAAGTCATGGTCTCTGGGTCCTGGGATCCAGCCCCACATCCGGCTCTGCTCAAAAGGAAGCCTGCTTCCCTCCCTGCTTGCCTGCCTCTCTGCTTACTTGTAATCTCTCTCTCTCTCTCTCTCTCTCTCTCTCTCTCTGTGTCCAATAAATAAATAAAATCTTAAAAAAAAGGCTGATGGATGATAAATTATGAAAACTGCTCCCTCCAAATGATGCTTCTTCATAAGGTTTTAAGAATTTAAAATTGTAAGAATTTAAAATTGAAACTTGATCGTAGGATTTATCTTATACAATAACAACAAGTGATGGCAGTTATTATTAGTTCTGAAGTATTTGTGATTCTGAATTCTTGGCCTCATTAGTAAATTTATTTTTAATAAATTATTTAATATATAATAATATATATAATATATATTATATATAACATATATAATATATATAATAAATCCATTCATTCATTCATTATTTATTTATTTATTATTTATTATTATAATTTATTCATTTATTAACTCAAACACAAGAAAATGAATGACCTGATTGAAAAATTGGCAAGGACTGGAACAGACACCTCACTTAAGAAGATATTGAGATGGCAATAATGATATGAACAGATGCTGTGATGATCCACAGCATGTCTAATTAAGGAATTGTAAATTAAAAGAACATGAGGGGCGCCTGGATGGCTTAGTGGGTTAAGCCGCTGCCTTTGGATCAGGTCATGATCTCAGGGTCCTGGGATCGAGTTCCACGTTGGGCTCTCTGCTCAGGAGGAGCCTGCTTCCCTTTCTCTCTCTCTCTGACTGCCTCTCCGTCTTCTTGTGATCTCTCTCTGTCAAATAAATAAATAAAATCTTTTTTAAAAATAAATAAATAAATAAGACAATGATCTATCACTACACATCTATTAGAATGGCTAAAATCCAAAATACTGACAACATAAAATGCTTTTGACGATGAGGAACAAGAGAAACTCTCATTCATTCACCTAAAGGATATGGATGGCTTATAAGCACATGACAAATTTCTCAACATTTAGACATTAAAGAAATACAAATTAAAATCATAATGAGACATGCTTACATATCTATTAGAATGGCTAAAATTATAAAGGCTAATTGTACTTCGTCTGAGCTAGATTGAGAAGCAACAAAAAATCTAAACTGTTGCTGGCATATATCATGATACCACCACTTTGGAAAATAGTTTGAAAATTTTTTTAAATGCAAAATACGTTGCAGTTACACCAATAGCCATTTTACTTCTACACATTTAACCAAGAGAAACAAACGCTATGTTCGTACAAGGACTTGTATATGAATTTCATAGCAGCTTTATTTTTAAGAATTGAAAACAGTAGAAATGTTCATCAATGTCCATCAATAGAGCAAAGACAAATTATGATCTATTCATTAAAGAGATTACTATTCAACATCAAAATGAACTATTTACAATTGGAGATTCTCAAAGTAATGGTGCTGAGAAAAGAAAAGCCAGGCAATGAATAGAATATACTGTGTGATTCCATGACTATAAAAAAAATCTAGAAAATACAAATTTACATAAAGTCACAGTCATCAAATATATTGGTGTGATTTTAGTGCCTTCTTCTGTGCTCCCATAGCTTCCTACACTTGGATCTCCAAGCATTTGTTACACCATGTGAAAATATGAACTCTTTTTCTTTATTCTGTCTTACCAGAATAAGAATCCTTGAAATTTTATGGACATTTGAACTCTCAGTTATTAGTAGAAATTCTATCACACAGTAAGTTTTCAAATATAAAGCCACAGTTTTACAATGACTTCTAAGCTTTTACATGATCTAGCCACTCATTTAACCTCTGTGATCTCTTTCCCTGCTACTCTTCAGTCCCTCACAGTGGCC
The DNA here is from genome assembly GCF_964662115.1 of Mustela nivalis. Taxonomy (NCBI): domain Eukaryota; kingdom Metazoa; phylum Chordata; class Mammalia; order Carnivora; family Mustelidae; genus Mustela; species Mustela nivalis. Next base: position 117,772 of record NW_028135840.1, read on the forward strand.
TCCTTGCTATTCCTCAGATCTGCCAGGCATGATCCAACCTAATGGCCTTCAAGATAGCCAATTCCTTTGTCTGGAGTGACCTTATTGCTGATAGTTCTGGGCAAATTCATCACCTTTCCATACGTTTGTTCAATTGTCAGCTTCATTGTAACTAACCCGATCTTCCTATTAAAATTCTTACCTCCCCATCCCCTGCCTAGCAACCTTGATTTTTCTCATCCTGATCTAATTTTTCTCTTTCCCCATTGCACTCATCATTTTTGAATGCACTATGCAATTTTTATTCAGGTTTATAGCTTTTAATTGTCTCACCCATTAAAATAAACGTTCTACAAATCCAAGTATTTCATTTACCAGTGTAGTCTGAAGTAATATCTGCCATATAATAGACAGTAGACAATTGGTAAATTTCAGAATAAATTAATGTTGAGAATATACTGAATTTCATAAGTCATTTCAATATTTTTTTCAAAAAATAAACTATGTAAAACATACCTTAAATTTACTTTCAAAATATTTTAGAGCATATAATGAACAAAAGAAGACAAAAGAAGACAAAAAAACCCAAAATAAGCAAAAGCCTCAAAGAAACAATCATATGAATAACCATTTCAAACCTACTTAAAAATTGCATAATACCACACTCCTAGATCCTCTCTGAATGCTCTAAAATAACCCTTCAAAAGAAATACATTTTTTAAAATTACAGATTTTTTGGCAAATAATTTAATAAAATAAAAATTTCATTCATCTATGTAGATCATAATAAATGTTTTTAATAAGCATAAAATTATAACTCTGAAGTGTGCTAAAATGAAACCACCTGCTAAGGGTGAGAGAACAAAAATAAACATCATTTTTCCAAATAAGAGGAATTTATTACCTTTGAATCAAAGCATGTGGATTTGTTCAAAGTGGCATTAAAGGAATATGGAAACACAATCCATAGAAAGTCATATTTTAGATTTCTAAAAGACTTCAAAGTGAAGAGTATACATTTTTTAAATGCTACATAATGCTACATAATGACAAGATGACAGGTTGTGACAAATAGCATTTTAAAAGCTCTACTCATAATGGAACTGAAAGTGTCATTTCCCTATAATTTTATATATGTCATTAATTTACTATATTTGGATACAACACATTACCAAACAGATGTTCATCAAAGACTAAATCATTTTTAATGGAACATAATAATTTGAACCTACATCTATTAATCATTTTTTTCGATCTAACATTTATAGTCTCGCTAAACAATTGATCAGATATTGACAAATTAAAAAAAATATAGGATAAAAAGTCGTGTTTGGAAAAGTAGATTTTCTTTGAAATTTGCATTTAAATGAAAATATTGCTGATATTTTTAAGACTTTAAATGTAATTTTATATATATCTGACCTATCAGATGATATAAAATTTTTGGAGAAAATATGACATATTTTTTTGATCTTGGTTGAAGGTATTAATAAAGAGCAACTGCTTGTATTATTTGTATTGTGATATCTTAGTTAATAAACATGAATAACTGGTATAAAATATGGTTTTTTTAAAGTTTATTTATTTACTTGACAGAGATCACAGGAAGGCAGAGGGGCAGGCAGAGAGAGAGGAATGGAAGCAGGCTCCCTGCTGAGCAGAGAGCCCACTGTGGGACTCAATCCCAGGAACCTGGAATCATAACAAAGAAATGATGATAAATTCCTTAAAAGACTCAAAGTTGTTCTTGACTGGTACGTTTCAAGCTCTATTCCTGGTTTGAGGACAGTTTTTAACAGGCTTGTCACTGTAGAAATCAGCTGGATGTTTAGAGGCTATCAGAACTGTGCAAAAACCTTGAAGGGGTAAAGATTGAAAATCCTTTAGAGAGATTAGCTCCCTAAGGCATTACTCATCCACACATTTTCCTCCAAACAATTAAGGCTGATGGATGAGGGGCACCTGAGGGGCTCTCTCATCACGTGGGTGGTGGGTTAAGCCTCTGCCTTCATCTCAAGTCATGGTCTCTGGGTCCTGGGATCCAGCCCCACATCCGGCTCTGCTCAAAAGGAAGCCTGCTTCCCTCCCTGCTTGCCTGCCTCTCTGCTTACTTGTAATCTCTCTCTCTCTCTCTCTCTCTCTCTCTCTGTGTCCAATAAATAAATAAAATCTTAAAAAAAAGGCTGATGGATGATAAATTATGAAAACTGCTCCCTCCAAATGATGCTTCTTCATAAGGTTTTAAGAATTTAAAATTGTAAGAATTTAAAATTGAAACTTGATCGTAGGATTTATCTTATACAATAACAACAAGTGATGGCAGTTATTATTAGTTCTGAAGTATTTGTGATTCTGAATTCTTGGCCTCATTAGTAAATTTATTTTTAATAAATTATTTAATATATAATAATATATATAATATATATTATATATAACATATATAATATATATAATAAATCCATTCATTCATTCATTATTTATTTATTTATTATTTATTATTATAATTTATTCATTTATTAACTCAAACACAAGAAAATGAATGACCTGATTGAAAAATTGGCAAGGACTGGAACAGACACCTCACTTAAGAAGATATTGAGATGGCAATAATGATATGAACAGATGCTGTGATGATCCACAGCATGTCTAATTAAGGAATTGTAAATTAAAAGAACATGAGGGGCGCCTGGATGGCTTAGTGGGTTAAGCCGCTGCCTTTGGATCAGGTCATGATCTCAGGGTCCTGGGATCGAGTTCCACGTTGGGCTCTCTGCTCAGGAGGAGCCTGCTTCCCTTTCTCTCTCTCTCTGACTGCCTCTCCGTCTTCTTGTGATCTCTCTCTGTCAAATAAATAAATAAAATCTTTTTTAAAAATAAATAAATAAATAAGACAATGATCTATCACTACACATCTATTAGAATGGCTAAAATCCAAAATACTGACAACATAAAATGCTTTTGACGATGAGGAACAAGAGAAACTCTCATTCATTCACCTAAAGGATATGGATGGCTTATAAGCACATGACAAATTTCTCAACATTTAGACATTAAAGAAATACAAATTAAAATCATAATGAGACATGCTTACATATCTATTAGAATGGCTAAAATTATAAAGGCTAATTGTACTTCGTCTGAGCTAGATTGAGAAGCAACAAAAAATCTAAACTGTTGCTGGCATATATCATGATACCACCACTTTGGAAAATAGTTTGAAAATTTTTTTAAATGCAAAATACGTTGCAGTTACACCAATAGCCATTTTACTTCTACACATTTAACCAAGAGAAACAAACGCTATGTTCGTACAAGGACTTGTATATGAATTTCATAGCAGCTTTATTTTTAAGAATTGAAAACAGTAGAAATGTTCATCAATGTCCATCAATAGAGCAAAGACAAATTATGATCTATTCATTAAAGAGATTACTATTCAACATCAAAATGAACTATTTACAATTGGAGATTCTCAAAGTAATGGTGCTGAGAAAAGAAAAGCCAGGCAATGAATAGAATATACTGTGTGATTCCATGACTATAAAAAAAATCTAGAAAATACAAATTTACATAAAGTCACAGTCATCAAATATATTGGTGTGATTTTAGTGCCTTCTTCTGTGCTCCCATAGCTTCCTACACTTGGATCTCCAAGCATTTGTTACACCATGTGAAAATATGAACTCTTTTTCTTTATTCTGTCTTACCAGAATAAGAATCCTTGAAATTTTATGGACATTTGAACTCTCAGTTATTAGTAGAAATTCTATCACACAGTAAGTTTTCAAATATAAAGCCACAGTTTTACAATGACTTCTAAGCTTTTACATGATCTAGCCACTCATTTAACCTCTGTGATCTCTTTCCCTGCTACTCTTCAGTCCCTCACAGTGGCCTCCTTGCTATTCCTCAGATCTGCCAGGCATGATCCAACCTAATGGCCTTCAAGATAGCCAATTCCTTTGTCTGGAGTGACCTTATTGCTGATAGTTCTGGGCAAATTCATCACCTTTCCATACGTTTGTTCAATTGTCAGCTTCATTGTAACTAACCCGATCTTCCTATTAAAATTCTTACCTCCCCATCCCCTGCCTAGCAACCTTGATTTTTCTCATCCTGATCTAATTTTTCTCTTTCCCCATTGCACTCATCATTTTTGAATGCACTATGCAATTTTTATTCAGGTTTATAGCTTTTAATTGTCTCACCCATTAAAATAAACGTTCTACAAATCCAAGTATTTCATTTACCAGTGTAGTCTGAAGTAATATCTGCCATATAATAGACAGTAGACAATTGGTAAATTTCAGAATAAATTAATGTTGAGAATATACTGAATTTCATAAGTCATTTCAATATTTTTTTCAAAAAATAAACTATGTAAAACATACCTTAAATTTACTTTCAAAATATTTTAGAGCATATAATGAACAAAAGAAGACAAAAGAAGACAAAAAAACCCAAAATAAGCAAAAGCCTCAAAGAAACAATCATATGAATAACCATTTCAAACCTACTTAAAAATTGCATAATACCACACTCCTAGATCCTCTCTGAATGCTCTAAAATAACCCTTCAAAAGAAATACATTTTTTAAAATTACAGATTTTTTGGCAAATAATTTAATAAAATAAAAATTTCATTCATCTATGTAGATCATAATAAATGTTTTTAATAAGCATAAAATTATAACTCTGAAGTGTGCTAAAATGAAACCACCTGCTAAGGGTGAGAGAACAAAAATAAACATCATTTTTCCAAATAAGAGGAATTTATTACCTTTGAATCAAAGCATGTGGATTTGTTCAAAGTGGCATTAAAGGAATATGGAAACACAATCCATAGAAAGTCATATTTTAGATTTCTAAAAGACTTCAAAGTGAAGAGTATACATTTTTTAAATGCTACATAATGCTACATAATGACAAGATGACAGGTTGTGACAAATAGCATTTTAAAAGCTCTACTCATAATGGAACTGAAAGTGTCATTTCCCTATAATTTTATATATGTCATTAATTTACTATATTTGGATACAACACATTACCAAACAGATGTTCATCAAAGACTAAATCATTTTTAATGGAACATAATAATTTGAACCTACATCTATTAATCATTTTTTTCGATCTAACATTTATAGTCTCGCTAAACAATTGATCAGATATTGACAAATTTAAAAAAAATATAGGATAAAAAGTCGTGTTTGGAAAAGTAGATTTTCTTTGAAATTTGCATTTAAATGAAAATATTGCTGATATTTTTAAGACTTTAAATGTAATTTTATATATATCTGACCTATCAGATGATATAAAATTTTTGGAGAAAATATGACATATTTTTTTGATCTTGGTTGAAGGTATTAATAAAGAGCAACTGCTTGTATTATTTGTATTGTGATATCTTAGTTAATAAACATGAATAACTGGTATAAAATATGGTTTTTTTAAAGTTTATTTATTTACTTGACAGAGATCACAGGAAGGCAGAGGGGCAGGCAGAGAGAGAGGAATGGAAGCAGGCTCCCTGCTGAGCAGAGAGCCCACTGTGGGACTCAATCCCAGGAACCTGGAATCATAACAAAGAAATGATGATAAATTCCTTAAAAGACTCAAAGTTGTTCTTGACTGGTACGTTTCAAGCTCTATTCCTGGTTTGAGGACAGTTTTTAACAGGCTTGTCACTGTAGAAATCAGCTGGATGTTTAGAGGCTATCAGAACTGTGCAAAAACCTTGAAGGGGTAAAGATTGAAAATCCTTTAGAGAGATTAGCTCCCTAAGGCATTACTCATCCACACATTTTCCTCCAAACAATTAAGGCTGATGGATGAGGGGCACCTGAGGGGCTCTCTCATCACGTGGGTGGTGGGTTAAGCCTCTGCCTTCATCTCAAGTCATGGTCTCTGGGTCCTGGGATCCAGCCCCACATCCGGCTCTGCTCAAAAGGAAGCCTGCTTCCCTCCCTGCTTGCCTGCCTCTCTGCTTACTTGTAATCTCTCTCTCTCTCTCTCTCTCTCTCTCTCTCTCTCTGTGTCCAATAAATAAATAAAATCTTAAAAAAAAGGCTGATGGATGATAAATTATGAAAACTGCTCCCTCCAAATGATGCTTCTTCATAAGGTTTTAAGAATTTAAAATTGTAAGAATTTAAAATTGAAACTTGATCGTAGGATTTATCTTATACAATAACAACAAGTGATGGCAGTTATTATTAGTTCTGAAGTATTTGTGATTCTGAATTCTTGGCCTCATTAGTAAATTTATTTTTAATAAATTATTTAATATATAATAATATATATAATATATATTATATATAACATATATAATATATATAATAAATCCATTCATTCATTCATTATTTATTTATTTATTATTTATTATTATAATTTATTCATTTATTAACTCAAACACAAGAAAATGAATGACCTGATTGAAAAATTGGCAAGGACTGGAACAGACACCTCACTTAAGAAGATATTGAGATGGCAATAATGATATGAACAGATGCTGTGATGATCCACAGCATGTCTAATTAAGGAATTGTAAATTAAAAGAACATGAGGGGCGCCTGGATGGCTTAGTGGGTTAAGCCGCTGCCTTTGGATCAGGTCATGATCTCAGGGTCCTGGGATCGAGTTCCACGTTGGGCTCTCTGCTCAGGAGGAGCCTGCTTCCCTTTCTCTCTCTCTCTGACTGCCTCTCCGTCTTCTTGTGATCTCTCTCTGTCAAATAAATAAATAAAATCTTTTTTAAAAATAAATAAATAAATAAGACAATGATCTATCACTACACATCTATTAGAATGGCTAAAATCCAAAATACTGACAACATAAAATGCTTTTGACGATGAGGAACAAGAGAAACTCTCATTCATTCACCTAAAGGATATGGATGGCTTATAAGCACATGACAAATTTCTCAACATTTAGACATTAAAGAAATACAAATTAAAATCATAATGAGACATGCTTACATATCTATTAGAATGGCTAAAATTATAAAGGCTAATTGTACTTCGTCTGAGCTAGATTGAGAAGCAACAAAAAATCTAAACTGTTGCTGGCATATATCATGATACCACCACTTTGGAAAATAGTTTGAAAATTTTTTTAAATGCAAAATACGTTGCAGTTACACCAATAGCCATTTTACTTCTACACATTTAACCAAGAGAAACAAACGCTATGTTCGTACAAGGACTTGTATATGAATTTCATAGCAGCTTTATTTTTAAGAATTGAAAACAGTAGAAATGTTCATCAATGTCCATCAATAGAGCAAAGACAAATTATGATCTATTCATTAAAGAGATTACTATTCAACATCAAAATGAACTATTTACAATTGGAGATTCTCAAAGTAATGGTGCTGAGAAAAGAAAAGCCAGGCAATGAATAGAATATACTGTGTGATTCCATGACTATAAAAAAAATCTAGAAAATACAAATTTACATAAAGTCACAGTCATCAAATATATTGGTGTGATTTTAGTGCCTTCTTCTGTGCTCCCATAGCTTCCTACACTTGGATCTCCAAGCATTTGTTACACCATGTGAAAATATGAACTCTTTTTCTTTATTCTGTCTTACCAGAATAAGAATCCTTGAAATTTTATGGACATTTGAACTCTCAGTTATTAGTAGAAATTCTATCACACAGTAAGTTTTCAAATATAAAGCCACAGTTTTACAATGACTTCTAAGCTTTTACATGATCTAGCCACTCATTTAACCTCTGTGATCTCTTTCCCTGCTACTCTTCAGTCCCTCACAGTGGCCTCCTTGCTATTCCTCAGATCTGCCAGGCATGATCCAACCTAATGGCCTTCAAGATAGCCAATTCCTTTGTCTGGAGTGACCTTATTGCTGATAGTTCTGGGCAAATTCATCACCTTTCCATACGTTTGTTCAATTGTCAGCTTCATTGTAACTAACCCGATCTTCCTATTAAAATTCTTACCTCCCCATCCCCTGCCTAGCAACCTTGATTTTTCTCATCCTGATCTAATTTTTCTCTTTCCCCATTGCACTCATCATTTTTGAATGCACTATGCAATTTTTATTCAGGTTTATAGCTTTTAATTGTCTCACCCATTAAAATAAACGTTCTACAAATCCAAGTATTTCATTTACCAGTGTAGTCTGAAGTAATATCTGCCATATAATAGACAGTAGACAATTGGTAAATTTCAGAATAAATTAATGTTGAGAATATACTGAATTTCATAAGTCATTTCAATATTTTTTTCAAAAAATAAACTATGTAAAACATACCTTAAATTTACTTTCAAAATATTTTAGAGCATATAATGAACAAAAGAAGACAAAAGAAGACAAAAAAACCCAAAATAAGCAAAAGCCTCAAAGAAACAATCATATGAATAACCATTTCAAACCTACTTAAAAATTGCATAATACCACACTCCTAGATCCTCTCTGAATGCTCTAAAATAACCCTTCAAAAGAAATACATTTTTTAAAATTACAGATTTTTTGGCAAATAATTTAATAAAATAAAAATTTCATTCATCTATGTAGATCATAATAAATGTTTTTAATAAGCATAAAATTATAACTCTGAAGTGTGCTAAAATGAAACCACCTGCTAAGGGTGAGAGAACAAAAATAAACATCATTTTTCCAAATAAGAGGAATTTATTACCTTTGAATCAAAGCATGTGGATTTGTTCAAAGTGGCATTAAAGGAATATGGAAACACAATCCATAGAAAGTCATATTTTAGATTTCTAAAAGACTTCAAAGTGAAGAGTATACATTTTTTAAATGCTACATAATGCTACATAATGACAAGATGACAGGTTGTGACAAATAGCATTTTAAAAGCTCTACTCATAATGGAACTGAAAGTGTCATTTCCCTATAATTTTATATATGTCATTAATTTACTATATTTGGATACAACACATTACCAAACAGATGTTCATCAAAGACTAAATCATTTTTAATGGAACATAATAATTTGAACCTACATCTATTAATCATTTTTTTCGATCTAACATTTATAGTCTCGCTAAACAATTGATCAGATATTGACAAATTTAAAAAAAATATAGGATAAAAAGTCGTGTTTGGAAAAGTAGATTTTCTTTGAAATTTGCATTTAAATGAAAATATTGCTGATATTTTTAAGACTTTAAATGTAATTTTATATATATCTGACCTATCAGATGATATAAAATTTTTGGAGAAAATATGACATATTTTTTTGATCTTGGTTGAAGGTATTAATAAAGAGCAACTGCTTGTATTATTTGTATTGTGATATCTTAGTTAATAAACATGAATAACTGGTATAAAATATGGTTTTTTTAAAGTTTATTTATTTACTTGACAGAGATCACAGGAAGGCAGAGGGGCAGGCAGAGAGAGAGGAATGGAAGCAGGCTCCCTGCTGAGCAGAGAGCCCACTGTGGGACTCAATCCCAGGAACCTGGAATCATAACAAAGAAATGATGATAAATTCCTTAAAAGACTCAAAGTTGTTCTTGACTGGTACGTTTCAAGCTCTATTCCTGGTTTGAGGACAGTTTTTAACAGGCTTGTCACTGTAGAAATCAGCTGGATGTTTAGAGGCTATCAGAACTGTGCAAAAACCTTGAAGGGGTAAAGATTGAAAATCCTTTAGAGAGATTAGCTCCCTAAGGCATTACTCATCCACACATTTTCCTCCAAACAATTAAGGCTGATGGATGAGGGGCACCTGAGGGGCTCTCTCATCACGTGGGTGGTGGGTTAAGCCTCTGCCTTCATCTCAAGTCATGGTCTCTGGGTCCTGGGATCCAGCCCCACATCCGGCTCTGCTCAAAAGGAAGCCTGCTTCCCTCCCTGCTTGCCTGCCTCTCTGCTTACTTGTAATCTCTCTCTCTCTCTCTCTCTCTCTCTCTCTCTCTGTGTCCAATAAATAAATAAAATCTTAAAAAAAAGGCTGATGGATGATAAATTATGAAAACTGCTCCCTCCAAATGATGCTTCTTCATAAGGTTTTAAGAATTTAAAATTGTAAGAATTTAAAATTGAAACTTGATCGTAGGATTTATCTTATACAATAACAACAAGTGATGGCAGTTATTATTAGTTCTGAAGTATTTGTGATTCTGAATTCTTGGCCTCATTAGTAAATTTATTTTTAATAAATTATTTAATATATAATAATATATATAATATATATTATATATAACATATATAATATATATAATAAATTCATTCATTCATTCATTATTTATTTATTTATTATTTATTATTATAATTTATTCATTTATTAACTCAAACACAAGAAAATGAATGACCTGATTGAAAAATTGGCAAGGACTGGAACAGACACCTCACTTAAGAAGATATTGAGATGGCAATAATGATATGAACAGATGCTGTGATGATCCACAGCATGTCTAATTAAGGAATTGTAAATTAAAAGAACATGAGGGGCGCCTGGATGGCTTAGTGGGTTAAGCCGCTGCCTTTGGATCAGGTCATGATCTCAGGGTCCTGGGATCGAGTTCCACGTTGGGCTCTCTGCTCAGGAGGAGCCTGCTTCCCTTTCTCTCTCTCTCTGACTGCCTCTCCGTCTTCTTGTGATCTCTCTCTGTCAAATAAATAAATAAAATCTTTTTTAAAAATAAATAAATAAATAAGACAATGATCTATCACTACACATCTATTAGAATGGCTAAAATCCAAAATACTGACAACATAAAATGCTTTTGACGATGAGGAACAAGAGAAACTCTCATTCATTCACCTAAAGGATATGGATGGCTTATAAGCACATGACAAATTTCTCAACATTTAGACATTAAAGAAATACAAATTAAAATCATAATGAGACATGCTTACATATCTATTAGAATGGCTAAAATTATAAAGGCTAATTGTACTTCGTCTGAGCTAGATTGAGAAGCAACAAAAAATCTAAACTGTTGCTGGCATATATCATGATACCACCACTTTGGAAAATAGTTTGAAAATTTTTTTAAATGCAAAATACGTTGCAGTTACACCAATAGCCATTTTACTTCTACACATTTAACCAAGAGAAACAAACGCTATGTTCGTACAAGGACTTGTATATGAATTTCATAGCAGCTTTATTTTTAAGAATTGAAAACAGTAGAAATGTTCATCAATGTCCATCAATAGAGCAAAGACAAATTATGATCTATTCATTAAAGAGATTACTATTCAACATCAAAATGAACTATTTACAATTGGAGATTCTCAAAGTAATGGTGCTGAGAAAAGAAAAGCCAGGCAATGAATAGAATATACTGTGTGATTCCATGACTATAAAAAAAATCTAGAAAATACAAATTTACATAAAGTCACAGTCATCAAATATATTGGTGTGATTTTAGTGCCTTCTTCTGTGCTCCCATAGCTTCCTACACTTGGATCTCCAAGCATTTGTTACACCATGTGAAAATATGAACTCTTTTTCTTTATTCTGTCTTACCAGAATAAGAATCCTTGAAATTTTATGGACATTTGAACTCTCAGTTATTAGTAGAAATTCTATCACACAGTAAGTTTTCAAATATAAAGCCACAGTTTTACAATGACTTCTAAGCTTTTACATGATCTAGCCACTCATTTAACCTCTGTGATCTCTTTCCCTGCTACTCTTCAGTCCCTCACAGTGGCCTCCTTGCTATTCCTCAGATCTGCCAGGCATGATCCAACCTAATGGCCTTCAAGATAGCCAATTCCTTTGTCTGGAGTGACCTTATTGCTGATAGTTCTGGGCAAATTCATCACCTTTCCATACGTTTGTTCAATTGTCAGCTTCATTGTAACTAACCCGATCTTCCTATTAAAATTCTTACCTCCCCATCCCCTGCCTAGCAACCTTGATTTTTCTCATCCTGATCTAATTTTTCTCTTTCCCCATTGCACTCATCATTTTTGAATGCACTATGCAATTTTTATTCAGGTTTATAGCTTTTAATTGTCTCACCCATTAAAATAAACGTTCTACAAATCCAAGTATTTCATTTACCAGTGTAGTCTGAAGTAATATCTGCCATATAATAGACAGTAGACAATTGGTAAATTTCAGAATAAATTAATGTTGAGAATATACTGAATTTCATAAGTCATTTCAATATTTTTTTCAAAAAATAAACTATGTAAAACATACCTTAAATTTACTTTCAAAATATTTTAGAGCATATAATGAACAAAAGAAGACAAAAGAAGACAAAAAAACCCAAAATAAGCAAAAGCCTCAAAGAAACAATCATATGAATAACCATTTCAAACCTACTTAAAAATTGCATAATACCACACTCCTAGATCCTCTCTGAATGCTCTAAAATAACCCTTCAAAAGAAATACATTTTTTAAAATTACAGATTTTTTGGCAAATAATTTAATAAAATAAAAATTTCATTCATCTATGTAGATCATAATAAATGTTTTTAATAAGCATAAAATTATAACTCTGAAGTGTGCTAAAATGAAACCACCTGCTAAGGGTGAGAGAACAAAAATAAACATCATTTTTCCAAATAAGAGGAATTTATTACCTTTGAATCAAAGCATGTGGATTTGTTCAAAGTGGCAATAAAGGAATATGGAAACACAATCCATAGAAAGTCATATTTTAGATTTCTAAAAGACTTCAAAGTGAAGAGTATACATTTTTTAAATGCTACATAATGCTACATAATGACAAGATGACAGGTTGTGACAAATAGCATTTTAAAAGCTCTACTCATAATGGAACTGAAAGTGTCATTTCCCTATAATTTTATATATGTCATTAATTTACTATATTTGGATACAACACATTACCAAACAGATGTTCATCAAAGACTAAATCATTTTTAATGGAACATAATAATTTGAACCTACATCTATTAATCATTTTTTTCGATCTAACATTTATAGTCTCGCTAAACAATTGATCAGATATTGACAAATTTAAAAAAAATATAGGATAAAAAGTCGTGTTTGGAAAAGTAGATTTTCTTTGAAATTTGCATTTAAATGAAAATATTGCTGATATTTTTAAGACTTTAAATGTAATTTTATATATATCTGACCTATCAGATGATATAAAATTTTTGGAGAAAATATGACATATTTTTTTGATCTTGGTTGAAGGTATTAATAAAGAGCAACTGCTTGTATTATTTGTATTGTGATATCTTAGTTAATAAACATGAATAACTGGTATAAAATATGGTTTTTTTAAAGTTTATTTATTTACTTGACAGAGATCACAGGAAGGCAGAGGGGCAGGCAGAGAGAGAGGAATGGAAGCAGGCTCCCTGCTGAGCAGAGAGCCCACTGTGGGACTCAATCCCAGGAACCTGGAATCATAACAAAGAAATGATGATAAATTCCTTAAAAGACTCAAAGTTGTTCTTGACTGGTACGTTTCAAGCTCTATTCCTGGTTTGAGGACAGTTTTTAACAGGCTTGTCACTGTAGAAATCAGCTGGATGTTTAGAGGCTATCAGAACTGTGCAAAAACCTTGAAGGGGTAAAGATTGAAAATCCTTTAGAGAGATTAGCTCCCTAAGGCATTACTCATCCACACATTTTCCTCCAAACAATTAAGGCTGATGGATGAGGGGCACCTGAGGGGCTCTCTCATCACGTGGGTGGTGGGTTAAGCCTCTGCCTTCATCTCAAGTCATGGTCTCTGGGTCCTGGGATCCAGCCCCACATCCGGCTCTGCTCAAAAGGAAGCCTGCTTCCCTCCCTGCTTGCCTGCCTCTCTGCTTACTTGTAATCTCTCTCTCTCTCTCTCTCTCTCTCTCTCTCTCTCTGTGTCCAATAAATAAATAAAATCTTAAAAAAAAGGCTGATGGATGATAAATTATGAAAACTGCTCCCTCCAAATGATGCTTCTTCATAAGGTTTTAAGAATTTAAAATTGTAAGAATTTAAAATTGAAACTTGATCGTAGGATTTATCTTATACAATAACAACAAGTGATGGCAGTTATTATTAGTTCTGAAGTATTTGTGATTCTGAATTCTTGGCCTCATTAGTAAATTTATTTTTAATAAATTATTTAATATATAATAATATATATAATATATATTATATATAACATATATAATATATATAATAAATTCATTCATTCATTCATTATTTATTTATTTATTATTTATTATTATAATTTATTCATTTATTAACTCAAACACAAGAAAATGAATGACCTGATTGAAAAATTGGCAAGGACTGGAACAGACACCTCACTTAAGAAGATATTGAGATGGCAATAATGATATGAACAGATGCTGTGATGATCCACAGCATGTCTAATTAAGGAATTGTAAATTAAAAGAACATGAGGGGCGCCTGGATGGCTTAGTGGGTTAAGCCGCTGCCTTTGGATCAGGTCATGATCTCAGGGTCCTGGGATCGAGTTCCACGTTGGGCTCTCTGCTCAGGAGGAGCCTGCTTCCCTTTCTCTCTCTCTCTGACTGCCTCTCCGTCTTCTTGTGATCTCTCTCTGTCAAATAAATAAATAAAATCTTTTTTAAAAATAAATAAATAAATAAGACAATGATCTATCACTACACATCTATTAGAATGGCTAAAATCCAAAATACTGACAACATAAAATGCTTTTGACGATGAGGAACAAGAGAAACTCTCATTCATTCACCTAAAGGATATGGATGGCTTATAAGCACATGACAAATTTCTCAACATTTAGACATTAAAGAAATACAAATTAAAATCATAATGAGACATGCTTACATATCTATTAGAATGGCTAAAATTATAAAGGCTAATTGTACTTCGTCTGAGCTAGATTGAGAAGCAACAAAAAATCTAAACTGTTGCTGGCATATATCATGATACCACCACTTTGGAAAATAGTTTGAAAATTTTTTTAAATGCAAAATACGTTGCAGTTACACCAATAGCCATTTTACTTCTACACATTTAACCAAGAGAAACAAACGCTATGTTCGTACAAGGACTTGTATATGAATTTCATAGCAGCTTTATTTTTAAGAATTGAAAACAGTAGAAATGTTCATCAATGTCCATCAATAGAGCAAAGACAAATTATGATCTATTCATTAAAGAGATTACTATTCAACATCAAAATGAACTATTTACAATTGGAGATTCTCAAAGTAATGGTGCTGAGAAAAGAAAAGCCAGGCAATGAATAGAATATACTGTGTGATTCCATGACTATAAAAAAAATCTAGAAAATACAAATTTACATAAAGTCACAGTCATCAAATATATTGGTGTGATTTTAGTGCCTTCTTCTGTGCTCCCATAGCTTCCTACACTTGGATCTCCAAGCATTTGTTACACCATGTGAAAATATGAACTCTTTTTCTTTATTCTGTCTTACCAGAATAAGAATCCTTGAAATTTTATGGACATTTGAACTCTCAGTTATTAGTAGAAATTCTATCACACAGTAAGTTTTCAAATATAAAGCCACAGTTTTACAATGACTTCTAAGCTTTTACATGATCTAGCCACTCATTTAACCTCTGTGATCTCTTTCCCTGCTACTCTTCAGTCCCTCACAGTGGCCTCCTTGCTATTCCTCAGATCTGCCAGGCATGATCCAACCTAATGGCCTTCAAGATAGCCAATTCCTTTGTCTGGAGTGACCTTATTGCTGATAGTTCTGGGCAAATTCATCACCTTTCCATACGTTTGTTCAATTGTCAGCTTCATTGTAACTAACCCGATCTTCCTATTAAAATTCTTACCTCCCCATCCCCTGCCTAGCAACCTTGATTTTTCTCATCCTGATCTAATTTTTCTCTTTCCCCATTGCACTCATCATTTTTGAATGCACTATGCAATTTTTATTCAGGTTTATAGCTTTTAATTGTCTCACCCATTAAAATAAACGTTCTACAAATCCAAGTATTTCATTTACCAGTGTAGTCTGAAGTAATATCTGCCATATAATAGACAGTAGACAATTGGTAAATTTCAGAATAAATTAATGTTGAGAATATACTGAATTTCATAAGTCATTTCAATATTTTTTTCAAAAAATAAACTATGTAAAACATACCTTAAATTTACTTTCAAAATATTTTAGAGCATATAATGAACAAAAGAAGACAAAAGAAGACAAAAAAACCCAAAATAAGCAAAAGCCTCAAAGAAACAATCATATGAATAACCATTTCAAACCTACTTAAAAATTGCATAATACCACACTCCTAGATCCTCTCTGAATGCTCTAAAATAACCCTTCAAAAGAAATACATTTTTTAAAATTACAGATTTTTTGGCAAATAATTTAATAAAATAAAAATTTCATTCATCTATGTAGATCATAATAAATGTTTTTAATAAGCATAAAATTATAACTCTGAAGTGTGCTAAAATGAAACCACCTGCTAAGGGTGAGAGAACAAAAATAAACATCATTTTTCCAAATAAGAGGAATTTATTACCTTTGAATCAAAGCATGTGGATTTGTTCAAAGTGGCAATAAAGGAATATGGAAACACAATCCATAGAAAGTCATATTTTAGATTTCTAAAAGACTTCAAAGTGAAGAGTATACATTTTTTAAATGCTACATAATGCTACATAATGACAAGATGACAGGTTGTGACAAATAGCATTTTAAAAGCTCTACTCATAATGGAACTGAAAGTGTCATTTCCCTATAATTTTATATATGTCATTAATTTACTATATTTGGATACAACACATTACCAAACAGATGTTCATCAAAGACTAAATCATTTTTAATGGAACATAATAATTTGAACCTACATCTATTAATCATTTTTTTCGATCTAACATTTATAGTCTCGCTAAACAATTGATCAGATATTGACAAATTTAAAAAAAATATAGGATAAAAAGTCGTGTTTGGAAAAGTAGATTTTCTTTGAAATTTGCATTTAAATGAAAATATTGCTGATATTTTTAAGACTTTAAATGTAATTTTATATATATCTGACCTATCAGATGATATAAAATTTTTGGAGAAAATATGACATATTTTTTTGATCTTGGTTGAAGGTATTAATAAAGAGCAACTGCTTGTATTATTTGTATTGTGATATCTTAGTTAATAAACATGAATAACTGGTATAAAATATGGTTTTTTTAAAGTTTATTTATTTACTTGACAGAGATCACAGGAAGGCAGAGGGGCAGGCAGAGAGAGAGGAATGGAAGCAGGCTCCCTGCTGAGCAGAGAGCCCACTGTGGGACTCAATCCCAGGAACCTGGAATCATAACAAAGAAATGATGATAAATTCCTTAAAAGACTCAAAGTTGTTCTTGACTGGTACGTTTCAAGCTCTATTCCTGGTTTGAGGACAGTTTTTAACAGGCTTGTCACTGTAGAAATCAGCTGGATGTTTAGAGGCTATCAGAACTGTGCAAAAACCTTGAAGGGGTAAAGATTGAAAATCCTTTAGAGAGATTAGCTCCCTAAGGCATTACTCATCCACACATTTTCCTCCAAACAATTAAGGCTGATGGATGAGGGGCACCTGAGGGGCTCTCTCATCACGTGGGTGGTGGGTTAAGCCTCTGCCTTCATCTCAAGTCATGGTCTCTGGGTCCTGGGATCCAGCCCCACATCCGGCTCTGCTCAAAAGGAAGCCTGCTTCCCTCCCTGCTTGCCTGCCTCTCTGCTTACTTGTAATCTCTCTCTCTCTCTCTCTCTCTCTCTCTCTCTCTGTGTCCAATAAATAAATAAAATCTTAAAAAAAAGGCTGATGGATGATAAATTATGAAAACTGCTCCCTCCAAATGATGCTTCTTCATAAGGTTTTAAGAATTTAAAATTGTAAGAATTTAAAATTGAAACTTGATCGTAGGATTTATCTTATACAATAACAACAAGTGATGGCAGTTATTATTAGTTCTGAAGTATTTGTGATTCTGAATTCTTGGCCTCATTAGTAAATTTATTTTTAATAAATTATTTAATATATAATAATATATATAATATATATTATATATAACATATATAATATATATAATAAATTCATTCATTCATTCATTATTTATTTATTTATTATTTATTATTATAATTTATTCATTTATTAACTCAAACACAAGAAAATGAATGACCTGATTGAAAAATTGGCAAGGACTGGAACAGACACCTCACTTAAGAAGATATTGAGATGGCAATAATGATATGAACAGATGCTGTGATGATCCACAGCATGTCTAATTAAGGAATTGTAAATTAAAAGAACATGAGGGGCGCCTGGATGGCTTAGTGGGTTAAGCCGCTGCCTTTGGATCAGGTCATGATCTCAGGGTCCTGGGATCGAGTTCCACGTTGGGCTCTCTGCTCAGGAGGAGCCTGCTTCCCTTTCTCTCTCTCTCTGACTGCCTCTCCGTCTTCTTGTGATCTCTCTCTGTCAAATAAATAAATAAAATCTTTTTTAAAAATAAATAAATAAATAAGACAATGATCTATCACTACACATCTATTAGAATGGCTAAAATCCAAAATACTGACAACATAAAATGCTTTTGACGATGAGGAACAAGAGAAACTCTCATTCATTCACCTAAAGGATATGGATGGCTTATAAGCACATGACAAATTTCTCAACATTTAGACATTAAAGAAATACAAATTAAAATCATAATGAGACATGCTTACATATCTATTAGAATGGCTAAAATTATAAAGGCTAATTGTACTTCGTCTGAGCTAGATTGAGAAGCAACAAAAAATCTAAACTGTTGCTGGCATATATCATGATACCACCACTTTGGAAAATAGTTTGAAAATTTTTTTAAATGCAAAATACGTTGCAGTTACACCAATAGCCATTTTACTTCTACACATTTAACCAAGAGAAACAAACGCTATGTTCGTACAAGGACTTGTATATGAATTTCATAGCAGCTTTATTTTTAAGAATTGAAAACAGTAGAAATGTTCATCAATGTCCATCAATAGAGCAAAGACAAATTATGATCTATTCATTAAAGAGATTACTATTCAACATCAAAATGAACTATTTACAATTGGAGATTCTCAAAGTAATGGTGCTGAGAAAAGAAAAGCCAGGCAATGAATAGAATATACTGTGTGATTCCATGACTATAAAAAAAAATCTAGAAAATACAAATTTACATATAGTCACAGTCATCAAATATATTGGTGTGATTTTAGTGCCTTCTTCTGTGCTCCCATAGCTTCCTACACTTGGATCTCCAAGCATTTGTTACACCATGTGAAAATATGAACTCTTTTTCTTTATTCTGTCTTACCAGAATAAGAATCCTTGAAATTTTATGGACATTTGAACTCTCAGTTATTAGTAGAAATTCTATCACACAGTAAGTTTTCAAATATAAAGCCACAGTTTTACAATGACTTCTAAGCTTTTACATGATCTAGCCACTCATTTAACCTCTGTGATCTCTTTCCCTGCTACTCTTCAGTCCCTCACAGTGGCCTCCTTGCTATTCCTCAGATCTGCCAGGCATGATCCAACCTAATGGCCTTCAAGATAGCCAATTCCTTTGTCTGGAGTGACCTTATTGCTGATAGTTCTGGGCAAATTCATCACCTTTCCATACGTTTGTTCAATTGTCAGCTTCATTGTAACTAACCCGATCTTCCTATTAAAATTCTTACCTCCCCATCCCCTGCCTAGCAACCTTGATTTTTCTCATCCTGATCTAATTTTTCTCTTTCCCCATTGCACTCATCATTTTTGAATGCACTATGCAATTTTTATTCAGGTTTATAGCTTTTAATTGTCTCACCCATTAAAATAAACGTTCTACAAATCCAAGTATTTCATTTACCAGTGTAGTCTGAAGTAATATCTGCCATATAATAGACAGTAGACAATTGGTAAATTTCAGAATAAATTAATGTTGAGAATATACTGAATTTCATAAGTCATTTCAATATTTTTTTCAAAAAATAAACTATGTAAAACATACCTTAAATTTACTTTCAAAATATTTTAGAGCATATAATGAACAAAAGAAGACAAAAGAAGACAAAAAAACCCAAAATAAGCAAAAGCCTCAAAGAAACAATCATATGAATAACCATTTCAAACCTACTTAAAAATTGCATAATACCACACTCCTAGATCCTCTCTGAATGCTCTAAAATAACCCTTCAAAAGAAATACATTTTTTAAAATTACAGATTTTTTGGCAAATAATTTAATAAAATAAAAATTTCATTCATCTATGTAGATCATAATAAATGTTTTTAATAAGCATAAAATTATAACTCTGAAGTGTGCTAAAATGAAACCACCTGCTAAGGGTGAGAGAACAAAAATAAACATCATTTTTCCAAATAAGAGGAATTTATTACCTTTGAATCAAAGCATGTGGATTTGTTCAAAGTGGCAATAAAGGAATATGGAAACACAATCCATAGAAAGTCATATTTTAGATTTCTAAAAGACTTCAAAGTGAAGAGTATACATTTTTTAAATGCTACATAATGCTACATAATGACAAGATGACAGGTTGTGACAAATAGCATTTTAAAAGCTCTACTCATAATGGAACTGAAAGTGTCATTTCCCTATAATTTTATATATGTCATTAATTTACTATATTTGGATACAACACATTACCAAACAGATGTTCATCAAAGACTAAATCATTTTTAATGGAACATAATAATTTGAACCTACATCTATTAATCATTTTTTTCGATCTAACATTTATAGTCTCGCTAAACAATTGATCAGATATTGACAAATTTAAAAAAAATATAGGATAAAAAGTCGTGTTTGGAAAAGTAGATTTTCTTTGAAATTTGCATTTAAATGAAAATATTGCTGATATTTTTAAGACTTTAAATGTAATTTTATATATATCTGACCTATCAGATGATATAAAATTTTTGGAGAAAATATGACATATTTTTTTGATCTTGGTTGAAGGTATTAATAAAGAGCAACTGCTTGTATTATTTGTATTGTGATATCTTAGTTAATAAACATGAATAACTGGTATAAAATATGGTTTTTTTAAAGTTTATTTATTTACTTGACAGAGATCACAGGAAGGCAGAGGGGCAGGCAGAGAGAGAGGAATGGAAGCAGGCTCCCTGCTGAGCAGAGAGCCCACTGTGGGACTCAATCCCAGGAACCTGGAATCATAACAAAGAAATGATGATAAATTCCTTAAAAGACTCAAAGTTGTTCTTGACTGGTACGTTTCAAGCTCTATTCCTGGTTTGAGGACAGTTTTTAACAGGCTTGTCACTGTAGAAATCAGCTGGATGTTTAGAGGCTATCAGAACTGTGCAAAAACCTTGAAGGGGTAAAGATTGAAAATCCTTTAGAGAGATTAGCTCCCTAAGGCATTACTCATCCACACATTTTCCTCCAAACAATTAAGGCTGATGGATGAGGGGCACCTGAGGGGCTCTCTCATCACGTGGGTGGTGGGTTAAGCCTCTGCCTTCATCTCAAGTCATGGTCTCTGGGTCCTGGGATCCAGCCCCACATCCGGCTCTGCTCAAAAGGAAGCCTGCTTCCCTCCCTGCTTGCCTGCCTCTCTGCTTACTTGTAATCTCTCTCTCTCTCTCTCTCTCTCTCTCTCTCTCTCTGTGTCCAATAAATAAATAAAATCTTAAAAAAAAGGCTGATGGATGATAAATTATGAAAACTGCTCCCTCCAAATGATGCTTCTTCATAAGGTTTTAAGAATTTAAAATTGTAAGAATTTAAAATTGAAACTTGATCGTAGGATTTATCTTATACAATAACAACAAGTGATGGCAGTTATTATTAGTTCTGAAGTATTTGTGATTCTGAATTCTTGGCCTCATTAGTAAATTTATTTTTAATAAATTATTTAATATATAATAATATATATAATATATATTATATATAACATATATAATATATATAATAAATTCATTCATTCATTCATTATTTATTTATTTATTATTTATTATTATAATTTATTCATTTATTAACTCAAACACAAGAAAATGAATGACCTGATTGAAAAATTGGCAAGGACTGGAACAGACACCTCACTTAAGAAGATATTGAGATGGCAATAATGATATGAACAGATGCTGTGATGATCCACAGCATGTCTAATTAAGGAATTGTAAATTAAAAGAACATGAGGGGCGCCTGGATGGCTTAGTGGGTTAAGCCGCTGCCTTTGGATCAGGTCATGATCTCAGGGTCCTGGGATCGAGTTCCACGTTGGGCTCTCTGCTCAGGAGGAGCCTGCTTCCCTTTCTCTCTCTCTCTGACTGCCTCTCCGTCTTCTTGTGATCTCTCTCTGTCAAATAAATAAATAAAATCTTTTTTAAAAATAAATAAATAAATAAGACAATGATCTATCACTACACATCTATTAGAATGGCTAAAATCCAAAATACTGACAACATAAAATGCTTTTGACGATGAGGAACAAGAGAAACTCTCATTCATTCACCTAAAGGATATGGATGGCTTATAAGCACATGACAAATTTCTCAACATTTAGACATTAAAGAAATACAAATTAAAATCATAATGAGACATGCTTACATATCTATTAGAATGGCTAAAATTATAAAGGCTAATTGTACTTCGTCTGAGCTAGATTGAGAAGCAACAAAAAATCTAAACTGTTGCTGGCATATATCATGATACCACCACTTTGGAAAATAGTTTGAAAATTTTTTTAAATGCAAAATACGTTGCAGTTACACCAATAGCCATTTTACTTCTACACATTTAACCAAGAGAAACAAACGCTATGTTCGTACAAGGACTTGTATATGAATTTCATAGCAGCTTTATTTTTAAGAATTGAAAACAGTAGAAATGTTCATCAATGTCCATCAATAGAGCAAAGACAAATTATGATCTATTCATTAAAGAGATTACTATTCAACATCAAAATGAACTATTTACAATTGGAGATTCTCAAAGTAATGGTGCTGAGAAAAGAAAAGCCAGGCAATGAATAGAATATACTGTGTGATTCCATGACTATAAAAAAAATCTAGAAAATACAAATTTACATAAAGTCACAGTCATCAAATATATTGGTGTGATTTTAGTGCCTTCTTCTGTGCTCCCATAGCTTCCTACACTTGGATCTCCAAGCATTTGTTACACCATGTGAAAATATGAACTCTTTTTCTTTATTCTGTCTTACCAGAATAAGAATCCTTGAAATTTGAACTCTCAGTTATTAGTAGAAATTCTATCACACAGTAAGTTTTCAAATATAAAGCCACAGTTTTACAATGACTTCTAAGCTTTTACATGATCTAGCCACTCATTTAACCTCTGTGATCTCTTTCCCTGCTACTCTTCAGTCCCTCACAGTGGCCTCCTTGCTATTCCTCAGATCTGCCAGGCATGATCCAACCTAATGGCCTTCAAGATAGCCAATTCCTTTGTCTGGAGTGACCTTATTGCTGATAGTTCTGGGCAAATTCATCACCTTTCCATACGTTTGTTCAATTGTCAGCTTCATTGTAACTAACCCGATCTTCCTATTAAAATTCTTACCTCCCCATCCCCTGCCTAGCAACCTTGATTTTTCTCATCCTGATCTAATTTTTCTCTTTCCCCATTGCACTCATCATTTTTGAATGCACTATGCAATTTTTATTCAGGTTTATAGCTTTTAATTGTCTCACCCATTAAAATAAACGTTCTACAAATCCAAGTATTTCATTTACCAGTGTAGTCTGAAGTAATATCTGCCATATAATAGACAGTAGACAATTGGTAAATTTCAGAATAAATTAATGTTGAGAATATACTGAATTTCATAAGTCATTTCAATATTTTTTTCAAAAAATAAACTATGTAAAACATACCTTAAATTTACTTTCAAAATATTTTAGAGCATATAATGAACAAAAGAAGACAAAAGAAGACAAAAAAACCCAAAATAAGCAAAAGCCTCAAAGAAACAATCATATGAATAACCATTTCAAACCTACTTAAAAATTGCATAATACCACACTCCTAGATCCTCTCTGAATGCTCTAAAATAACCCTTCAAAAGAAATACATTTTTTAAAATTACAGATTTTTTGGCAAATAATTTAATAAAATAAAAATTTCATTCATCTATGTAGATCATAATAAATGTTTTTAATAAGCATAAAATTATAACTCTGAAGTGTGCTAAAATGAAACCACCTGCTAAGGGTGAGAGAACAAAAATAAACATCATTTTTCCAAATAAGAGGAATTTATTACCTTTGAATCAAAGCATGAGGATTTGTTCAAAGTGGCAATAAAGGAATATGGAAACACAATCCATAGAAAGTCATATTTTAGATTTCTAAAAGACTTCAAAGTGAAGAGTATACATTTTTTAAATGCTACATAATGCTACATAATGACAAGATGACAGGTTGTGACAAATAGCATTTTAAAAGCTCTACTCATAATGGAACGGAAGGTGTCATTTCCCTATAATTTTATATATGTCATTAATTTACTATATTTGGATACAACACATTACCAAACAGATGTTCATCAAAGACTAAATCATTTTTAATGGAACATAATAATTTGAACCTACATCTATTAATCATTTTTTTCGATCTAACATTTATAGTCTCGCTAAACAATTGATCAGATATTGACAAATTTAAAAAAAATATAGGATAAAAAGTCGTGTTTGGAAAAGTAGATTTTCTTTGAAATTTGCATTTAAATGAAAATATTGCTGATATTTTTAAGACTTTAAATGTAATTTTATATATATCTGACCTATCAGATGATATAAAATTTTTGGAGAAAATATGACATATTTTTTTGATCTTGGTTGAAGGTATTAATAAAGAGCAACTGCTTGTATTATTTGTATTGTGATATCTTAGTTAATAAACATGAATAACTGGTATAAAATATGGTTTTTTTAAAGTTTATTTATTTACTTGACAGAGATCACAGGAAGGCAGAGGGGCAGGCAGAGAGAGAGGAATGGAAGCAGGCTCCCTGCTGAGCAGAGAGCCCACTGTGGGACTCAATCCCAGGAACCTGGAATCATAACAAAGAAATGATGATAAATTCCTTAAAAGACTCAAAGTTGTTCTTGACTGGTACGTTTCAAGCTCTATTCCTGGTTTGAGGACAGTTTTTAACAGGCTTGTCACTGTAGAAATCAGCTGGATGTTTAGAGGCTATCAGAACTGTGCAAAAACCTTGAAGGGGTAAAGATTGAAAATCCTTTAGAGAGATTAGCTCCCTAAGGCATTACTCATCCACACATTTTCCTCCAAACAATTAAGGCTGATGGATGAGGGGCACCTGAGGGGCTCTCTCATCACGTGGGTGGTGGGTTAAGCCTCTGCCTTCATCTCAAGTCATGGTCTCTGGGTCCTGGGATCCAGCCCCACATCCGGCTCTGCTCAAAAGGAAGCCTGCTTCCCTCCCTGCTTGCCTGCCTCTCTGCTTACTTGTAATCTCTCTCTCTCTCTCTCTCTCTCTCTCTCTCTCTGTGTCCAATAAATAAATAAAATCTTAAAAAAAAGGCTGATGGATGATAAATTATGAAAACTGCTCCCTCCAAATGATGCTTCTTCATAAGGTTTTAAGAATTTAAAATTGTAAGAATTTAAAATTGAAACTTGATCGTAGGATTTATCTTATACAATAACAACAAGTGATGGCAGTTATTATTAGTTCTGAAGTATTTGTGATTCTGAATTCTTGGCCTCATTAGTAAATTTATTTTTAATAAATTATTTAATATATAATAATATATATAATATATATTATATATAACATATATAATATATATAATAAATTCATTCATTCATTCATTATTTATTTATTTATTATTTATTATTATAATTTATTCATTTATTAACTCAAACACAAGAAAATGAATGACCTGATTGAAAAATTGGCAAGGACTGGAACAGACACCTCACTTAAGAAGATATTGAGATGGCAATAATGATATGAACAGATGCTGTGATGATCCACAGCATGTCTAATTAAGGAATTGTAAATTAAAAGAACATGAGGGGCGCCTGGATGGCTTAGTGGGTTAAGCCGCTGCCTTTGGATCAGGTCATGATCTCAGGGTCCTGGGATCGAGTTCCACGTTGGGCTCTCTGCTCAGGAGGAGCCTGCTTCCCTTTCTCTCTCTCTCTGACTGCCTCTCCGTCTTCTTGTGATCTCTCTCTGTCAAATAAATAAATAAAATCTTTTTTAAAAATAAATAAATAAATAAGACAATGATCTATCACTACACATCTATTAGAATGGCTAAAATCCAAAATACTGACAACATAAAATGCTTTTGACGATGAGGAACAAGAGAAACTCTCATTCATTCACCTAAAGGATATGGATGGCTTATAAGCACATGACAAATTTCTCAACATTTAGACATTAAAGAAATACAAATTAAAATCATAATGAGACATGCTTACATATCTATTAGAATGGCTAAAATTATAAAGGCTAATTGTACTTCGTCTGAGCTAGATTGAGAAGCAACAAAAAATCTAAACTGTTGCTGGCATATATCATGATACCACCACTTTGGAAAATAGTTTGAAAATTTTTTTAAATGCAAAATACGTTGCAGTTACACCAATAGCCATTTTACTTCTACACATTTAACCAAGAGAAACAAACGCTATGTTCGTACAAGGACTTGTATATGAATTTCATAGCAGCTTTATTTTTAAGAATTGAAAACAGTAGAAATGTTCATCAATGTCCATCAATAGAGCAAAGACAAATTATGATCTATTCATTAAAGAGATTACTATTCAACATCAAAATGAACTATTTACAATTGGAGATTCTCAAAGTAATGGTGCTGAGAAAAGAAAAGCCAGGCAATGAATAGAATATACTGTGTGATTCCATGACTATAAAAAAAATCTAGAAAATACAAATTTACATAAAGTCACAGTCATCAAATATATTGGTGTGATTTTAGTGCCTTCTTCTGTGCTCCCATAGCTTCCTACACTTGGATCTCCAAGCATTTGTTACACCATGTGAAAATATGAACTCTTTTTCTTTATTCTGTCTTACCAGAATAAGAATCCTTGAAATTTTATGGACATTTGAACTCTCAGTTATTAGTAGAAATTCTATCACACAGTAAGTTTTCAAATATAAAGCCACAGTTTTACAATGACTTCTAAGCTTTTACATGATCTAGCCACTCATTTAACCTCTGTGATCTCTTTCCCTGCTACTCTTCAGTCCCTCACAGTGGCCTCCTTGCTATTCCTCAGATCTGCCAGGCATGATCCAACCTAATGGCCTTCAAGATAGCCAATTCCTTTGTCTGGAGTGACCTTATTGCTGATAGTTCTGGGCAAATTCATCACCTTTCCATACGTTTGTTCAATTGTCAGCTTCATTGTAACTAACCCGATCTTCCTATTAAAATTCTTACCTCCCCATCCCCTGCCTAGCAACCTTGATTTTTCTCATCCTGATCTAATTTTTCTCTTTCCCCATTGCACTCATCATTTTTGAATGCACTATGCAATTTTTATTCAGGTTTATAGCTTTTAATTGTCTCACCCATTAAAATAAACGTTCTACAAATCCAAGTATTTCATTTACCAGTGTAGTCTGAAGTAATATCTGCCATATAATAGACAGTAGACAATTGGTAAATTTCAGAATAAATTAATGTTGAGAATATACTGAATTTCATAAGTCATTTCAATATTTTTTTCAAAAAATAAACTATGTAAAACATACCTTAAATTTACTTTCAAAATATTTTAGAGCATATAATGAACAAAAGAAGACAAAAGAAGACAAAAAAACCCAAAATAAGCAAAAGCCTCAAAGAAACAATCATATGAATAACCATTTCAAACCTACTTAAAAATTGCATAATACCACACTCCTAGATCCTCTCTGAATGCTCTAAAATAACCCTTCAAAAGAAATACATTTTTTAAAATTACAGATTTTTTGGCAAATAATTTAATAAAATAAAAATTTCATTCATCTATGTAGATCATAATAAATGTTTTTAATAAGCATAAAATTATAACTCTGAAGTGTGCTAAAATGAAACCACCTGCTAAGGGTGAGAGAACAAAAATAAACATCATTTTTCCAAATAAGAGGAATTTATTACCTTTGAATCAAAGCATGTGGATTTGTTCAAAGTGGCAATAAAGGAATATGGAAACACAATCCATAGAAAGTCATATTTTAGATTTCTAAAAGACTTCAAAGTGAAGAGTATACATTTTTTAAATGCTACATAATGCTACATAATGACAAGATGACAGGTTGTGACAAATAGCATTTTAAAAGCTCTACTCATAATGGAACGGAAGGTGTCATTTCCCTATAATTTTATATATGTCATTAATTTACTATATTTGGATACAACACATTACCAAACAGATGTTCATCAAAGACTAAATCATTTTTAATGGAACATAATAATTTGAACCTACATCTATTAATCATTTTTTTCGATCTAACATTTATAGTCTCGCTAAACAATTGATCAGATATTGACAAATTTAAAAAAAATATAGGATAAAAAGTCGTGTTTGGAAAAGTAGATTTTCTTTGAAATTTGCATTTAAATGAAAATATTGCTGATATTTTTAAGACTTTAAATGTAATTTTATATATATCTGACCTATCAGATGATATAAAATTTTTGGAGAAAATATGACATATTTTTTTGATCTTGGTTGAAGGTATTAATAAAGAGCAACTGCTTGTATTATTTGTATTGTGATATCTTAGTTAATAAACATGAATAACTGGTATAAAATATGGTTTTTTTAAAGTTTATTTATTTACTTGACAGAGATCACAGGAAGGCAGAGGGGCAGGCAGAGAGAGAGGAATGGAAGCAGGCTCCCTGCTGAGCAGAGAGCCCACTGTGGGACTCAATCCCAGGAACCTGGAATCATAACAAAGAAATGATGATAAATTCCTTAAAAGACTCAAAGTTGTTCTTGACTGGTACGTTTCAAGCTCTATTCCTGGTTTGAGGACAGTTTTTAACAGGCTTGTCACTGTAGAAATCAGCTGGATGTTTAGAGGCTATCAGAACTGTGCAAAAACCTTGAAGGGGTAAAGATTGAAAATCCTTTAGAGAGATTAGCTCCCTAAGGCATTACTCATCCACACATTTTCCTCCAAACAATTAAGGCTGATGGATGAGGGGCACCTGAGGGGCTCTCTCATCACGTGGGTGGTGGGTTAAGCCTCTGCCTTCATCTCAAGTCATGGTCTCTGGGTCCTGGGATCCAGCCCCACATCCGGCTCTGCTCAAAAGGAAGCCTGCTTCCCTCCCTGCTTGCCTGCCTCTCTGCTTACTTGTAATCTCTCTCTCTCTCTCTCTCTCTCTCTCTCTCTCTGTGTCCAATAAATAAATAAAATCTTAAAAAAAAGGCTGATGGATGATAAATTATGAAAACTGCTCCCTCCAAATGATGCTTCTTCATAAGGTTTTAAGAATTTAAAATTGTAAGAATTTAAAATTGAAACTTGATCGTAGGATTTATCTTATACAATAACAACAAGTGATGGCAGTTATTATTAGTTCTGAAGTATTTGTGATTCTGAATTCTTGGCCTCATTAGTAAATTTATTTTTAATAAATTATTTAATATATAATAATATATATAATATATATTATATATAACATATATAATATATATAATAAATTCATTCATTCATTCATTATTTATTTATTTATTATTTATTATTATAATTTATTCATTTATTAACTCAAACACAAGAAAATGAATGACCTGATTGAAAAATTGGCAAGGACTGGAACAGACACCTCACTTAAGAAGATATTGAGATGGCA
This sequence comes from Mustela nivalis, assembly GCF_964662115.1. NCBI lineage: Eukaryota > Metazoa > Chordata > Mammalia > Carnivora > Mustelidae > Mustela > Mustela nivalis. The sequence continues at coordinate 147,513 of NW_028135840.1, forward strand.
ATAATGATATGAACAGATGCTGTGATGATCCACAGCATGTCTAATTAAGGAATTGTAAATTAAAAGAACATGAGGGGCGCCTGGATGGCTTAGTGGGTTAAGCCGCTGCCTTTGGATCAGGTCATGATCTCAGGGTCCTGGGATCGAGTTCCACGTTGGGCTCTCTGCTCAGGAGGAGCCTGCTTCCCTTTCTCTCTCTCTCTGACTGCCTCTCCGTCTTCTTGTGATCTCTCTCTGTCAAATAAATAAATAAAATCTTTTTTAAAAATAAATAAATAAATAAGACAATGATCTATCACTACACATCTATTAGAATGGCTAAAATCCAAAATACTGACAACATAAAATGCTTTTGACGATGAGGAACAAGAGAAACTCTCATTCATTCACCTAAAGGATATGGATGGCTTATAAGCACATGACAAATTTCTCAACATTTAGACATTAAAGAAATACAAATTAAAATCATAATGAGACATGCTTACATATCTATTAGAATGGCTAAAATTATAAAGGCTAATTGTACTTCGTCTGAGCTAGATTGAGAAGCAACAAAAAATCTAAACTGTTGCTGGCATATATCATGATACCACCACTTTGGAAAATAGTTTGAAAATTTTTTTAAATGCAAAATACGTTGCAGTTACACCAATAGCCATTTTACTTCTACACATTTAACCAAGAGAAACAAACGCTATGTTCGTACAAGGACTTGTATATGAATTTCATAGCAGCTTTATTTTTAAGAATTGAAAACAGTAGAAATGTTCATCAATGTCCATCAATAGAGCAAAGACAAATTATGATCTATTCATTAAAGAGATTACTATTCAACATCAAAATGAACTATTTACAATTGGAGATTCTCAAAGTAATGGTGCTGAGAAAAGAAAAGCCAGGCAATGAATAGAATATACTGTGTGATTCCATGACTATAAAAAAAAATCTAGAAAATACAAATTTACATAAAGTCACAGTCATCAAATATATTGGTGTGATTTTAGTGCCTTCTTCTGTGCTCCCATAGCTTCCTACACTTGGATCTCCAAGCATTTGTTACACCATGTGAAAATATGAACTCTTTTTCTTTATTCTGTCTTACCAGAATAAGAATCCTTGAAATTTTATGGACATTTGAACTCTCAGTTATTAGTAGAAATTCTATCACACAGTAAGTTTTCAAATATAAAGCCACAGTTTTACAATGACTTCTAAGCTTTTACATGATCTAGCCACTCATTTAACCTCTGTGATCTCTTTCCCTGCTACTCTTCAGTCCCTCACAGTGGCCTCCTTGCTATTCCTCAGATCTGCCAGGCATGATCCAACCTAATGGCCTTCAAGATAGCCAATTCCTTTGTCTGGAGTGACCTTATTGCTGATAGTTCTGGGCAAATTCATCACCTTTCCATACGTTTGTTCAATTGTCAGCTTCATTGTAACTAACCCGATCTTCCTATTAAAATTCTTACCTCCCCATCCCCTGCCTAGCAACCTTGATTTTTCTCATCCTGATCTAATTTTTCTCTTTCCCCATTGCACTCATCATTTTTGAATGCACTATGCAATTTTTATTCAGGTTTATAGCTTTTAATTGTCTCACCCATTAAAATAAACGTTCTACAAATCCAAGTATTTCATTTACCAGTGTAGTCTGAAGTAATATCTGCCATATAATAGACAGTAGACAATTGGTAAATTTCAGAATAAATTAATGTTGAGAATATACTGAATTTCATAAGTCATTTCAATATTTTTTTCAAAAAATAAACTATGTAAAACATACCTTAAATTTACTTTCAAAATATTTTAGAGCATATAATGAACAAAAGAAGACAAAAGAAGACAAAAAAACCCAAAATAAGCAAAAGCCTCAAAGAAACAATCATATGAATAACCATTTCAAACCTACTTAAAAATTGCATAATACCACACTCCTAGATCCTCTCTGAATGCTCTAAAATAACCCTTCAAAAGAAATACATTTTTTAAAATTACAGATTTTTTGGCAAATAATTTAATAAAATAAAAATTTCATTCATCTATGTAGATCATAATAAATGTTTTTAATAAGCATAAAATTATAACTCTGAAGTGTGCTAAAATGAAACCACCTGCTAAGGGTGAGAGAACAAAAATAAACATCATTTTTCCAAATAAGAGGAATTTATTACCTTTGAATCAAAGCATGTGGATTTGTTCAAAGTGGCAATAAAGGAATATGGAAACACAATCCATAGAAAGTCATATTTTAGATTTCTAAAAGACTTCAAAGTGAAGAGTATACATTTTTTAAATGCTACATAATGCTACATAATGACAAGATGACAGGTTGTGACAAATAGCATTTTAAAAGCTCTACTCATAATGGAACGGAAGGTGTCATTTCCCTATAATTTTATATATGTCATTAATTTACTATATTTGGATACAACACATTACCAAACAGATGCTCATCAAAGACTAAATCATTTTTAATGGAACATAATAATTTGAACCTACATCTATTAATCATTTTTTTCGATCTAACATTTATAGTCTCGCTAAACAATTGATCAGATATTGACAAATTTAAAAAAAATATAGGATAAAAAGTCGTGTTTGGAAAAGTAGATTTTCTTTGAAATTTGCATTTAAATGAAAATATTGCTGATATTTTTAAGACTTTAAATGTAATTTTATATATATCTGACCTATCAGATGATATAAAATTTTTGGAGAAAATATGACATATTTTTTTGATCTTGGTTGAAGGTATTAATAAAGAGCAACTGCTTGTATTATTTGTATTGTGATATCTTAGTTAATAAACATGAATAACTGGTATAAAATATGGTTTTTTTAAAGTTTATTTATTTACTTGACAGAGATCACAGGAAGGCAGAGGGGCAGGCAGAGAGAGAGGAATGGAAGCAGGCTCCCTGCTGAGCAGAGAGCCCACTGTGGGACTCAATCCCAGGAACCTGGAATCATAACAAAGAAATGATGATAAATTCCTTAAAAGACTCAAAGTTGTTCTTGACTGGTACGTTTCAAGCTCTATTCCTGGTTTGAGGACAGTTTTTAACAGGCTTGTCACTGTAGAAATCAGCTGGATGTTTAGAGGCTATCAGAACTGTGCAAAAACCTTGAAGGGGTAAAGATTGAAAATCCTTTAGAGAGATTAGCTCCCTAAGGCATTACTCATCCACACATTTTCCTCCAAACAATTAAGGCTGATGGATGAGGGGCACCTGAGGGGCTCTCTCATCACGTGGGTGGTGGGTTAAGCCTCTGCCTTCATCTCAAGTCATGGTCTCTGGGTCCTGGGATCCAGCCCCACATCCGGCTCTGCTCAAAAGGAAGCCTGCTTCCCTCCCTGCTTGCCTGCCTCTCTGCTTACTTGTAATCTCTCTCTCTCTCTCTCTCTCTCTCTCTCTCTCTGTGTCCAATAAATAAATAAAATCTTAAAAAAAAGGCTGATGGATGATAAATTATGAAAACTGCTCCCTCCAAATGATGCTTCTTCATAAGGTTTTAAGAATTTAAAATTGTAAGAATTTAAAATTGAAACTTGATCGTAGGATTTATCTTATACAATAACAACAAGTGATGGCAGTTATTATTAGTTCTGAAGTATTTGTGATTCTGAATTCTTGGCCTCATTAGTAAATTTATTTTTAATAAATTATTTAATATATAATAATATATATAATATATATTATATATAACATATATAATATATATAATAAATTCATTCATTCATTCATTATTTATTTATTTATTATTTATTATTATAATTTATTCATTTATTAACTCAAACACAAGAAAATGAATGACCTGATTGAAAAATTGGCAAGGACTGGAACAGACACCTCACTTAAGAAGATATTGAGATGGCAATAATGATATGAACAGATGCTGTGATGATCCACAGCATGTCTAATTAAGGAATTGTAAATTAAAAGAACATGAGGGGCGCCTGGATGGCTTAGTGGGTTAAGCCGCTGCCTTTGGATCAGGTCATGATCTCAGGGTCCTGGGATCGAGTTCCACGTTGGGCTCTCTGCTCAGGAGGAGCCTGCTTCCCTTTCTCTCTCTCTCTGACTGCCTCTCCGTCTTCTTGTGATCTCTCTCTGTCAAATAAATAAATAAAATCTTTTTTAAAAATAAATAAATAAATAAGACAATGATCTATCACTACACATCTATTAGAATGGCTAAAATCCAAAATACTGACAACATAAAATGCTTTTGACGATGAGGAACAAGAGAAACTCTCATTCATTCACCTAAAGGATATGGATGGCTTATAAGCACATGACAAATTTCTCAACATTTAGACATTAAAGAAATACAAATTAAAATCATAATGAGACATGCTTACATATCTATTAGAATGGCTAAAATTATAAAGGCTAATTGTACTTCGTCTGAGCTAGATTGAGAAGCAACAAAAAATCTAAACTGTTGCTGGCATATATCATGATACCACCACTTTGGAAAATAGTTTGAAAATTTTTTTAAATGCAAAATACGTTGCAGTTACACCAATAGCCATTTTACTTCTACACATTTAACCAAGAGAAACAAACGCTATGTTCGTACAAGGACTTGTATATGAATTTCATAGCAGCTTTATTTTTAAGAATTGAAAACAGTAGAAATGTTCATCAATGTCCATCAATAGAGCAAAGACAAATTATGATCTATTCATTAAAGAGATTACTATTCAACATCAAAATGAACTATTTACAATTGGAGATTCTCAAAGTAATGGTGCTGAGAAAAGAAAAGCCAGGCAATGAATAGAATATACTGTGTGATTCCATGACTATAAAAAAAATCTAGAAAATACAAATTTACATAAAGTCACAGTCATCAAATATATTGGTGTGATTTTAGTGCCTTCTTCTGTGCTCCCATAGCTTCCTACACTTGGATCTCCAAGCATTTGTTACACCATGTGAAAATATGAACTCTTTTTCTTTATTCTGTCTTACCAGAATAAGAATCCTTGAAATTTTATGGACATTTGAACTCTCAGTTATTAGTAGAAATTCTATCACACAGTAAGTTTTCAAATATAAAGCCACAGTTTTACAATGACTTCTAAGCTTTTACATGATCTAGCCACTCATTTAACCTCTGTGATCTCTTTCCCTGCTACTCTTCAGTCCCTCACAGTGGCCTCCTTGCTATTCCTCAGATCTGCCAGGCATGATCCAACCTAATGGCCTTCAAGATAGCCAATTCCTTTGTCTGGAGTGACCTTATTGCTGATAGTTCTGGGCAAATTCATCACCTTTCCATACGTTTGTTCAATTGTCAGCTTCATTGTAACTAACCCGATCTTCCTATTAAAATTCTTACCTCCCCATCCCCTGCCTAGCAACCTTGATTTTTCTCATCCTGATCTAATTTTTCTCTTTCCCCATTGCACTCATCATTTTTGAATGCACTATGCAATTTTTATTCAGGTTTATAGCTTTTAATTGTCTCACCCATTAAAATAAACGTTCTACAAATCCAAGTATTTCATTTACCAGTGTAGTCTGAAGTAATATCTGCCATATAATAGACAGTAGACAATTGGTAAATTTCAGAATAAATTAATGTTGAGAATATACTGAATTTCATAAGTCATTTCAATATTTTTTTCAAAAAATAAACTATGTAAAACATACCTTAAATTTACTTTCAAAATATTTTAGAGCATATAATGAACAAAAGAAGACAAAAGAAGACAAAAAAACCCAAAATAAGCAAAAGCCTCAAAGAAACAATCATATGAATAACCATTTCAAACCTACTTAAAAATTGCATAATACCACACTCCTAGATCCTCTCTGAATGCTCTAAAATAACCCTTCAAAAGAAATACATTTTTTAAAATTACAGATTTTTTGGCAAATAATTTAATAAAATAAAAATTTCATTCATCTATGTAGATCATAATAAATGTTTTTAATAAGCATAAAATTATAACTCTGAAGTGTGCTAAAATGAAACCACCTGCTAAGGGTGAGAGAACAAAAATAAACATCATTTTTCCAAATAAGAGGAATTTATTACCTTTGAATCAAAGCATGTGGATTTGTTCAAAGTGGCAATAAAGGAATATGGAAACACAATCCATAGAAAGTCATATTTTAGATTTCTAAAAGACTTCAAAGTGAAGAGTATACATTTTTTAAATGCTACATAATGCTACATAATGACAAGATGACAGGTTGTGACAAATAGCATTTTAAAAGCTCTACTCATAATGGAACGGAAGGTGTCATTTCCCTATAATTTTATATATGTCATTAATTTACTATATTTGGATACAACACATTACCAAACAGATGCTCATCAAAGACTAAATCATTTTTAATGGAACATAATAATTTGAACCTACATCTATTAATCATTTTTTTCGATCTAACATTTATAGTCTCGCTAAACAATTGATCAGATATTGACAAATTTAAAAAAAATATAGGATAAAAAGTCGTGTTTGGAAAAGTAGATTTTCTTTGAAATTTGCATTTAAATGAAAATATTGCTGATATTTTTAAGACTTTAAATGTAATTTTATATATATCTGACCTATCAGATGATATAAAATTTTTGGAGAAAATATGACATATTTTTTTGATCTTGGTTGAAGGTATTAATAAAGAGCAACTGCTTGTATTATTTGTATTGTGATATCTTAGTTAATAAACATGAATAACTGGTATAAAATATGGTTTTTTTAAAGTTTATTTATTTACTTGACAGAGATCACAGGAAGGCAGAGGGGCAGGCAGAGAGAGAGGAATGGAAGCAGGCTCCCTGCTGAGCAGAGAGCCCACTGTGGGACTCAATCCCAGGAACCTGGAATCATAACAAAGAAATGATGATAAATTCCTTAAAAGACTCAAAGTTGTTCTTGACTGGTACGTTTCAAGCTCTATTCCTGGTTTGAGGACAGTTTTTAACAGGCTTGTCACTGTAGAAATCAGCTGGATGTTTAGAGGCTATCAGAACTGTGCAAAAACCTTGAAGGGGTAAAGATTGAAAATCCTTTAGAGAGATTAGCTCCCTAAGGCATTACTCATCCACACATTTTCCTCCAAACAATTAAGGCTGATGGATGAGGGGCACCTGAGGGGCTCTCTCATCACGTGGGTGGTGGGTTAAGCCTCTGCCTTCATCTCAAGTCATGGTCTCTGGGTCCTGGGATCCAGCCCCACATCCGGCTCTGCTCAAAAGGAAGCCTGCTTCCCTCCCTGCTTGCCTGCCTCTCTGCTTACTTGTAATCTCTCTCTCTCTCTCTCTCTCTCTCTCTCTCTGTGTCCAATAAATAAATAAAATCTTAAAAAAAAGGCTGATGGATGATAAATTATGAAAACTGCTCCCTCCAAATGATGCTTCTTCATAAGGTTTTAAGAATTTAAAATTGTAAGAATTTAAAATTGAAACTTGATCGTAGGATTTATCTTATACAATAACAACAAGTGATGGCAGTTATTATTAGTTCTGAAGTATTTGTGATTCTGAATTCTTGGCCTCATTAGTAAATTTATTTTTAATAAATTATTTAATATATAATAATATATACAATATATATTATATATTATATATAACATATATAATATATATAATAAATTCATTCATTCGTTCATTATTTATTTATTTATTATTTATTATTATAATTTATTCATTTATTAACTCAAACACAAGAAAATGAATGACCTGATTGAAAAATTGGCAAGGACTGGAACAGACACCTCACTTAAGAAGATATTGAGATGGCAATAATGATATGAACAGATGCTGTGATGATCCACAGCATGTCTAATTAAGGAATTGTAAATTAAAAGAACATGAGGGGCGCCTGGATGGCTTAGTGGGTTAAGCCGCTGCCTTTGGATCAGGTCATGATCTCAGGGTCCTGGGATCGAGTTCCACGTTGGGCTCTCTGCTCAGGAGGAGCCTGCTTCCCTTTCTCTCTCTCTCTGACTGCCTCTCCGTCTTCTTGTGATCTCTCTCTGTCAAATAAATAAATAAAATCTTTTTTAAAAATAAATAAATAAATAAGACAATGATCTATCACTACACATCTATTAGAATGGCTAAAATCCAAAATACTGACAACATAAAATGCTTTTGACGATGAGGAACAAGAGAAACTCTCATTCATTCACCTAAAGGATATGGATGGCTTATAAGCACATGACAAATTTCTCAACATTTAGACATTAAAGAAATACAAATTAAAATCATAATGAGACATGCTTACATATCTATTAGAATGGCTAAAATTATAAAGGCTAATTGTACTTCGTCTGAGCTAGATTGAGAAGCAACAAAAAATCTAAACTGTTGCTGGCATATATCATGATACCACCACTTTGGAAAATAGTTTGAAAATTTTTTTAAATGCAAAATACGTTGCAGTTACACCAATAGCCATTTTACTTCTACACATTTAACCAAGAGAAACAAACGCTATGTTCGTACAAGGACTTGTATATGAATTTCATAGCAGCTTTATTTTTAAGAATTGAAAACAGTAGAAATGTTCATCAATGTCCATCAATAGAGCAAAGACAAATTATGATCTATTCATTAAAGAGATTACTATTCAACATCAAAATGAACTATTTACAATTGGAGATTCTCAAAGTAATGGTGCTGAGAAAAGAAAAGCCAGGCAATGAATAGAATATACTGTGTGATTCCATGACTATAAAAAAAATCTAGAAAATACAAATTTACATAAAGTCACAGTCATCAAATATATTGGTGTGATTTTAGTGCCTTCTTCTGTGCTCCCATAGCTTCCTACACTTGGATCTCCAAGCATTTGTTACACCATGTGAAAATATGAACTCTTTTTCTTTATTCTGTCTTACCAGAATAAGAATCCTTGAAATTTTATGGACATTTGAACTCTCAGTTATTAGTAGAAATTCTATCACACAGTAAGTTTTCAAATATAAAGCCACAGTTTTACAATGACTTCTAAGCTTTTACATGATCTAGCCACTCATTTAACCTCTGTGATCTCTTTCCCTGCTACTCTTCAGTCCCTCACAGTGGCCTCCTTGCTATTCCTCAGATCTGCCAGGCATGATCCAACCTAATGGCCTTCAAGATAGCCAATTCCTTTGTCTGGAGTGACCTTATTGCTGATAGTTCTGGGCAAATTCATCACCTTTCCATACGTTTGTTCAATTGTCAGCTTCATTGTAACTAACCCGATCTTCCTATTAAAATTCTTACCTCCCCATCCCCTGCCTAGCAACCTTGATTTTTCTCATCCTGATCTAATTTTTCTCTTTCCCCATTGCACTCATCATTTTTGAATGCACTATGCAATTTTTATTCAGGTTTATAGCTTTTAATTGTCTCACCCATTAAAATAAACGTTCTACAAATCCAAGTATTTCATTTACCAGTGTAGTCTGAAGTAATATCTGCCATATAATAGACAGTAGACAATTGGTAAATTTCAGAATAAATTAATGTTGAGAATATACTGAATTTCATAAGTCATTTCAATATTTTTTTCAAAAAATAAACTATGTAAAACATACCTTAAATTTACTTTCAAAATATTTTAGAGCATATAATGAACAAAAGAAGACAAAAGAAGACAAAAAAACCCAAAATAAGCAAAAGCCTCAAAGAAACAATCATATGAATAACCATTTCAAACCTACTTAAAAATTGCATAATACCACACTCCTAGATCCTCTCTGAATGCTCTAAAATAACCCTTCAAAAGAAATACATTTTTTAAAATTACAGATTTTTTGGCAAATAATTTAATAAAATAAAAATTTCATTCATCTATGTAGATCATAATAAATGTTTTTAATAAGCATAAAATTATAACTCTGAAGTGTGCTAAAATGAAACCACCTGCTAAGGGTGAGAGAACAAAAATAAACATCATTTTTCCAAATAAGAGGAATTTATTACCTTTGAATCAAAGCATGTGGATTTGTTCAAAGTGGCAATAAAGGAATATGGAAACACAATCCATAGAAAGTCATATTTTAGATTTCTAAAAGACTTCAAAGTGAAGAGTATACATTTTTTAAATGCTACATAATGCTACATAATGACAAGATGACAGGTTGTGACAAATAGCATTTTAAAAGCTCTACTCATAATGGAACGGAAGGTGTCATTTCCCTATAATTTTATATATGTCATTAATTTACTATATTTGGATACAACACATTACCAAACAGATGCTCATCAAAGACTAAATCATTTTTAATGGAACATAATAATTTGAACCTACATCTATTAATCATTTTTTTCGATCTAACATTTATAGTCTCGCTAAACAATTGATCAGATATTGACAAATTTAAAAAAAATATAGGATAAAAAGTCGTGTTTGGAAAAGTAGATTTTCTTTGAAATTTGCATTTAAATGAAAATATTGCTGATATTTTTAAGACTTTAAATGTAATTTTATATATATCTGACCTATCAGATGATATAAAATTTTTGGAGAAAATATGACATATTTTTTTGATCTTGGTTGAAGGTATTAATAAAGAGCAACTGCTTGTATTATTTGTATTGTGATATCTTAGTTAATAAACATGAATAACTGGTATAAAATATGGTTTTTTTAAAGTTTATTTATTTACTTGACAGAGATCACAGGAAGGCAGAGGGGCAGGCAGAGAGAGAGGAATGGAAGCAGGCTCCCTGCTGAGCAGAGAGCCCACTGTGGGACTCAATCCCAGGAACCTGGAATCATAACAAAGAAATGATGATAAATTCCTTAAAAGACTCAAAGTTGTTCTTGACTGGTACGTTTCAAGCTCTATTCCTGGTTTGAGGACAGTTTTTAACAGGCTTGTCACTGTAGAAATCAGCTGGATGTTTAGAGGCTATCAGAACTGTGCAAAAACCTTGAAGGGGTAAAGATTGAAAATCCTTTAGAGAGATTAGCTCCCTAAGGCATTACTCATCCACACATTTTCCTCCAAACAATTAAGGCTGATGGATGAGGGGCACCTGAGGGGCTCTCTCATCACGTGGGTGGTGGGTTAAGCCTCTGCCTTCATCTCAAGTCATGGTCTCTGGGTCCTGGGATCCAGCCCCACATCCGGCTCTGCTCAAAAGGAAGCCTGCTTCCCTCCCTGCTTGCCTGCCTCTCTGCTTACTTGTAATCTCTCTCTCTCTCTCTCTCTCTCTCTCTCTGTGTCCAATAAATAAATAAAATCTTAAAAAAAAGGCTGATGGATGATAAATTATGAAAACTGCTCCCTCCAAATGATGCTTCTTCATAAGGTTTTAAGAATTTAAAATTGTAAGAATTTAAAATTGAAACTTGATCGTAGGATTTATCTTATACAATAACAACAAGTGATGGCAGTTATTATTAGTTCTGAAGTATTTGTGATTCTGAATTCTTGGCCTCATTAGTAAATTTATTTTTAATAAATTATTTAATATATAATAATATATACAATATATATTATATATAACATATATAATATATATAATAAATTCATTCATTCGTTCATTATTTATTTATTTATTATTTATTATTATAATTTATTCATTTATTAACTCAAACACAAGAAAATGAATGACCTGATTGAAAAATTGGCAAGGACTGGAACAGACACCTCACTTAAGAAGATATTGAGATGGCAATAATGATATGAACAGATGCTGTGATGATCCACAGCATGTCTAATTAAGGAATTGTAAATTAAAAGAACATGAGGGGCGCCTGGATGGCTTAGTGGGTTAAGCCGCTGCCTTTGGATCAGGTCATGATCTCAGGGTCCTGGGATCGAGTTCCACGTTGGGCTCTCTGCTCAGGAGGAGCCTGCTTCCCTTTCTCTCTCTCTCTGACTGCCTCTCCGTCTTCTTGTGATCTCTCTCTGTCAAATAAATAAATAAAATCTTTTTTAAAAATAAATAAATAAATAAGACAATGATATATAACTACACATCTATTAGAATGGCTAAAATCCAAAATACTGACAACATAAAATGCTTTTGACGATGAGGAACAAGAGAAACTCTCATTCATTCACCTAAAGGATATGGATGGCTTATAAGCACATGACAAATTTCTCAACATTTAGACATTAAAGAAATACAAATTAAAATCATAATGAGACATGCTTACATATCTATTAGAATGGCTAAAATTATAAAGGCTAATTGTACTTCGTCTGAGCTAGATTGAGAAGCAACAAAAAATCTAAACTGTTGCTGGCATATATCATGATACCACCACTTTGGAAAATAGTTTGAAAATTTTTTTAAATGCAAAATACGTTGCAGTTACACCAATAGCCATTTTACTTCTACACATTTAACCAAGAGAAACAAACGCTATGTTCGTACAAGGACTTGTATATGAATTTCATAGCAGCTTTATTTTTAAGAATTGAAAACAGTAGAAATGTTCATCAATGTCCATCAATAGAGCAAAGACAAATTATGATCTATTCATTAAAGAGATTACTATTCAACATCAAAATGAACTATTTACAATTGGAGATTCTCAAAGTAATGGTGCTGAGAAAAGAAAAGCCAGGCAATGAATAGAATATACTGTGTGATTCCATGACTATAAAAAAAATCTAGAAAATACAAATTTACATAAAGTCACAGTCATCAAATATATTGGTGTGATTTTAGTGCCTTCTTCTGTGCTCCCATAGCTTCCTACACTTGGATCTCCAAGCATTTGTTACACCATGTGAAAATATGAACTCTTTTTCTTTATTCTGTCTTACCAGAATAAGAATCCTTGAAATTTTATGGACATTTGAACTCTCAGTTATTAGTAGAAATTCTATCACACAGTAAGTTTTCAAATATAAAGCCACAGTTTTACAATGACTTCTAAGCTTTTACATGATCTAGCCACTCATTTAACCTCTGTGATCTCTTTCCCTGCTACTCTTCAGTCCCTCACAGTGGCCTCCTTGCTATTCCTCAGATCTGCCAGGCATGATCCAACCTAATGGCCTTCAAGATAGCCAATTCCTTTGTCTGGAGTGACCTTATTGCTGATAGTTCTGGGCAAATTCATCACCTTTCCATACGTTTGTTCAATTGTCAGCTTCATTGTAACTAACCCGATCTTCCTATTAAAATTCTTACCTCCCCATCCCCTGCCTAGCAACCTTGATTTTTCTCATCCTGATCTAATTTTTCTCTTTCCCCATTGCACTCATCATTTTTGAATGCACTATGCAATTTTTATTCAGGTTTATAGCTTTTAATTGTCTCACCCATTAAAATAAACGTTCTACAAATCCAAGTATTTCATTTACCAGTGTAGTCTGAAGTAATATCTGCCATATAATAGACAGTAGACAATTGGTAAATTTCAGAATAAATTAATGTTGAGAATATACTGAATTTCATAAGTCATTTCAATATTTTTTTCAAAAAATAAACTATGTAAAACATACCTTAAATTTACTTTCAAAATATTTTAGAGCATATAATGAACAAAAGAAGACAAAAGAAGACAAAAAAACCCAAAATAAGCAAAAGCCTCAAAGAAACAATCATATGAATAACCATTTCAAACCTACTTAAAAATTGCATAATACCACACTCCTAGATCCTCTCTGAATGCTCTAAAATAACCCTTCAAAAGAAATACATTTTTTAAAATTACAGATTTTTTGGCAAATAATTTAATAAAATAAAAATTTCATTCATCTATGTAGATCATAATAAATGTTTTTAATAAGCATAAAATTATAACTCTGAAGTGTGCTAAAATGAAACCACCTGCTAAGGGTGAGAGAACAAAAATAAACATCATTTTTCCAAATAAGAGGAATTTATTACCTTTGAATCAAAGCATGTGGATTTGTTCAAAGTGGCAATAAAGGAATATGGAAACACAATCCATAGAAAGTCATATTTTAGATTTCTAAAAGACTTCAAAGTGAAGAGTATACATTTTTTAAATGCTACATAATGCTACATAATGACAAGATGACAGGTTGTGACAAATAGCATTTTAAAAGCTCTACTCATAATGGAACTGAAAGTGTCATTTCCCTATAATTTTATATATGTCATTAATTTACTATATTTGGATACAACACATTACCAAACAGATGTTCATCAAAGACTAAATCATTTTTAATGGAACATAATAATTTGAACCTACATCTATTAATCATTTTTTTCGATCTAACATTTATAGTCTCGCTAAACAATTGATCAGATATTGACAAATTTAAAAAAAATATAGGATAAAAAGTCGTGTTTGGAAAAGTAGATTTTCTTTGAAATTTGCATTTAAATGAAAATATTGCTGATATTTTTAAGACTTTAAATGTAATTTTATATATATCTGACCTATCAGATGATATAAAATTTTTGGAGAAAATATGACATATTTTTTTGATCTTGGTTGAAGGTATTAATAAAGAGCAACTGCTTGTATTATTTGTATTGTGATATCTTAGTTAATAAACATGAATAACTGGTATAAAATATGGTTTTTTTAAAGTTTATTTATTTACTTGACAGAGATCACAGGAAGGCAGAGGGGCAGGCAGAGAGAGAGGAATGGAAGCAGGCTCCCTGCTGAGCAGAGAGCCCACTGTGGGACTCAATCCCAGGAACCTGGAATCATAACAAAGAAATGATGATAAATTCCTTAAAAGACTCAAAGTTGTTCTTGACTGGTACGTTTCAAGCTCTATTCCTGGTTTGAGGACAGTTTTTAACAGGCTTGTCACTGTAGAAATCAGCTGGATGTTTAGAGGCTATCAGAACTGTGCAAAAACCTTGAAGGGGTAAAGATTGAAAATCCTTTAGAGAGATTAGCTCCCTAAGGCATTACTCATCCACACATTTTCCTCCAAACAATTAAGGCTGATGGATGAGGGGCACCTGAGGGGCTCTCTCATCACGTGGGTGGTGGGTTAAGCCTCTGCCTTCATCTCAAGTCATGGTCTCTGGGTCCTGGGATCCAGCCCCACATCCGGCTCTGCTCAAAAGGAAGCCTGCTTCCCTCCCTGCTTGCCTGCCTCTCTGCTTACTTGTAATCTCTCTCTCTCTCTCTCTCTCTCTCTCTCTCTGTGTCCAATAAATAAATAAAATCTTAAAAAAAAGGCTGATGGATGATAAATTATGAAAACTGCTCCCTCCAAATGATGCTTCTTCATAAGGTTTTAAGAATTTAAAATTGTAAGAATTTAAAATTGAAACTTGATCGTAGGATTTATCTTATACAATAACAACAAGTGATGGCAGTTATTATTAGTTCTGAAGTATTTGTGATTCTGAATTCTTGGCCTCATTAGTAAATTTATTTTTAATAAATTATTTAATATATAATAATATATACAATATATATTATATATTATATATAACATATATAATATATATAATAAATTCATTCATTCGTTCATTATTTATTTATTTATTATTTATTATTATAATTTATTCATTTATTAACTCAAACACAAGAAAATGAATGACCTGATTGAAAAATTGGCAAGGACTGGAACAGACACCTCACTTAAGAAGATATTGAGATGGCAATAATGATATGAACAGATGCTGTGATGATCCACAGCATGTCTAATTAAGGAATTGTAAATTAAAAGAACATGAGGGGCGCCTGGATGGCTTAGTGGGTTAAGCCGCTGCCTTTGGATCAGGTCATGATCTCAGGGTCCTGGGATCGAGTTCCACGTTGGGCTCTCTGCTCAGGAGGAGCCTGCTTCCCTTTCTCTCTCTCTCTGACTGCCTCTCCGTCTTCTTGTGATCTCTCTCTGTCAAATAAATAAATAAAATCTTTTTTAAAAATAAATAAATAAATAAGACAATGATCTATCACTACACATCTATTAGAATGGCTAAAATCCAAAATACTGACAACATAAAATGCTTTTGACGATGAGGAACAAGAGAAACTCTCATTCATTCACCTAAAGGATATGGATGGCTTATAAGCACATGACAAATTTCTCAACATTTAGACATTAAAGAAATACAAATTAAAATCATAATGAGACATGCTTACATATCTATTAGAATGGCTAAAATTATAAAGGCTAATTGTACTTCGTCTGAGCTAGATTGAGAAGCAACAAAAAATCTAAACTGTTGCTGGCATATATCATGATACCACCACTTTGGAAAATAGTTTGAAAATTTTTTTAAATGCAAAATACGTTGCAGTTACACCAATAGCCATTTTACTTCTACACATTTAACCAAGAAAAACAAACGCTATGTTCGTACAAGGACTTGTATATGAATTTCATAGCAGCTTTATTTTTAAGAATTGAAAACAGTAGAAATGTTCATCAATGTCCATCAATAGAGCAAAGACAAATTATGATCTATTCATTCAAGAGATTACTATTCAACATCAAAATGAACTATTTACAATTGGAGATTCTCAAAGTAATGGTGCTGAGAAAAGAAAAGCCAGGCAATGAATAGAATATACTGTGTGATTCCATGACTATAAAAAAAATCTAGAAAATACAAATTTACATAAAGTCACAGTCATCAAATATATTGGTGTGATTTTAGTGCCTTCTTCTGTGCTCCCATAGCTTCCTACACTTGGATCTCCAAGCATTTGTTACACCATGTGAAAATATGAACTCTTTTTCTTTATTCTGTCTTACCAGAATAAGAATCCTTGAAATTTTATGGACATTTGAACTCTCAGTTATTAGTAGAAATTCTATCACACAGTAAGTTTTCAAATATAAAGCCACAGTTTTACAATGACTTCTAAGCTTTTACATGATCTAGCCACTCATTTAACCTCTGTGATCTCTTTCCCTGCTACTCTTCAGTCCCTCACAGTGGCCTCCTTGCTATTCCTCAGATCTGCCAGGCATGATCCAACCTAATGGCCTTCAAGATAGCCAATTCCTTTGTCTGGAGTGACCTTATTGCTGATAGTTCTGGGCAAATTCATCACCTTTCCATACGTTTGTTCAATTGTCAGCTTCATTGTAACTAACCCGATCTTCCTATTAAAATTCTTACCTCCCCATCCCCTGCCTAGCAACCTTGATTTTTCTCATCCTGATCTAATTTTTCTCTTTCCCCATTGCACTCATCATTTTTGAATGCACTATGCAATTTTTATTCAGGTTTATAGCTTTTAATTGTCTCACCCATTAAAATAAACGTTCTACAAATCCAAGTATTTCATTTACCAGTGTAGTCTGAAGTAATATCTGCCATATAATAGACAGTAGACAATTGGTAAATTTCAGAATAAATTAATGTTGAGAATATACTGAATTTCATAAGTCATTTCAATATTTTTTTCAAAAAATAAACTATGTAAAACATACCTTAAATTTACTTTCAAAATATTTTAGAGCATATAATGAACAAAAGAAGACAAAAGAAGACAAAAAAACCCAAAATAAGCAAAAGCCTCAAAGAAACAATCATATGAATAACCATTTCAAACCTACTTAAAAATTGCATAATACCACACTCCTAGATCCTCTCTGAATGCTCTAAAATAACCCTTCAAAAGAAATACATTTTTTAAAATTACAGATTTTTTGGCAAATAATTTAATAAAATAAAAATTTCATTCATCTATGTAGATCATAATAAATGTTTTTAATAAGCATAAAATTATAACTCTGAAGTGTGCTAAAATGAAACCACCTGCTAAGGGTGAGAGAACAAAAATAAACATCATTTTTCCAAATAAGAGGAATTTATTACCTTTGAATCAAAGCATGTGGATTTGTTCAAAGTGGCAATAAAGGAATATGGAAACACAATCCATAGAAAGTCATATTTTAGATTTCTAAAAGACTTCAAAGTGAAGAGTATACATTTTTTAAATGCTACATAATGCTACATAATGACAAGATGACAGGTTGTGACAAATAGCATTTTAAAAGCTCTACTCATAATGGAACGGAAGGTGTCATTTCCCTATAATTTTATATATGTCATTAATTTACTATATTTGGATACAACACATTACCAAACAGATGCTCATCAAAGACTAAATCATTTTTAATGGAACATAATAATTTGAACCTACATCTATTAATCATTTTTTTCGATCTAACATTTATAGTCTCGCTAAACAATTGATCAGATATTGACAAATTTAAAAAAAATATAGGATAAAAAGTCGTGTTTGGAAAAGTAGATTTTCTTTGAAATTTGCATTTAAATGAAAATATTGCTGATATTTTTAAGACTTTAAATGTAATTTTATATATATCTGACCTATCAGATGATATAAAATTTTTGGAGAAAATATGACATATTTTTTTGATCTTGGTTGAAGGTATTAATAAAGAGCAACTGCTTGTATTATTTGTATTGTGATATCTTAGTTAATAAACATGAATAACTGGTATAAAATATGGTTTTTTTAAAGTTTATTTATTTACTTGACAGAGATCACAGGAAGGCAGAGGGGCAGGCAGAGAGAGAGGAATGGAAGCAGGCTCCCTGCTGAGCAGAGAGCCCACTGTGGGACTCAATCCCAGGAACCTGGAATCATAACAAAGAAATGATGATAAATTCCTTAAAAGACTCAAAGTTGTTCTTGACTGGTACGTTTCAAGCTCTATTCCTGGTTTGAGGACAGTTTTTAACAGGCTTGTCACTGTAGAAATCAGCTGGATGTTTAGAGGCTATCAGAACTGTGCAAAAACCTTGAAGGGGTAAAGATTGAAAATCCTTTAGAGAGATTAGCTCCCTAAGGCATTACTCATCCACACATTTTCCTCCAAACAATTAAGGCTGATGGATGAGGGGCACCTGAGGGGCTCTCTCATCACGTGGGTGGTGGGTTAAGCCTCTGCCTTCATCTCAAGTCATGGTCTCTGGGTCCTGGGATCCAGCCCCACATCCGGCTCTGCTCAAAAGGAAGCCTGCTTCCCTCCCTGCTTGCCTGCCTCTCTGCTTACTTGTAATCTCTCTCTCTCTCTCTCTCTCTCTCTCTCTGTGTCCAATAAATAAATAAAATCTTAAAAAAAAGGCTGATGGATGATAAATTATGAAAACTGCTCCCTCCAAATGATGCTTCTTCATAAGGTTTTAAGAATTTAAAATTGTAAGAATTTAAAATTGAAACTTGATCGTAGGATTTATCTTATACAATAACAACAAGTGATGGCAGTTATTATTAGTTCTGAAGTATTTGTGATTCTGAATTCTTGGCCTCATTAGTAAATTTATTTTTAATAAATTATTTAATATATAATAATATATACAATATATATTATATATAACATATATAATATATATAATAAATTCATTCATTCGTTCATTATTTATTTATTTATTATTTATTATTATAATTTATTCATTTATTAACTCAAACACAAGAAAATGAATGACCTGATTGAAAAATTGGCAAGGACTGGAACAGACACCTCACTTAAGAAGATATTGAGATGGCAATAATGATATGAACAGATGCTGTGATGATCCACAGCATGTCTAATTAAGGAATTGTAAATTAAAAGAACATGAGGGGCGCCTGGATGGCTTAGTGGGTTAAGCCGCTGCCTTTGGATCAGGTCATGATCTCAGGGTCCTGGGATCGAGTTCCACGTTGGGCTCTCTGCTCAGGAGGAGCCTGCTTCCCTTTCTCTCTCTCTCTGACTGCCTCTCCGTCTTCTTGTGATCTCTCTCTGTCAAATAAATAAATAAAATCTTTTTTAAAAATAAATAAATAAATAAGACAATGATATATAACTACACATCTATTAGAATGGCTAAAATCCAAAATACTGACAACATAAAATGCTTTTGACGATGAGGAACAAGAGAAACTCTCATTCATTCACCTAAAGGATATGGATGGCTTATAAGCACATGACAAATTTCTCAACATTTAGACATTAAAGAAATACAAATTAAAATCATAATGAGACATGCTTACATATCTATTAGAATGGCTAAAATTATAAAGGCTAATTGTACTTCGTCTGAGCTAGATTGAGAAGCAACAAAAAATCTAAACTGTTGCTGGCATATATCATGATACCACCACTTTGGAAAATAGTTTGAAAATTTTTTTAAATGCAAAATACGTTGCAGTTACACCAATAGCCATTTTACTTCTACACATTTAACCAAGAGAAACAAACGCTATGTTCGTACAAGGACTTGTATATGAATTTCATAGCAGCTTTATTTTTAAGAATTGAAAACAGTAGAAATGTTCATCAATGTCCATCAATAGAGCAAAGACAAATTATGATCTATTCATTAAAGAGATTACTATTCAACATCAAAATGAACTATTTACAATTGGAGATTCTCAAAGTAATGGTGCTGAGAAAAGAAAAGCCAGGCAATGAATAGAATATACTGTGTGATTCCATGACTATAAAAAAAATCTAGAAAATACAAATTTACATAAAGTCACAGTCATCAAATATATTGGTGTGATTTTAGTGCCTTCTTCTGTGCTCCCATAGCTTCCTACACTTGGATCTCCAAGCATTTGTTACACCATGTGAAAATATGAACTCTTTTTCTTTATTCTGTCTTACCAGAATAAGAATCCTTGAAATTTTATGGACATTTGAACTCTCAGTTATTAGTAGAAATTCTATCACACAGTAAGTTTTCAAATATAAAGCCACAGTTTTACAATGACTTCTAAGCTTTTACATGATCTAGCCACTCATTTAACCTCTGTGATCTCTTTCCCTGCTACTCTTCAGTCCCTCACAGTGGCCTCCTTGCTATTCCTCAGATCTGCCAGGCATGATCCAACCTAATGGCCTTCAAGATAGCCAATTCCTTTGTCTGGAGTGACCTTATTGCTGATAGTTCTGGGCAAATTCATCACCTTTCCATACGTTTGTTCAATTGTCAGCTTCATTGTAACTAACCCGATCTTCCTATTAAAATTCTTACCTCCCCATCCCCTGCCTAGCAACCTTGATTTTTCTCATCCTGATCTAATTTTTCTCTTTCCCCATTGCACTCATCATTTTTGAATGCACTATGCAATTTTTATTCAGGTTTATAGCTTTTAATTGTCTCACCCATTAAAATAAACGTTCTACAAATCCAAGTATTTCATTTACCAGTGTAGTCTGAAGTAATATCTGCCATATAATAGACAGTAGACAATTGGTAAATTTCAGAATAAATTAATGTTGAGAATATACTGAATTTCATAAGTCATTTCAATATTTTTTTCAAAAAATAAACTATGTAAAACATACCTTAAATTTACTTTCAAAATATTTTAGAGCATATAATGAACAAAAGAAGACAAAAGAAGACAAAAAAACCCAAAATAAGCAAAAGCCTCAAAGAAACAATCATATGAATAACCATTTCAAACCTACTTAAAAATTGCATAATACCACACTCCTAGATCCTCTCTGAATGCTCTAAAATAACCCTTCAAAAGAAATACATTTTTTAAAATTACAGATTTTTTGGCAAATAATTTAATAAAATAAAAATTTCATTCATCTATGTAGATCATAATAAATGTTTTTAATAAGCATAAAATTATAACTCTGAAGTGTGCTAAAATGAAACCACCTGCTAAGGGTGAGAGAACAAAAATAAACATCATTTTTCCAAATAAGAGGAATTTATTACCTTTGAATCAAAGCATGTGGATTTGTTCAAAGTGGCAATAAAGGAATATGGAAACACAATCCATAGAAAGTCATATTTTAGATTTCTAAAAGACTTCAAAGTGAAGAGTATACATTTTTTAAATGCTACATAATGCTACATAATGACAAGATGACAGGTTGTGACAAATAGCATTTTAAAAGCTCTACTCATAATGGAACTGAAAGTGTCATTTCCCTATAATTTTATATATGTCATTAATTTACTATATTTGGATACAACACATTACCAAACAGATGTTCATCAAAGACTAAATCATTTTTAATGGAACATAATAATTTGAACCTACATCTATTAATCATTTTTTTCGATCTAACATTTATAGTCTCGCTAAACAATTGATCAGATATTGACAAATTTAAAAAAAATATAGGATAAAAAGTCGTGTTTGGAAAAGTAGATTTTCTTTGAAATTTGCATTTAAATGAAAATATTGCTGATATTTTTAAGACTTTAAATGTAATTTTATATATATCTGACCTATCAGATGATATAAAATTTTTGGAGAAAATATGACATATTTTTTTGATCTTGGTTGAAGGTATTAATAAAGAGCAACTGCTTGTATTATTTGTATTGTGATATCTTAGTTAATAAACATGAATAACTGGTATAAAATATGGTTTTTTTAAAGTTTATTTATTTACTTGACAGAGATCACAGGAAGGCAGAGGGGCAGGCAGAGAGAGAGGAATGGAAGCAGGCTCCCTGCTGAGCAGAGAGCCCACTGTGGGACTCAATCCCAGGAACCTGGAATCATAACAAAGAAATGATGATAAATTCCTTAAAAGACTCAAAGTTGTTCTTGACTGGTACGTTTCAAGCTCTATTCCTGGTTTGAGGACAGTTTTTAACAGGCTTGTCACTGTAGAAATCAGCTGGATGTTTAGAGGCTATCAGAACTGTGCAAAAACCTTGAAGGGGTAAAGATTGAAAATCCTTTAGAGAGATTAGCTCCCTAAGGCATTACTCATCCACACATTTTCCTCCAAACAATTAAGGCTGATGGATGAGGGGCACCTGAGGGGCTCTCTCATCACGTGGGTGGTGGGTTAAGCCTCTGCCTTCATCTCAAGTCATGGTCTCTGGGTCCTGGGATCCAGCCCCACATCCGGCTCTGCTCAAAAGGAAGCCTGCTTCCCTCCCTGCTTGCCTGCCTCTCTGCTTACTTGTAATCTCTCTCTCTCTCTCTCTCTCTGTGTCCAATAAATAAATAAAATCTTAAAAAAAAGGCTGATGGATGATAAATTATGAAAACTGCTCCCTCCAAATGATGCTTCTTCATAAGGTTTTAAGAATTTAAAATTGTAAGAATTTAAAATTGAAACTTGATCGTAGGATTTATCTTATACAATAACAACAAGTGATGGCAGTTATTATTAGTTCTGAAGTATTTGTGATTCTGAATTCTTGGCCTCATTAGTAAATTTATTTTTAATAAATTATTTAATATATAATAATATATACAATATATATTATATATAACATATATAATATATATAATAAATTCATTCATTCGTTCATTATTTATTTATTTATTATTTATTATTATAATTTATTCATTTATTAACTCAAACACAAGAAAATGAATGACCTGATTGAAAAATTGGCAAGGACTGGAACAGACACCTCACTTAAGAAGATATTGAGATGGCAATAATGATATGAACAGATGCTGTGATGATCCACAGCATGTCTAATTAAGGAATTGTAAATTAAAAGAACATGAGGGGCGCCTGGATGGCTTAGTGGGTTAAGCCGCTGCCTTTGGATCAGGTCATGATCTCAGGGTCCTGGGATCGAGTTCCACGTTGGGCTCTCTGCTCAGGAGGAGCCTGCTTCCCTTTCTCTCTCTCTCTGACTGCCTCTCCGTCTTCTTGTGATCTCTCTCTGTCAAATAAATAAATAAAATCTTTTTTAAAAATAAATAAATAAATAAGACAATGATCTATCACTACACATCTATTAGAATGGCTAAAATCCAAAATACTGACAACATAAAATGCTTTTGACGATGAGGAACAAGAGAAACTCTCATTCATTCACCTAAAGGATATGGATGGCTTATAAGCACATGACAAATTTCTCAACATTTAGACATTAAAGAAATACAAATTAAAATCATAATGAGACATGCTTACATATCTATTAGAATGGCTAAAATTATAAAGGCTAATTGTACTTCGTCTGAGCTAGATTGAGAAGCAACAAAAAATCTAAACTGTTGCTGGCATATATCATGATACCACCACTTTGGAAAATAGTTTGAAAATTTTTTTAAATGCAAAATACGTTGCAGTTACACCAATAGCCATTTTACTTCTACACATTTAACCAAGAGAAACAAACGCTATGTTCGTACAAGGACTTGTATATGAATTTCATAGCAGCTTTATTTTTAAGAATTGAAAACAGTAGAAATGTTCATCAATGTCCATCAATAGAGCAAAGACAAATTATGATCTATTCATTAAAGAGATTACTATTCAACATCAAAATGAACTATTTACAATTGGAGATTCTCAAAGTAATGGTGCTGAGAAAAGAAAAGCCAGGCAATGAATAGAATATACTGTGTGATTCCATGACTATAAAAAAAATCTAGAAAATACAAATTTACATAAAGTCACAGTCATCAAATATATTGGTGTGATTTTAGTGCCTTCTTCTGTGCTCCCATAGCTTCCTACACTTGGATCTCCAAGCATTTGTTACACCATGTGAAAATATGAACTCTTTTTCTTTATTCTGTCTTACCAGAATAAGAATCCTTGAAATTTTATGGACATTTGAACTCTCAGTTATTAGTAGAAATTCTATCACACAGTAAGTTTTCAAATATAAAGCCACAGTTTTACAATGACTTCTAAGCTTTTACATGATCTAGCCACTCATTTAACCTCTGTGATCTCTTTCCCTGCTACTCTTCAGTCCCTCACAGTGGCCTCCTTGCTATTCCTCAGATCTGCCAGGCATGATCCAACCTAATGGCCTTCAAGATAGCCAATTCCTTTGTCTGGAGTGACCTTATTGCTGATAGTTCTGGGCAAATTCATCACCTTTCCATACGTTTGTTCAATTGTCAGCTTCATTGTAACTAACCCGATCTTCCTATTAAAATTCTTACCTCCCCATCCCCTGCCTAGCAACCTTGATTTTTCTCATCCTGATCTAATTTTTCTCTTTCCCCATTGCACTCATCATTTTTGAATGCACTATGCAATTTTTATTCAGGTTTATAGCTTTTAATTGTCTCACCCATTAAAATAAACGTTCTACAAATCCAAGTATTTCATTTACCAGTGTAGTCTGAAGTAATATCTGCCATATAATAGACAGTAGACAATTGGTAAATTTCAGAATAAATTAATGTTGAGAATATACTGAATTTCATAAGTCATTTCAATATTTTTTTCAAAAAATAAACTATGTAAAACATACCTTAAATTTACTTTCAAAATATTTTAGAGCATATAATGAACAAAAGAAGACAAAAGAAGACAAAAAAACCCAAAATAAGCAAAAGCCTCAAAGAAACAATCATATGAATAACCATTTCAAACCTACTTAAAAATTGCATAATACCACACTCCTAGATCCTCTCTGAATGCTCTAAAATAACCCTTCAAAAGAAATACATTTTTTAAAATTACAGATTTTTTGGCAAATAATTTAATAAAATAAAAATTTCATTCATCTATGTAGATCATAATAAATGTTTTTAATAAGCATAAAATTATAACTCTGAAGTGTGCTAAAATGAAACCACCTGCTAAGGGTGAGAGAACAAAAATAAACATCATTTTTCCAAATAAGAGGAATTTATTACCTTTGAATCAAAGCATGTGGATTTGTTCAAAGTGGCATTAAAGGAATATGGAAACACAATCCATAGAAAGTCATATTTTAGATTTCTAAAAGACTTCAAAGTGAAGAGTATACATTTTTTAAATGCTACATAATGCTACATAATGACAAGATGACAGGTTGTGACAAATAGCATTTTAAAAGCTCTACTCATAATGGAACTGAAAGTGTCATTTCCCTATAATTTTATATATGTCATTAATTTACTATATTTGGATACAACACATTACCAAACAGATGTTCATCAAAGACTAAATCATTTTTAATGGAACATAATAATTTGAACCTACATCTATTAATCATTTTTTTCGATCTAACATTTATAGTCTTGCTAAACAATTGATCAGATATTGACAAATTTAAAAAAAATATAGGATAAAAAGTCGTGTTTGGAAAAGTAGATTTTCTTTGAAATTTGCATTTAAATGAAAATATTGCTGATATTTTTAAGACTTTAAATGTAATTTTATATATATCTGACCTATCAGATGATATAAAATTTTTGGAGAAAATATGACATATTTTTTTGATCTTGGTTGAAGGTATTAATAAAGAGCAACTGCTTGTATTATTTGTATTGTGATATCTTAGTTAATAAACATGAATAACTGGTATAAAATATGGTTTTTTTAAAGTTTATTTATTTACTTGACAGAGATCACAGGAAGGCAGAGGGGCAGGCAGAGAGAGAGGAATGGAAGCAGGCTCCCTGCTGAGCAGAGAGCCCACTGTGGGACTCAATCCCAGGAACCTGGAATCATAACAAAGAAATGATGATAAATTCCTTAAAAGACTCAAAGTTGTTCTTGACTGGTACGTTTCAAGCTCTATTCCTGGTTTGAGGACAGTTTTTAACAGGCTTGTCACTGTAGAAATCAGCTGGATGTTTAGAGGCTATCAGAACTGTGCAAAAACCTTGAAGGGGTAAAGATTGAAAATCCTTTAGAGAGATTAGCTCCCTAAGGCATTACTCATCCACACATTTTCCTCCAAACAATTAAGGCTGATGGATGAGGGGCACCTGAGGGGCTCTCTCATCACGTGGGTGGTGGGTTAAGCCTCTGCCTTCATCTCAAGTCATGGTCTCTGGGTCCTGGGATCCAGCCCCACATCCGGCTCTGCTCAAAAGGAAGCCTGCTTCCCTCCCTGCTTGCCTGCCTCTCTGCTTACTTGTAATCTCTCTCTCTCTCTCTCTCTCTGTGTCCAATAAATAAATAAAATCTTAAAAAAAAGGCTGATGGATGATAAATTATGAAAACTGCTCCCTCCAAATGATGCTTCTTCATAAGGTTTTAAGAATTTAAAATTGTAAGAATTTAAAATTGAAACTTGATCGTAGGATTTATCTTATACAATAACAACAAGTGATGGCAGTTATTATTAGTTCTGAAGTATTTGTGATTCTGAATTCTTGGCCTCATTAGTAAATTTATTTTTAATAAATTATTTAATATATAATAATATATACAATATATATTATATATAACATATATAATATATATAATAAATTCATTCATTCGTTCATTATTTATTTATTTATTATTTATTATTATAATTTATTCATTTATTAACTCAAACACAAGAAAATGAATGACCTGATTGAAAAATTGGCAAGGACTGGAACAGACACCTCACTTAAGAAGATATTGAGATGGCAATAATGATATGAACAGATGCTGTGATGATCCACAGCATGTCTAATTAAGGAATTGTAAATTAAAAGAACATGAGGGGCGCCTGGATGGCTTAGTGGGTTAAGCCGCTGCCTTTGGATCAGGTCATGATCTCAGGGTCCTGGGATCGAGTTCCACGTTGGGCTCTCTGCTCAGGAGGAGCCTGCTTCCCTTTCTCTCTCTCTCTGACTGCCTCTCCGTCTTCTTGTGATCTCTCTCTGTCAAATAAATAAATAAAATCTTTTTTAAAAATAAATAAATAAATAAGACAATGATCTATCACTACACATCTATTAGAATGGCTAAAATCCAAAATACTGACAACATAAAATGCTTTTGACGATGAGGAACAAGAGAAACTCTCATTCATTCACCTAAAGGATATGGATGGCTTATAAGCACATGACAAATTTCTCAACATTTAGACATTAAAGAAATACAAATTAAAATCATAATGAGACATGCTTACATATCTATTAGAATGGCTAAAATTATAAAGGCTAATTGTACTTCGTCTGAGCTAGATTGAGAAGCAACAAAAAATCTAAACTGTTGCTGGCATATATCATGATACCACCACTTTGGAAAATAGTTTGAAAATTTTTTTAAATGCAAAATACGTTGCAGTTACACCAATAGCCATTTTACTTCTACACATTTAACCAAGAGAAACAAACGCTATGTTCGTACAAGGACTTGTATATGAATTTCATAGCAGCTTTATTTTTAAGAATTGAAAACAGTAGAAATGTTCATCAATGTCCATCAATAGAGCAAAGACAAATTATGATCTATTCATTAAAGAGATTACTATTCAACATCAAAATGAACTATTTACAATTGGAGATTCTCAAAGTAATGGTGCTGAGAAAAGAAAAGCCAGGCAATGAATAGAATATACTGTGTGATTCCATGACTATAAAAAAAATCTAGAAAATACAAATTTACATAAAGTCACAGTCATCAAATATATTGGTGTGATTTTAGTGCCTTCTTCTGTGCTCCCATAGCTTCCTACACTTGGATCTCCAAGCATTTGTTACACCATGTGAAAATATGAACTCTTTTTCTTTATTCTGTCTTACCAGAATAAGAATCCTTGAAATTTTATGGACATTTGAACTCTCAGTTATTAGTAGAAATTCTATCACACAGTAAGTTTTCAAATATAAAGCCACAGTTTTACAATGACTTCTAAGCTTTTACATGATCTAGCCACTCATTTAACCTCTGTGATCTCTTTCCCTGCTACTCTTCAGTCCCTCACAGTGGCCTCCTTGCTATTCCTCAGATCTGCCAGGCATGATCCAACCTAATGGCCTTCAAGATAGCCAATTCCTTTGTCTGGAGTGACCTTATTGCTGATAGTTCTGGGCAAATTCATCACCTTTCCATACGTTTGTTCAATTGTCAGCTTCATTGTAACTAACCCGATCTTCCTATTAAAATTCTTACCTCCCCATCCCCTGCCTAGCAACCTTGATTTTTCTCATCCTGATCTAATTTTTCTCTTTCCCCATTGCACTCATCATTTTTGAATGCACTATGCAATTTTTATTCAGGTTTATAGCTTTTAATTGTCTCACCCATTAAAATAAACGTTCTACAAATCCAAGTATTTCATTTACCAGTGTAGTCTGAAGTAATATCTGCCATATAATAGACAGTAGACAATTGGTAAATTTCAGAATAAATTAATGTTGAGAATATACTGAATTTCATAAGTCATTTCAATATTTTTTTCAAAAAATAAACTATGTAAAACATACCTTAAATTTACTTTCAAAATATTTTAGAGCATATAATGAACAAAAGAAGACAAAAGAAGACAAAAAAACCCAAAATAAGCAAAAGCCTCAAAGAAACAATCATATGAATAACCATTTCAAACCTACTTAAAAATTGCATAATACCACACTCCTAGATCCTCTCTGAATGCTCTAAAATAACCCTTCAAAAGAAATACATTTTTTAAAATTACAGATTTTTTGGCAAATAATTTAATAAAATAAAAATTTCATTCATCTATGTAGATCATAATAAATGTTTTTAATAAGCATAAAATTATAACTCTGAAGTGTGCTAAAATGAAACCACCTGCTAAGGGTGAGAGAACAAAAATAAACATCATTTTTCCAAATAAGAGGAATTTATTACCTTTGAATCAAAGCATGTGGATTTGTTCAAAGTGGCAATAAAGGAATATGGAAACACAATCCATAGAAAGTCATATTTTAGATTTCTAAAAGACTTCAAAGTGAAGAGTATACATTTTTTAAATGCTACATAATGCTACATAATGACAAGATGACAGGTTGTGACAAATAGCATTTTAAAAGCTCTACTCATAATGGAACTGAAAGTGTCATTTCCCTATAATTTTATATATGTCATTAATTTACTATATTTGGATACAACACATTACCAAACAGATGTTCATCAAAGACTAAATCATTTTTAATGGAACATAATAATTTGAACCTACATCTATTAATCATTTTTTTCGATCTAACATTTATAGTCTTGCTAAACAATTGATCAGATATTGACAAATTTAAAAAAAATATAGGATAAAAAGTCGTGTTTGGAAAAGTAGATTTTCTTTGAAATTTGCATTTAAATGAAAATATTGCTGATATTTTTAAGACTTTAAATGTAATTTTATATATATCTGACCTATCAGATGATATAAAATTTTTGGAGAAAATATGACATATTTTTTTGATCTTGGTTGAAGGTATTAATAAAGAGCAACTGCTTGTATTATTTGTATTGTGATATCTTAGTTAATAAACATGAATAACTGGTATAAAATATGGTTTTTTTAAAGTTTATTTATTTACTTGACAGAGATCACAGGAAGGCAGAGGGGCAGGCAGAGAGAGAGGAATGGAAGCAGGCTCCCTGCTGAGCAGAGAGCCCACTGTGGGACTCAATCCCAGGAACCTGGAATCATAACAAAGAAATGATGATAAATTCCTTAAAAGACTCAAAGTTGTTCTTGACTGGTACGTTTCAAGCTCTATTCCTGGTTTGAGGACAGTTTTTAACAGGCTTGTCACTGTAGAAATCAGCTGGATGTTTAGAGGCTATCAGAACTGTGCAAAAACCTTGAAGGGGTAAAGATTGAAAATCCTTTAGAGAGATTAGCTCCCTAAGGCATTACTCATCCACACATTTTCCTCCAAACAATTAAGGCTGATGGATGAGGGGCACCTGAGGGGCTCTCTCATCACGTGGGTGGTGGGTTAAGCCTCTGCCTTCATCTCAAGTCATGGTCTCTGGGTCCTGGGATCCAGCCCCACATCCGGCTCTGCTCAAAAGGAAGCCTGCTTCCCTCCCTGCTTGCCTGCCTCTCTGCTTACTTGTAATCTCTCTCTCTCTCTCTCTCTCTGTGTCCAATAAATAAATAAAATCTTAAAAAAAAGGCTGATGGATGATAAATTATGAAAACTGCTCCCTCCAAATGATGCTTCTTCATAAGGTTTTAAGAATTTAAAATTGTAAGAATTTAAAATTGAAACTTGATCGTAGGATTTATCTTATACAATAACAACAAGTGATGGCAGTTATTATTAGTTCTGAAGTATTTGTGATTCTGAATTCTTGGCCTCATTAGTAAATTTATTTTTAATAAATTATTTAATATATAATAATATATACAATATATATTATATATAACATATATAATATATATAATAAATTCATTCATTCGTTCATTATTTATTTATTTATTATTTATTATTATAATTTATTCATTTATTAACTCAAACACAAGAAAATGAATGACCTGATTGAAAAATTGGCAAGGACTGGAACAGACACCTCACTTAAGAAGATATTGAGATGGCAATAATGATATGAACAGATGCTGTGATGATCCACAGCATGTCTAATTAAGGAATTGTAAATTAAAAGAACATGAGGGGCGCCTGGATGGCTTAGTGGGTTAAGCCGCTGCCTTTGGATCAGGTCATGATCTCAGGGTCCTGGGATCGAGTTCCACGTTGGGCTCTCTGCTCAGGAGGAGCCTGCTTCCCTTTCTCTCTCTCTCTGACTGCCTCTCCGTCTTCTTGTGATCTCTCTCTGTCAAATAAATAAATAAAATCTTTTTTAAAAATAAATAAATAAATAAGACAATGATCTATCACTACACATCTATTAGAATGGCTAAAATCCAAAATACTGACAACATAAAATGCTTTTGACGATGAGGAACAAGAGAAACTCTCATTCATTCACCTAAAGGATATGGATGGCTTATAAGCACATGACAAATTTCTCAACATTTAGACATTAAAGAAATACAAATTAAAATCATAATGAGACATGCTTACATATCTATTAGAATGGCTAAAATTATAAAGGCTAATTGTACTTCGTCTGAGCTAGATTGAGAAGCAACAAAAAATCTAAACTGTTGCTGGCATATATCATGATACCACCACTTTGGAAAATAGTTTGAAAATTTTTTTAAATGCAAAATACGTTGCAGTTACACCAATAGCCATTTTACTTCTACACATTTAACCAAGAGAAACAAACGCTATGTTCGTACAAGGACTTGTATATGAATTTCATAGCAGCTTTATTTTTAAGAATTGAAAACAGTAGAAATGTTCATCAATGTCCATCAATAGAGCAAAGACAAATTATGATCTATTCATTAAAGAGATTACTATTCAACATCAAAATGAACTATTTACAATTGGAGATTCTCAAAGTAATGGTGCTGAGAAAAGAAAAGCCAGGCAATGAATAGAATATACTGTGTGATTCCATGACTATAAAAAAAATCTAGAAAATACAAATTTACATAAAGTCACAGTCATCAAATATATTGGTGTGATTTTAGTGCCTTCTTCTGTGCTCCCATAGCTTCCTACACTTGGATCTCCAAGCATTTGTTACACCATGTGAAAATATGAACTCTTTTTCTTTATTCTGTCTTACCAGAATAAGAATCCTTGAAATTTTATGGACATTTGAACTCTCAGTTATTAGTAGAAATTCTATCACACAGTAAGTTTTCAAATATAAAGCCACAGTTTTACAATGACTTCTAAGCTTTTACATGATCTAGCCACTCATTTAACCTCTGTGATCTCTTTCCCTGCTACTCTTCAGTCCCTCACAGTGGCCTCCTTGCTATTCCTCAGATCTGCCAGGCATGATCCAACCTAATGGCCTTCAAGATAGCCAATTCCTTTGTCTGGAGTGACCTTATTGCTGATAGTTCTGGGCAAATTCATCACCTTTCCATACGTTTGTTCAATTGTCAGCTTCATTGTAACTAACCCGATCTTCCTATTAAAATTCTTACCTCCCCATCCCCTGCCTAGCAACCTTGATTTTTCTCATCCTGATCTAATTTTTCTCTTTCCCCATTGCACTCATCATTTTTGAATGCACTATGCAATTTTTATTCAGGTTTATAGCTTTTAATTGTCTCACCCATTAAAATAAACGTTCTACAAATCCAAGTATTTCATTTACCAGTGTAGTCTGAAGTAATATCTGCCATATAATAGACAGTAGACAATTGGTAAATTTCAGAATAAATTAATGTTGAGAATATACTGAATTTCATAAGTCATTTCAATATTTTTTTCAAAAAATAAACTATGTAAAACATACCTTAAATTTACTTTCAAAATATTTTAGAGCATATAATGAACAAAAGAAGACAAAAGAAGACAAAAAAACCCAAAATAAGCAAAAGCCTCAAAGAAACAATCATATGAATAACCATTTCAAACCTACTTAAAAATTGCATAATACCACACTCCTAGATCCTCTCTGAATGCTCTAAAATAACCCTTCAAAAGAAATACATTTTTTAAAATTACAGATTTTTTGGCAAATAATTTAATAAAATAAAAATTTCATTCATCTATGTAGATCATAATAAATGTTTTTAATAAGCATAAAATTATAACTCTGAAGTGTGCTAAAATGAAACCACCTGCTAAGGGTGAGAGAACAAAAATAAACATCATTTTTCCAAATAAGAGGAATTTATTACCTTTGAATCAAAGCATGTGGATTTGTTCAAAGTGGCATTAAAGGAATATGGAAACACAATCCATAGAAAGTCATATTTTAGATTTCTAAAAGACTTCAAAGTGAAGAGTATACATTTTTTAAATGCTACATAATGCTACATAATGACAAGATGACAGGTTGTGACAAATAGCATTTTAAAAGCTCTACTCATAATGGAACTGAAAGTGTCATTTCCCTATAATTTTATATATGTCATTAATTTACTATATTTGGATACAACACATTACCAAACAGATGTTCATCAAAGACTAAATCATTTTTAATGGAACATAATAATTTGAACCTACATCTATTAATCATTTTTTTCGATCTAACATTTATAGTCTTGCTAAACAATTGATCAGATATTGACAAATTTAAAAAAAATATAGGATAAAAAGTCGTGTTTGGAAAAGTAGATTTTCTTTGAAATTTGCATTTAAATGAAAATATTGCTGATATTTTTAAGACTTTAAATGTAATTTTATATATATCTGACCTATCAGATGATATAAAATTTTTGGAGAAAATATGACATATTTTTTTGATCTTGGTTGAAGGTATTAATAAAGAGCAACTGCTTGTATTATTTGTATTGTGATATCTTAGTTAATAAACATGAATAACTGGTATAAAATATGGTTTTTTTAAAGTTTATTTATTTACTTGACAGAGATCACAGGAAGGCAGAGGGGCAGGCAGAGAGAGAGGAATGGAAGCAGGCTCCCTGCTGAGCAGAGAGCCCACTGTGGGACTCAATCCCAGGAACCTGGAATCATAACAAAGAAATGATGATAAATTCCTTAAAAGACTCAAAGTTGTTCTTGACTGGTACGTTTCAAGCTCTATTCCTGGTTTGAGGACAGTTTTTAACAGGCTTGTCACTGTAGAAATCAGCTGTATGTTTAGAGGCTATCAGAACTGTGCAAAAACCTTGAAGGGGTAAAGATTGAAAATCCTTTAGAGAGATTAGCTCCCTAAGGCATTACTCATCCACACATTTTCCTCCAAACAATTAAGGCTGATGGATGAGGGGCACCTGAGGGGCTCTCTCATCACGTGGGTGGTGGGTTAAGCCTCTGCCTTCATCTCAAGTCATGGTCTCTGGGTCCTGGGATCCAGCCCCACATCCGGCTCTGCTCAAAAGGAAGCCTGCTTCCCTCCCTGCTTGCCTGCCTCTCTGCTTACTTGTAATCTCTCTCTCTCTCTCTCTCTCTGTGTCCAATAAATAAATAAAATCTTAAAAAAAAGGCTGATGGATGATAAATTATGAAAACTGCTCCCTCCAAATGATGCTTCTTCATAAGGTTTTAAGAATTTAAAATTGTAAGAATTTAAAATTGAAACTTGATCGTAGGATTTATCTTATACAATAACAACAAGTGATGGCAGTTATTATTAGTTCTGAAGTATTTGTGATTCTGAATTCTTGGCCTCATTAGTAAATTTATTTTTAATAAATTATTTAATATATAATAATATATACAATATATATTATATATAACATATATAATATATATAATAAATTCATTCATTCGTTCATTATTTATTTATTTATTATTTATTATTATAATTTATTCATTTATTAACTCAAACACAAGAAAATGAATGACCTGATTGAAAAATTGGCAAGGACTGGAACAGACACCTCACTTAAGAAGATATTGAGATGGCAATAATGATATGAACAGATGCTGTGATGATCCACAGCATGTCTAATTAAGGAATTGTAAATTAAAAGAACATGAGGGGCGCCTGGATGGCTTAGTGGGTTAAGCCGCTGCCTTTGGATCAGGTCATGATCTCAGGGTCCTGGGATCGAGTTCCACGTTGGGCTCTCTGCTCAGGAGGAGCCTGCTTCCCTTTCTCTCTCTCTCTGACTGCCTCTCCGTCTTCTTGTGATCTCTCTCTGTCAAATAAATAAATAAAATCTTTTTTAAAAATAAATAAATAAATAAGACAATGATCTATCACTACACATCTATTAGAATGGCTAAAATCCAAAATACTGACAACATAAAATGCTTTTGACGATGAGGAACAAGAGAAACTCTCATTCATTCACCTAAAGGATATGGATGGCTTATAAGCACATGACAAATTTCTCAACATTTAGACATTAAAGAAATACAAATTAAAATCATAATGAGACATGCTTACATATCTATTAGAATGGCTAAAATTATAAAGGCTAATTGTACTTCGTCTGAGCTAGATTGAGAAGCAACAAAAAATCTAAACTGTTGCTGGCATATATCATGATACCACCACTTTGGAAAATAGTTTGAAAATTTTTTTAAATGCAAAATACGTTGCAGTTACACCAATAGCCATTTTACTTCTACACATTTAACCAAGAGAAACAAACGCTATGTTCGTACAAGGACTTGTATATGAATTTCATAGCAGCTTTATTTTTAAGAATTGAAAACAGTAGAAATGTTCATCAATGTCCATCAATAGAGCAAAGACAAATTATGATCTATTCATTAAAGAGATTACTATTCAACATCAAAATGAACTATTTACAATTGGAGATTCTCAAAGTAATGGTGCTGAGAAAAGAAAAGCCAGGCAATGAATAGAATATACTGTGTGATTCCATGACTATAAAAAAAATCTAGAAAATACAAATTTACATAAAGTCACAGTCATCAAATATATTGGTGTGATTTTAGTGCCTTCTTCTGTGCTCCCATAGCTTCCTACACTTGGATCTCCAAGCATTTGTTACACCATGTGAAAATATGAACTCTTTTTCTTTATTCTGTCTTACCAGAATAAGAATCCTTGAAATTTTATGGACATTTGAACTCTCAGTTATTAGTAGAAATTCTATCACACAGTAAGTTTTCAAATATAAAGCCACAGTTTTACAATGACTTCTAAGCTTTTACATGATCTAGCCACTCATTTAACCTCTGTGATCTCTTTCCCTGCTACTCTTCAGTCCCTCACAGTGGCCTCCTTGCTATTCCTCAGATCTGCCAGGCATGATCCAACCTAATGGCCTTCAAGATAGCCAATTCCTTTGTCTGGAGTGACCTTATTGCTGATAGTTCTGGGCAAATTCATCACCTTTCCATACGTTTGTTCAATTGTCAGCTTCATTGTAACTAACCCGATCTTCCTATTAAAATTCTTACCTCCCCATCCCCTGCCTAGCAACCTTGATTTTTCTCATCCTGATCTAATTTTTCTCTTTCCCCATTGCACTCATCATTTTTGAATGCACTATGCAATTTTTATTCAGGTTTATAGCTTTTAATTGTCTCACCCATTAAAATAAACGTTCTACAAATCCAAGTATTTCATTTACCAGTGTAGTCTGAAGTAATATCTGCCATATAATAGACAGTAGACAATTGGTAAATTTCAGAATAAATTAATGTTGAGAATATACTGAATTTCATAAGTCATTTCAATATTTTTTTCAAAAAATAAACTATGTAAAACATACCTTAAATTTACTTTCAAAATATTTTAGAGCATATAATGAACAAAAGAAGACAAAAGAAGACAAAAAAACCCAAAATAAGCAAAAGCCTCAAAGAAACAATCATATGAATAACCATTTCAAACCTACTTAAAAATTGCATAATACCACACTCCTAGATCCTCTCTGAATGCTCTAAAATAACCCTTCAAAAGAAATACATTTTTTAAAATTACAGATTTTTTGGCAAATAATTTAATAAAATAAAAATTTCATTCATCTATGTAGATCATAATAAATGTTTTTAATAAGCATAAAATTATAACTCTGAAGTGTGCTAAAATGAAACCACCTGCTAAGGGTGAGAGAACAAAAATAAACATCATTTTTCCAAATAAGAGGAATTTATTACCTTTGAATCAAAGCATGTGGATTTGTTCAAAGTGGCAATAAAGGAATATGGAAACACAATCCATAGAAAGTCATATTTTAGATTTCTAAAAGACTTCAAAGTGAAGAGTATACATTTTTTAAATGCTACATAATGCTACATAATGACAAGATGACAGGTTGTGACAAATAGCATTTTAAAAGCTCTACTCATAATGGAACTGAAAGTGTCATTTCCCTATAATTTTATATATGTCATTAATTTACTATATTTGGATACAACACATTACCAAACAGATGTTCATCAAAGACTAAATCATTTTTAATGGAACATAATAATTTGAACCTACATCTATTAATCATTTTTTTCGATCTAACATTTATAGTCTTGCTAAACAATTGATCAGATATTGACAAATTTAAAAAAAATATAGGATAAAAAGTCGTGTTTGGAAAAGTAGATTTTCTTTGAAATTTGCATTTAAATGAAAATATTGCTGATATTTTTAAGACTTTAAATGTAATTTTATATATATCTGACCTATCAGATGATATAAAATTTTTGGAGAAAATATGACATATTTTTTTGATCTTGGTTGAAGGTATTAATAAAGAGCAACTGCTTGTATTATTTGTATTGTGATATCTTAGTTAATAAACATGAATAACTGGTATAAAATATGGTTTTTTTAAAGTTTATTTATTTACTTGACAGAGATCACAGGAAGGCAGAGGGGCAGGCAGAGAGAGAGGAATGGAAGCAGGCTCCCTGCTGAGCAGAGAGCCCACTGTGGGACTCAATCCCAGGAACCTGGAATCATAACAAAGAAATGATGATAAATTCCTTAAAAGACTCAAAGTTGTTCTTGACTGGTACGTTTCAAGCTCTATTCCTGGTTTGAGGACAGTTTTTAACAGGCTTGTCACTGTAGAAATCAGCTGGATGTTTAGAGGCTATCAGAACTGTGCAAAAACCTTGAAGGGGTAAAGATTGAAAATCCTTTAGAGAGATTAGCTCCCTAAGGCATTACTCATCCACACATTTTCCTCCAAACAATTAAGGCTGATGGATGAGGGGCACCTGAGGGGCTCTCTCATCACGTGGGTGGTGGGTTAAGCCTCTGCCTTCATCTCAAGTCATGGTCTCTGGGTCCTGGGATCCAGCCCCACATCCGGCTCTGCTCAAAAGGAAGCCTGCTTCCCTCCCTGCTTGCCTGCCTCTCTGCTTACTTGTAATCTCTCTCTCTCTCTCTCTCTCTCTCTCTCTCTGTGTCCAATAAATAAATAAAATCTTAAAAAAAAGGCTGATGGATGATAAATTATGAAAACTGCTCCCTCCAAATGATGCTTCTTCATAAGGTTTTAAGAATTTAAAATTGTAAGAATTTAAAATTGAAACTTGATCGTAGGATTTATCTTATACAATAACAACAAGTGATGGCAGTTATTATTAGTTCTGAAGTATTTGTGATTCTGAATTCTTGGCCTCATTAGTAAATTTATTTTTAATAAATTATTTAATATATAATAATATATATGATATATATTATATGTAACATATATAATATATATAATAAATTCATCCATTCATTCATTATTTATTTATTTATTATTTATTATTATAATTTATTCATTTATTAACTCAAACACAAGAAAATGAATGACCTGATTGAAAAATTGGCAAGGACTGGAACAGACACCTCACTTAAGAAGATATTGAGATGGCAATAATGATATGAACAGATGCTGTGATGATCCACAGCATGTCTAATTAAGGAATTGTAAATTAAAAGAACATGAGGGGCGCCTGGATGGCTTAGTGGGTTAAGCCGCTGCCTTTGGATCAGGTCATGATCTCAGGGTCCTGGGATCGAGTTCCACGTTGGGCTCTCTGCTCAGGAGGAGCCTGCTTCCCTTTCTCTCTCTCTCTGACTGCCTCTCCGTCTTCTTGTGATCTCTCTCTGTCAAATAAATAAATAAAATCTTTTTTAAAAATAAATAAATAAATAAGACAATGATCTATCACTACACATCTATTAGAATGGCTAAAATCCAAAATACTGACAACATAAAATGCTTTTGACGATGAGGAACAAGAGAAACTCTCATTCATTCACCTAAAGGATATGGATGGCTTATAAGCACATGACAAATTTCTCAACATTTAGACATTAAAGAAATACAAATTAAAATCATAATGAGACATGCTTACATATCTATTAGAATGGCTAAAATTATAAAGGCTAATTGTACTTCGTCTGAGCTAGATTGAGAAGCAACAAAAAATCTAAACTGTTGCTGGCATATATCATGATACCACCACTTTGGAAAATAGTTTGAAAATTTTTTTAAATGCAAAATACGTTGCAGTTACACCAATAGCCATTTTACTTCTACACATTTAACCAAGAGAAACAAACGCTATGTTCGTACAAGGACTTGTATATGAATTTCATAGCAGCTTTATTTTTAAGAATTGAAAACAGTAGAAATGTTCATCAATGTCCATCAATAGAGCAAAGACAAATTATGATCTATTCATTAAAGAGATTACTATTCAACATCAAAATGAACTATTTACAATTGGAGATTCTCAAAGTAATGGTGCTGAGAAAAGAAAAGCCAGGCAATGAATAGAATATACTGTGTGATTCCATGACTATAAAAAAAATCTAGAAAATACAAATTTACATAAAGTCACAGTCATCAAATATATTGGTGTGATTTTAGTGCCTTCTTCTGTGCTCCCATAGCTTCCTA
This sequence comes from Mustela nivalis, assembly GCF_964662115.1. Taxonomy (NCBI): domain Eukaryota; kingdom Metazoa; phylum Chordata; class Mammalia; order Carnivora; family Mustelidae; genus Mustela; species Mustela nivalis. Next base: position 187,299 of record NW_028135840.1, read on the forward strand.
CACTTGGATCTCCAAGCATTTGTTACACCATGTGAAAATATGAACTCTTTTTCTTTATTCTGTCTTACCAGAATAAGAATCCTTGAAATTTTATGGACATTTGAACTCTCAGTTATTAGTAGAAATTCTATCACACAGTAAGTTTTCAAATATAAAGCCACAGTTTTACAATGACTTCTAAGCTTTTACATGATCTAGCCACTCATTTAACCTCTGTGATCTCTTTCCCTGCTACTCTTCAGTCCCTCACAGTGGCCTCCTTGCTATTCCTCAGATCTGCCAGGCATGATCCAACCTAATGGCCTTCAAGATAGCCAATTCCTTTGTCTGGAGTGACCTTATTGCTGATAGTTCTGGGCAAATTCATCACCTTTCCATACGTTTGTTCAATTGTCAGCTTCATTGTAACTAACCCGATCTTCCTATTAAAATTCTTACCTCCCCATCCCCTGCCTAGCAACCTTGATTTTTCTCATCCTGATCTAATTTTTCTCTTTCCCCATTGCACTCATCATTTTTGAATGCACTATGCAATTTTTATTCAGGTTTATAGCTTTTAATTGTCTCACCCATTAAAATAAACGTTCTACAAATCCAAGTATTTCATTTACCAGTGTAGTCTGAAGTAATATCTGCCATATAATAGACAGTAGACAATTGGTAAATTTCAGAATAAATTAATGTTGAGAATATACTGAATTTCATAAGTCATTTCAATATTTTTTTCAAAAAATAAACTATGTAAAACATACCTTAAATTTACTTTCAAAATATTTTAGAGCATATAATGAACAAAAGAAGACAAAAGAAGACAAAAAAACCCAAAATAAGCAAAAGCCTCAAAGAAACAATCATATGAATAACCATTTCAAACCTACTTAAAAATTGCATAATACCACACTCCTAGATCCTCTCTGAATGCTCTAAAATAACCCTTCAAAAGAAATACATTTTTTAAAATTACAGATTTTTTGGCAAATAATTTAATAAAATAAAAATTTCATTCATCTATGTAGATCATAATAAATGTTTTTAATAAGCATAAAATTATAACTCTGAAGTGTGCTAAAATGAAACCACCTGCTAAGGGTGAGAGAACAAAAATAAACATCATTTTTCCAAATAAGAGGAATTTATTACCTTTGAATCAAAGCATGTGGATTTGTTCAAAGTGGCAATAAAGGAATATGGAAACACAATCCATAGAAAGTCATATTTTAGATTTCTAAAAGACTTCAAAGTGAAGAGTATACATTTTTTAAATGCTACATAATGCTACATAATGACAAGATGACAGGTTGTGACAAATAGCATTTTAAAAGCTCTACTCATAATGGAACTGAAAGTGTCATTTCCCTATAATTTTATATATGTCATTAATTTACTATATTTGGATACAACACATTACCAAACAGATGTTCATCAAAGACTAAATCATTTTTAATGGAACATAATAATTTGAACCTACATCTATTAATCATTTTTTTCGATCTAACATTTATAGTCTCGCTAAACAATTGATCAGATATTGACAAATTTAAAAAAAATATAGGATAAAAAGTCGTGTTTGGAAAAGTAGATTTTCTTTGAAATTTGCATTTAAATGAAAATATTGCTGATATTTTTAAGACTTTAAATGTAATTTTATATATATCTGACCTATCAGATGATATAAAATTTTTGGAGAAAATATGACATATTTTTTTGATCTTGGTTGAAGGTATTAATAAAGAGCAACTGCTTGTATTATTTGTATTGTGATATCTTAGTTAATAAACATGAATAACTGGTATAAAATATGGTTTTTTTAAAGTTTATTTATTTACTTGACAGAGATCACAGGAAGGCAGAGGGGCAGGCAGAGAGAGAGGAATGGAAGCAGGCTCCCTGCTGAGCAGAGAGCCCACTGTGGGACTCAATCCCAGGAACCTGGAATCATAACAAAGAAATGATGATAAATTCCTTAAAAGACTCAAAGTTGTTCTTGACTGGTACGTTTCAAGCTCTATTCCTGGTTTGAGGACAGTTTTTAACAGGCTTGTCACTGTAGAAATCAGCTGGATGTTTAGAGGCTATCAGAACTGTGCAAAAACCTTGAAGGGGTAAAGATTGAAAATCCTTTAGAGAGATTAGCTCCCTAAGGCATTACTCATCCACACATTTTCCTCCAAACAATTAAGGCTGATGGATGAGGGGCACCTGAGGGGCTCTCTCATCACGTGGGTGGTGGGTTAAGCCTCTGCCTTCATCTCAAGTCATGGTCTCTGGGTCCTGGGATCCAGCCCCACATCCGGCTCTGCTCAAAAGGAAGCCTGCTTCCCTCCCTGCTTGCCTGCCTCTCTGCTTACTTGTAATCTCTCTCTCTCTCTCTCTCTCTCTCTCTCTCTCTCTGTCCAATAAATAAATAAAATCTTAAAAAAAAGGCTGATGGATGATAAATTATGAAAACTGCTCCCTCCAAATGATGCTTCTTCATAAGGTTTTAAGAATTTAAAATTGTAAGAATTTAAAATTGAAACTTGATCGTAGGATTTATCTTATACAATAACAACAAGTGATGGCAGTTATTATTAGTTCTGAAGTATTTGTGATTCTGAATTCTTGGCCTCATTAGTAAATTTATTTTTAATAAATTATTTAATATATAATAATATATATAATATATATTATATATAACATATATAATATATATAATAAATTCATCCATTCATTCATTATTTATTTATTTATTATTTATTATTATAATTTATTCATTTATTAACTCAAACACAAGAAAATGAATGACCTGATTGAAAAATTGGCAAGGACTGGAACAGACACCTCACTTAAGAAGATATTGAGATGGCAATAATGATATGAACAGATGCTGTGATGATCCACAGCATGTCTAATTAAGGAATTGTAAATTAAAAGAACATGAGGGGCGCCTGGATGGCTTAGTGGGTTAAGCCGCTGCCTTTGGATCAGGTCATGATCTCAGGGTCCTGGGATCGAGTTCCACGTTGGGCTCTCTGCTCAGGAGGAGCCTGCTTCCCTTTCTCTCTCTCTCTGACTGCCTCTCCGTCTTCTTGTGATCTCTCTCTGTCAAATAAATAAATAAAATCTTTTTTAAAAATAAATAAATAAATAAGACAATGATCTATCACTACACATCTATTAGAATGGCTAAAATCCAAAATACTGACAACATAAAATGCTTTTGACGATGAGGAACAAGAGAAACTCTCATTCATTCACCTAAAGGATATGGATGGCTTATAAGCACATGACAAATTTCTCAACATTTAGACATTAAAGAAATACAAATTAAAATCATAATGAGACATGCTTACATATCTATTAGAATGGCTAAAATTATAAAGGCTAATTGTACTTCGTCTGAGCTAGATTGAGAAGCAACAAAAAATCTAAACTGTTGCTGGCATATATCATGATACCACCACTTTGGAAAATAGTTTGAAAATTTTTTTAAATGCAAAATACGTTGCAGTTACACCAATAGCCATTTTACTTCTACACATTTAACCAAGAGAAACAAACGCTATGTTCATACAAGGACTTGTATATGAATTTCATAGCAGCTTTATTTTTAAGAATTGAAAACAGTAGAAATGTTCATCAATGTCCATCAATAGAGCAAAGACAAATTATGATCTATTCATTAAAGAGATTACTATTCAACATCAAAATGAACTATTTACAATTGGAGATTCTCAAAGTAATGGTGCTGAGAAAAGAAAAGCCAGGCAATGAATAGAATATACTGTGTGATTCCATGACTATAAAAAAAATCTAGAAAATACAAATTTACATAAAGTCACAGTCATCAAATATATTGGTGTGATTTTAGTGCCTTCTTCTGTGCTCCCATAGCTTCCTACACTTGGATCTCCAAGCATTTGTTACACCATGTGAAAATATGAACTCTTTTTCTTTATTCTGTCTTACCAGAATAAGAATCCTTGAAATTTTATGGACATTTGAACTCTCAGTTATTAGTAGAAATTCTATCACACAGTAAGTTTTCAAATATAAAGCCACAGTTTTACAATGACTTCTAAGCTTTTACATGATCTAGCCACTCATTTAACCTCTGTGATCTCTTTCCCTGCTACTCTTCAGTCCCTCACAGTGGCCTCCTTGCTATTCCTCAGATCTGCCAGGCATGATCCAACCTAATGGCCTTCAAGATAGCCAATTCCTTTGTCTGGAGTGACCTTATTGCTGATAGTTCTGGGCAAATTCATCACCTTTCCATACGTTTGTTCAATTGTCAGCTTCATTGTAACTAACCCGATCTTCCTATTGAAATTCTTACCTCCCCATCCCCTGCCTAGCAACCTTGATTTTTCTCATCCTGATCTAATTTTTCTCTTTCCCCATTGCACTCATCATTTTTGAATGCACTATGCAATTTTTATTCAGGTTTATAGCTTTTAATTGTCTCACCCATTAAAATAAACGTTCTACAAATCCAAGTATTTCATTTACCAGTGTAGTCTGAAGTAATATCTGCCATATAATAGACAGTAGACAATTGGTAAATTTCAGAATAAATTAATGTTGAGAATATACTGAATTTCATAAGTCATTTCAATATTTTTTTCAAAAAATAAACTATGTAAAACATACCTTAAATTTACTTTCAAAATATTTTAGAGCATATAATGAACAAAAGAAGACAAAAGAAGACAAAAAAACCCAAAATAAGCAAAAGCCTCAAAGAAACAATCATATGAATAACCATTTCAAACCTACTTAAAAATTGCATAATACCACACTCCTAGATCCTCTCTGAATGCTCTAAAATAACCCTTCAAAAGAAATACATTTTTTAAAATTACAGATTTTTTGGCAAATAATTTAATAAAATAAAAATTTCATTCATCTATGTAGATCATAATAAATGTTTTTAATAAGCATAAAATTATAACTCTGAAGTGTGCTAAAATGAAACCACCTGCTAAGGGTGAGAGAACAAAAATAAACATCATTTTTCCAAATAAGAGGAATTTATTACCTTTGAATCAAAGCATGTGGATTTGTTCAAAGTGGCAATAAAGGAATATGGAAACACAATCCATAGAAAGTCATATTTTAGATTTCTAAAAGACTTCAAAGTGAAGAGTATACATTTTTTAAATGCTACATAATGCTACATAATGACAAGATGACAGGTTGTGACAAATAGCATTTTAAAAGCTCTACTCATAATGGAACTGAAAGTGTCATTTCCCTATAATTTTATATATGTCATTAATTTACTATATTTGGATACAACACATTACCAAACAGATGTTCATCAAAGACTAAATCATTTTTAATGGAACATAATAATTTGAACCTACATCTATTAATCATTTTTTTCGATCTAACATTTATAGTCTCGCTAAACAATTGATCAGATATTGACAAATTTAAAAAAAATATAGGATAAAAAGTCGTGTTTGGAAAAGTAGATTTTCTTTGAAATTTGCATTTAAATGAAAATATTGCTGATATTTTTAAGACTTTAAATGTAATTTTATATATATCTGACCTATCAGATGATATAAAATTTTTGGAGAAAATATGACATATTTTTTTGATCTTGGTTGAAGGTATTAATAAAGAGCAACTGCTTGTATTATTTGTATTGTGATATCTTAGTTAATAAACATGAATAACTGGTATAAAATATGGTTTTTTTAAAGTTTATTTATTTACTTGACAGAGATCACAGGAAGGCAGAGGGGCAGGCAGAGAGAGAGGAATGGAAGCAGGCTCCCTGCTGAGCAGAGAGCCCACTGTGGGACTCAATCCCAGGAACCTGGAATCATAACAAAGAAATGATGATAAATTCCTTAAAAGACTCAAAGTTGTTCTTGACTGGTACGTTTCAAGCTCTATTCCTGGTTTGAGGACAGTTTTTAACAGGCTTGTCACTGTAGAAATCAGCTGGATGTTTAGAGGCTATCAGAACTGTGCAAAAACCTTGAAGGGGTAAAGATTGAAAATCCTTTAGAGAGATTAGCTCCCTAAGGCATTACTCATCCACACATTTTCCTCCAAACAATTAAGGCTGATGGATGAGGGGCACCTGAGGGGCTCTCTCATCACGTGGGTGGTGGGTTAAGCCTCTGCCTTCATCTCAAGTCATGGTCTCTGGGTCCTGGGATCCAGCCCCACATCCGGCTCTGCTCAAAAGGAAGCCTGCTTCCCTCCCTGCTTGCCTGCCTCTCTGCTTACTTGTAATCTCTCTCTCTCTCTCTCTCTCTCTCTCTCTGTGTCCAATAAATAAATAAAATCTTAAAAAAAATGCTGATGGATGATAAATTATGAAAACTGCTCCCTCCAAATGATGCTTCTTCATAAGGTTTTAAGAATTTAAAATTGTAAGAATTTAAAATTGAAACTTGATCGTAGGATTTATCTTATACAATAACAACAAGTGATGGCAGTTATTATTAGTTCTGAAGTATTTGTGATTCTGAATTCTTGGCCTCATTAGTAAATTTATTTTTAATAAATTATTTAATATATAATAATATATACAATATATATTATATATAACATATATAATATATATAATAAATTCATTCATTCGTTCATTATTTATTTATTTATTATTTATTATTATAATTTATTCATTTATTAACTCAAACACAAGAAAATGAATGACCTGATTGAAAAATTGGCAAGGACTGGAACAGACACCTCACTTAAGAAGATATTGAGATGGCAATAATGATATGAACAGATGCTGTGATGATCCACAGCATGTCTAATTAAGGAATTGTAAATTAAAAGAACATGAGGGGCGCCTGGATGGCTTAGTGGGTTAAGCCGCTGCCTTTGGATCAGGTCATGATCTCAGGGTCCTGGGATCGAGTTCCACGTTGGGCTCTCTGCTCAGGAGGAGCCTGCTTCCCTTTCTCTCTCTCTCTGACTGCCTCTCCGTCTTCTTGTGATCTCTCTCTGTCAAATAAATAAATAAAATCTTTTTTAAAAATAAATAAATAAATAAGACAATGATCTATCACTACACATCTATTAGAATGGCTAAAATCCAAAATACTGACAACATAAAATGCTTTTGACGATGAGGAACAAGAGAAACTCTCATTCATTCACCTAAAGGATATGGATGGCTTATAAGCACATGACAAATTTCTCAACATTTAGACATTAAAGAAATACAAATTAAAATCATAATGAGACATGCTTACATATCTATTAGAATGGCTAAAATTATAAAGGCTAATTGTACTTCGTCTGAGCTAGATTGAGAAGCAACAAAAAATCTAAACTGTTGCTGGCATATATCATGATACCACCACTTTGGAAAATAGTTTGAAAATTTTTTTAAATGCAAAATACGTTGCAGTTACACCAATAGCCATTTTACTTCTACACATTTAACCAAGAGAAACAAACGCTATGTTCGTACAAGGACTTGTATATGAATTTCATAGCAGCTTTATTTTTAAGAATTGAAAACAGTAGAAATGTTCATCAATGTCCATCAATAGAGCAAAGACAAATTATGATCTATTCATTCAAGAGATTACTATTCAACATCAAAATGAACTATTTACAATTGGAGATTCTCAAAGTAATGGTGCTGAGAAAAGAAAAGCCAGGCAATGAATAGAATATACTGTGTGATTCCATGACTATAAAAAAAATCTAGAAAATACAAATTTACATAAAGTCACAGTCATCAAATATATTGGTGTGATTTTAGTGCCTTCTTCTGTGCTCCCATAGCTTCCTACACTTGGATCTCCAAGCATTTGTTACACCATGTGAAAATATGAACTCTTTTTCTTTATTCTGTCTTACCAGAATAAGAATCCTTGAAATTTTATGGACATTTGAACTCTCAGTTATTAGTAGAAATTCTATCACACAGTAAGTTTTCAAATATAAAGCCACAGTTTTACAATGACTTCTAAGCTTTTACATGATCTAGCCACTCATTTAACCTCTGTGATCTCTTTCCCTGCTACTCTTCAGTCCCTCACAGTGGCCTCCTTGCTATTCCTCAGATCTGCCAGGCATGATCCAACCTAATGGCCTTCAAGATAGCCAATTCCTTTGTCTGGAGTGACCTTATTGCTGATAGTTCTGGGCAAATTCATCACCTTTCCATACGTTTGTTCAATTGTCAGCTTCATTGTAACTAACCCGATCTTCCTATTGAAATTCTTACCTCCCCATCCCCTGCCTAGCAACCTTGATTTTTCTCATCCTGATCTAATTTTTCTCTTTCCCCATTGCACTCATCATTTTTGAATGCACTATGCAATTTTTATTCAGGTTTATAGCTTTTAATTGTCTCACCCATTAAAATAAACGTTCTACAAATCCAAGTATTTCATTTACCAGTGTAGTCTGAAGTAATATCTGCCATATAATAGACAGTAGACAATTGGTAAATTTCAGAATAAATTAATGTTGAGAATATACTGAATTTCATAAGTCATTTCAATATTTTTTTCAAAAAATAAACTATGTAAAACATACCTTAAATTTACTTTCAAAATATTTTAGAGCATATAATGAACAAAAGAAGACAAAAGAAGACAAAAAAACCCAAAATAAGCAAAAGCCTCAAAGAAACAATCATATGAATAACCATTTCAAACCTACTTAAAAATTGCATAATACCACACTCCTAGATCCTCTCTGAATGCTCTAAAATAACCCTTCAAAAGAAATACATTTTTTAAAATTACAGATTTTTTGGCAAATAATTTAATAAAATAAAAATTTCATTCATCTATGTAGATCATAATAAATGTTTTTAATAAGCATAAAATTATAACTCTGAAGTGTGCTAAAATGAAACCACCTGCTAAGGGTGAGAGAACAAAAATAAACATCATTTTTCCAAATAAGAGGAATTTATTACCTTTGAATCAAAGCATGTGGATTTGTTCAAAGTGGCAATAAAGGAATATGGAAACACAATCCATAGAAAGTCATATTTTAGATTTCTAAAAGACTTCAAAGTGAAGAGTATACATTTTTTAAATGCTACATAATGCTACATAATGACAAGATGACAGGTTGTGACAAATAGCATTTTAAAAGCTCTACTCATAATGGAACTGAAAGTGTCATTTCCCTATAATTTTATATATGTCATTAATTTACTATATTTGGATACAACACATTACCAAACAGATGTTCATCAAAGACTAAATCATTTTTAATGGAACATAATAATTTGAACCTACATCTATTAATCATTTTTTTCGATCTAACATTTATAGTCTCGCTAAACAATTGATCAGATATTGACAAATTTAAAAAAAATATAGGATAAAAAGTCGTGTTTGGAAAAGTAGATTTTCTTTGAAATTTGCATTTAAATGAAAATATTGCTGATATTTTTAAGACTTTAAATGTAATTTTATATATATCTGACCTATCAGATGATATAAAATTTTTGGAGAAAATATGACATATTTTTTTGATCTTGGTTGAAGGTATTAATAAAGAGCAACTGCTTGTATTATTTGTATTGTGATATCTTAGTTAATAAACATGAATAACTGGTATAAAATATGGTTTTTTTAAAGTTTATTTATTTACTTGACAGAGATCACAGGAAGGCAGAGGGGCAGGCAGAGAGAGAGGAATGGAAGCAGGCTCCCTGCTGAGCAGAGAGCCCACTGTGGGACTCAATCCCAGGAACCTGGAATCATAACAAAGAAATGATGATAAATTCCTTAAAAGACTCAAAGTTGTTCTTGACTGGTACGTTTCAAGCTCTATTCCTGGTTTGAGGACAGTTTTTAACAGGCTTGTCACTGTAGAAATCAGCTGGATGTTTAGAGGCTATCAGAACTGTGCAAAAACCTTGAAGGGGTAAAGATTGAAAATCCTTTAGAGAGATTAGCTCCCTAAGGCATTACTCATCCACACATTTTCCTCCAAACAATTAAGGCTGATGGATGAGGGGCACCTGAGGGGCTCTCTCATCACGTGGGTGGTGGGTTAAGCCTCTGCCTTCATCTCAAGTCATGGTCTCTGGGTCCTGGGATCCAGCCCCACATCCGGCTCTGCTCAAAAGGAAGCCTGCTTCCCTCCCTGCTTGCCTGCCTCTCTGCTTACTTGTAATCTCTCTCTCTCTCTCTCTCTCTCTCTCTCTCTCTGTGTCCAATAAATAAATAAAATCTTAAAAAAAAGGCTGATGGATGATAAATTATGAAAACTGCTCCCTCCAAATGATGCTTCTTCATAAGGTTTTAAGAATTTAAAATTGTAAGAATTTAAAATTGAAACTTGATCGTAGGATTTATCTTATACAATAACAACAAGTGATGGCAGTTATTATTAGTTCTGAAGTATTTGTGATTCTGAATTCTTGGCCTCATTAGTAAATTTATTTTTAATAAATTATTTAATATATAATAATATATATGATATATATTATATATAACATATATAATATATATAATAAATTCATTCATTCATTCATTATTTATTTATTTATTATTTATTATTATAATTTATTCATTTATTAACTCAAACACAAGAAAATGAATGACCTGATTGAAAAATTGGCAAGGACTGGAACAGACACCTCACTTAAGAAGATATTGAGATGGCAATAATGATATGAACAGATGCTGTGATGATCCACAGCATGTCTAATTAAGGAATTGTAAATTAAAAGAACATGAGGGGCGCCTGGATGGCTTAGTGGGTTAAGCCGCTGCCTTTGGATCAGGTCATGATCTCAGGGTCCTGGGATCGAGTTCCACGTTGGGCTCTCTGCTCAGGAGGAGCCTGCTTCCCTTTCTCTCTCTCTCTGACTGCCTCTCCGTCTTCTTGTGATCTCTCTCTGTCAAATAAATAAATAAAATCTTTTTTAAAAATAAATAAATAAATAAGACAATGATCTATCACTACACATCTATTAGAATGGCTAAAATCCAAAATACTGACAACATAAAATGCTTTTGACGATGAGGAACAAGAGAAACTCTCATTCATTCACCTAAAGGATATGGATGGCTTATAAGCACATGACAAATTTCTCAACATTTAGACATTAAAGAAATACAAATTAAAATCATAATGAGACATGCTTACATATCTATTAGAATGGCTAAAATTATAAAGGCTAATTGTACTTCGTCTGAGCTAGATTGAGAAGCAACAAAAAATCTAAACTGTTGCTGGCATATATCATGATACCACCACTTTGGAAAATAGTTTGAAAATTTTTTTAAATGCAAAATACGTTGCAGTTACACCAATAGCCATTTTACTTCTACACATTTAACCAAGAGAAACAAACGCTATGTTCGTACAAGGACTTGTATATGAATTTCATAGCAGCTTTATTTTTAAGAATTGAAAACAGTAGAAATGTTCATCAATGTCCATCAATAGAGCAAAGACAAATTATGATCTATTCATTCAAGAGATTACTATTCAACATCAAAATGAACTATTTACAATTGGAGATTCTCAAAGTAATGGTGCTGAGAAAAGAAAAGCCAGGCAATGAATAGAATATACTGTGTGATTCCATGACTATAAAAAAAATCTAGAAAATACAAATTTACATAAAGTCACAGTCATCAAATATATTGGTGTGATTTTAGTGCCTTCTTCTGTGCTCCCATAGCTTCCTACACTTGGATCTCCAAGCATTTGTTACACCATGTGAAAATATGAACTCTTTTTCTTTATTCTGTCTTACCAGAATAAGAATCCTTGAAATTTTATGGACATTTGAACTCTCAGTTATTAGTAGAAATTCTATCACACAGTAAGTTTTCAAATATAAAGCCACAGTTTTACAATGACTTCTAAGCTTTTACATGATCTAGCCACTCATTTAACCTCTGTGATCTCTTTCCCTGCTACTCTTCAGTCCCTCACAGTGGCCTCCTTGCTATTCCTCAGATCTGCCAGGCATGATCCAACCTAATGGCCTTCAAGATAGCCAATTCCTTTGTCTGGAGTGACCTTATTGCTGATAGTTCTGGGCAAATTCATCACCTTTCCATACGTTTGTTCAATTGTCAGCTTCATTGTAACTAACCCGATCTTCCTATTAAAATTCTTACCTCCCCATCCCCTGCCTAGCAACCTTGATTTTTCTCATCCTGATCTAATTTTTCTCTTTCCCCATTGCACTCATCATTTTTGAATGCACTATGCAATTTTTATTCAGGTTTATAGCTTTTAATTGTCTCACCCATTAAAATAAACGTTCTACAAATCCAAGTATTTCATTTACCAGTGTAGTCTGAAGTAATATCTGCCATATAATAGACAGTAGACAATTGGTAAATTTCAGAATAAATTAATGTTGAGAATATACTGAATTTCATAAGTCATTTCAATATTTTTTTCAAAAAATAAACTATGTAAAACATACCTTAAATTTACTTTCAAAATATTTTAGAGCATATAATGAACAAAAGAAGACAAAAGAAGACAAAAAAACCCAAAATAAGCAAAAGCCTCAAAGAAACAATCATATGAATAACCATTTCAAACCTACTTAAAAATTGCATAATACCACACTCCTAGATCCTCTCTGAATGCTCTAAAATAACCCTTCAAAAGAAATACATTTTTTAAAATTACAGATTTTTTGGCAAATAATTTAATAAAATAAAAATTTCATTCATCTATGTAGATCATAATAAATGTTTTTAATAAGCATAAAATTATAACTCTGAAGTGTGCTAAAATGAAACCACCTGCTAAGGGTGAGAGAACAAAAATAAACATCATTTTTCCAAATAAGAGGAATTTATTACCTTTGAATCAAAGCATGTGGATTTGTTCAAAGTGGCAATAAAGGAATATGGAAACACAATCCATAGAAAGTCATATTTTAGATTTCTAAAAGACTTCAAAGTGAAGAGTATACATTTTTTAAATGCTACATAATGCTACATAATGACAAGATGACAGGTTGTGACAAATAGCATTTTAAAAGCTCTACTCATAATGGAACTGAAAGTGTCATTTCCCTATAATTTTATATATGTCATTAATTTACTATATTTGGATACAACACATTACCAAACAGATGTTCATCAAAGACTAAATCATTTTTAATGGAACATAATAATTTGAACCTACATCTATTAATCATTTTTTTCGATCTAACATTTATAGTCTCGCTAAACAATTGATCAGATATTGACAAATTTAAAAAAAATATAGGATAAAAAGTCGTGTTTGGAAAAGTAGATTTTCTTTGAAATTTGCATTTAAATGAAAATATTGCTGATATTTTTAAGACTTTAAATGTAATTTTATATATATCTGACCTATCAGATGATATAAAATTTTTGGAGAAAATATGACATATTTTTTTGATCTTGGTTGAAGGTATTAATAAAGAGCAACTGCTTGTATTATTTGTATTGTGATATCTTAGTTAATAAACATGAATAACTGGTATAAAATATGGTTTTTTTAAAGTTTATTTATTTACTTGACAGAGATCACAGGAAGGCAGAGGGGCAGGCAGAGAGAGAGGAATGGAAGCAGGCTCCCTGCTGAGCAGAGAGCCCACTGTGGGACTCAATCCCAGGAACCTGGAATCATAACAAAGAAATGATGATAAATTCCTTAAAAGACTCAAAGTTGTTCTTGACTGGTACGTTTCAAGCTCTATTCCTGGTTTGAGGACAGTTTTTAACAGGCTTGTCACTGTAGAAATCAGCTGGATGTTTAGAGGCTATCAGAACTGTGCAAAAACCTTGAAGGGGTAAAGATTGAAAATCCTTTAGAGAGATTAGCTCCCTAAGGCATTACTCATCCACACATTTTCCTCCAAACAATTAAGGCTGATGGATGAGGGGCACCTGAGGGGCTCTCTCATCACGTGGGTGGTGGGTTAAGCCTCTGCCTTCATCTCAAGTCATGGTCTCTGGGTCCTGGGATCCAGCCCCACATCCGGCTCTGCTCAAAAGGAAGCCTGCTTCCCTCCCTGCTTGCCTGCCTCTCTGCTTACTTGTAATCTCTCTCTCTCTCTCTCTATCTCTCTCTCTCTCTCTGTGTCCAATAAATAAATAAAATCTTAAAAAAAGGCTGATGGATGATAAATTATGAAAACTGCTCCCTCCAAATGATGCTTCTTCATAAGGTTTTAAGAATTTAAAATTGTAAGAATTTAAAATTGAAACTTGATCATAGGATTTATCTTATACAATAACAACAAGTGATGGCAGTTATTATTAGTTCTGAAGTATTTGTGATTCTGAATTCTTGGCCTCATTAGTAAATTTATTTTTAATAAATTATTTAATATATAATAATATATATGATATATATTATATATAACATATATAATATATATAATAAATTCATTCATTCATTCATTATTTATTTATTTATTATTTATTATTATAATTTATTCATTTATTAACTCAAACACAAGAAAATGAATGACCTGATTGAAAAATTGGCAAGGACTGGAACAGACACCTCACTTAAGAAGATATTGAGATGGCAATAATGATATGAACAGATGCTGTGATGATCCACAGCATGTCTAATTAAGGAATTGTAAATTAAAAGAACATGAGGGGCGCCTGGATGGCTTAGTGGGTTAAGCCGCTGCCTTTGGATCAGGTCATGATCTCAGGGTCCTGGGATCGAGTTCCACGTTGGGCTCTCTGCTCAGGAGGAGCCTGCTTCCCTTTCTCTCTCTCTCTGACTGCCTCTCCGTCTTCTTGTGATCTCTCTCTGTCAAATAAATAAATAAAATCTTTTTTAAAAATAAATAAATAAATAAGACAATGATATATCACTACACATCTATTAGAATGGCTAAAATCCAAAATACTGACAACATAAAATGCTTTTGATGATGAGGAACAAGAGAAACTCTCATTCATTCACCTAAAGGATATGGATGGCTTATAAGCACATGACAAATTTCTCAACATTTAGACATTAAAGAAATACAAATTAAAATCATAATGAGACATGCTTACATATCTATTAGAATGGCTAAAATTATAAAGGCTAATTGTACTTCGTCTGAGCTAGATTGAGAAGCAACAAAAAATCTAAACTGTTGCTGGCATATATCATGATACCACCACTTTGGAAAATAGTTTGAAAATTTTTTTAAATGCAAAATACGTTGCAGTTACACCAATAGCCATTTTACTTCTACACATTTAACCAAGAGAAACAAACGCTATGTTCGTACAAGGACTTGTATATGAATTTCATAGCAGCTTTATTTTTAAGAATTGAAAACAGTAGAAATGTTCATCAATGTCCATCAATAGAGCAAAGACAAATTATGATCTATTCATTAAAGAGATTACTATTCAACATCAAAATGAACTATTTACAATTGGAGATTCTCAAAGTAATGGTGCTGAGAAAAGAAAAGCCAGGCAATGAATAGAATATACTGTGTGATTCCATGACTATAAAAAAAATCTAGAAAATACAAATTTACATAAAGTCACAGTCATCAAATATATTGGTGTGATTTTAGTGCCTTCTTCTGTGCTCCCATAGCTTCCTACACTTGGATCTCCAAGCATTTGTTACACCATGTGAAAATATGAACTCTTTTTCTTTATTCTGTCTTACCAGAATAAGAATCCTTGAAATTTTATGGACATTTGAACTCTCAGTTATTAGTAGAAATTCTATCACACAGTAAGTTTTCAAATATAAAGCCACAGTTTTACAATGACTTCTAAGCTTTTACATGATCTAGCCACTCATTTAACCTCTGTGATCTCTTTCCCTGCTACTCTTCAGTCCCTCACAGTGGCCTCCTTGCTATTCCTCAGATCTGCCAGGCATGATCCAACCTAATGGCCTTCAAGATAGCCAATTCCTTTGTCTGGAGTGACCTTATTGCTGATAGTTCTGGGCAAATTCATCACCTTTCCATACGTTTGTTCAATTGTCAGCTTCATTGTAACTAACCCGATCTTCCTATTAAAATTCTTACCTCCCCATCCCCTGCCTAGCAACCTTGATTTTTCTCATCCTGATCTAATTTTTCTCTTTCCCCATTGCACTCATCATTTTTGAATGCACTATGCAATTTTTATTCAGGTTTATAGCTTTTAATTGTCTCACCCATTAAAATAAACGTTCTACAAATCCAAGTATTTCATTTACCAGTGTAGTCTGAAGTAATATCTGCCATATAATAGACAGTAGACAATTGGTAAATTTCAGAATAAATTAATGTTGAGAATATACTGAATTTCATAAGTCATTTCAATATTTTTTTCAAAAAATAAACTATGTAAAACATACCTTAAATTTACTTTCAAAATATTTTAGAGCATATAATGAACAAAAGAAGACAAAAGAAGACAAAAAAACCCAAAATAAGCAAAAGCCTCAAAGAAACAATCATATGAATAACCATTTCAAACCTACTTAAAAATTGCATAATACCACACTCCTAGATCCTCTCTGAATGCTCTAAAATAACCCTTCAAAAGAAATACATTTTTTAAAATTACAGATTTTTTGGCAAATAATTTAATAAAATAAAAATTTCATTCATCTATGTAGATCATAATAAATGTTTTTAATAAGCATAAAATTATAACTCTGAAGTGTGCTAAAATGAAACCACCTGCTAAGGGTGAGAGAACAAAAATAAACATCATTTTTCCAAATAAGAGGAATTTATTACCTTTGAATCAAAGCATGTGGATTTGTTCAAAGTGGCAATAAAGGAATATGGAAACACAATCCATAGAAAGTCATATTTTAGATTTCTAAAAGACTTCAAAGTGAAGAGTATACATTTTTTAAATGCTACATAATGCTACATAATGACAAGATGACAGGTTGTGACAAATAGCATTTTAAAAGCTCTACTCATAATGGAACTGAAAGTGTCATTTCCCTATAATTTTATATATGTCATTAATTTACTATATTTGGATACAACACATTACCAAACAGATGTTCATCAAAGACTAAATCATTTTTAATGGAACATAATAATTTGAACCTACATCTATTAATCATTTTTTTCGATCTAACATTTATAGTCTCGCTAAACAATTGATCAGATATTGACAAATTTAAAAAAAATATAGGATAAAAAGTCGTGTTTGGAAAAGTAGATTTTCTTTGAAATTTGCATTTAAATGAAAATATTGCTGATATTTTTAAGACTTTAAATGTAATTTTATATATATCTGACCTATCAGATGATATAAAATTTTTGGAGAAAATATGACATATTTTTTTGATCTTGGTTGAAGGTATTAATAAAGAGCAACTGCTTGTATTATTTGTATTGTGATATCTTAGTTAATAAACATGAATAACTGGTATAAAATATGGTTTTTTTAAAGTTTATTTATTTACTTGACAGAGATCACAGGAAGGCAGAGGGGCAGGCAGAGAGAGAGGAATGGAAGCAGGCTCCCTGCTGAGCAGAGAGCCCACTGTGGGACTCAATCCCAGGAACCTGGAATCATAACAAAGAAATGATGATAAATTCCTTAAAAGACTCAAAGTTGTTCTTGACTGGTACGTTTCAAGCTCTATTCCTGGTTTGAGGACAGTTTTTAACAGGCTTGTCACTGTAGAAATCAGCTGGATGTTTAGAGGCTATCAGAACTGTGCAAAAACCTTGAAGGGGTAAAGATTGAAAATCCTTTAGAGAGATTAGCTCCCTAAGGCATTACTCATCCACACATTTTCCTCCAAACAATTAAGGCTGATGGATGAGGGGCACCTGAGGGGCTCTCTCATCACGTGGGTGGTGGGTTAAGCCTCTGCCTTCATCTCAAGTCATGGTCTCTGGGTCCTGGGATCCAGCCCCACATCCGGCTCTGCTCAAAAGGAAGCCTGCTTCCCTCCCTGCTTGCCTGCCTCTCTGCTTACTTGTAATCTCTCTCTCTCTCTCTCTCTCTCTCTCTGTGTCCAATAAATAAATAAAATCTTAAAAAAAAGGCTGATGGATGATAAATTATGAAAACTGCTCCCTCCAAATGATGCTTCTTCATAAGGTTTTAAGAATTTAAAATTGTAAGAATTTAAAATTGAAACTTGATCGTAGGATTTATCTTATACAATAACAACAAGTGATGGCAGTTATTATTAGTTCTGAAGTATTTGTGATTCTGAATTCTTGGCCTCATTAGTAAATTTATTTTTAATAAATTATTTAATATATAATAATATATATAATATATATTATATATAACATATATAATATATATAATAAATTCATTCATTCGTTCATTATTTATTTATTTATTATTTATTATTATAATTTATTCATTTATTAACTCAAACACAAGAAAATGAATGACCTGATTGAAAAATTGGCAAGGACTGGAACAGACACCTCACTTAAGAAGATATTGAGATGGCAATAATGATATGAACAGATGCTGTGATGATCCACAGCATGTCTAATTAAGGAATTGTAAATTAAAAGAACATGAGGGGCGCCTGGATGGCTTAGTGGGTTAAGCCGCTGCCTTTGGATCAGGTCATGATCTCAGGGTCCTGGGATCGAGTTCCACGTTGGGCTCTCTGCTCAGGAGGAGCCTGCTTCCCTTTCTCTCTCTCTCTGACTGCCTCTCCGTCTTCTTGTGATCTCTCTCTGTCAAATAAATAAATAAAATCTTTTTTAAAAATAAATAAATAAATAAGACAATGATCTATCACTACACATCTATTAGAATGGCTAAAATCCAAAATACTGACAACATAAAATGCTTTTGACGATGAGGAACAAGAGAAACTCTCATTCATTCACCTAAAGGATATGGATGGCTTATAAGCACATGACAAATTTCTCAACATTTAGACATTAAAGAAATACAAATTAAAATCATAATGAGACATGCTTACATATCTATTAGAATGGCTAAAATTATAAAGGCTAATTGTACTTCGTCTGAGCTAGATTGAGAAGCAACAAAAAATCTAAACTGTTGCTGGCATATATCATGATACCACCACTTTGGAAAATAGTTTGAAAATTTTTTTAAATGCAAAATACGTTGCAGTTACACCAATAGCCATTTTACTTCTACACATTTAACCAAGAGAAACAAACGCTATGTTCGTACAAGGACTTGTATATGAATTTCATAGCAGCTTTATTTTTAAGAATTGAAAACAGTAGAAATGTTCATCAATGTCCATCAATAGAGCAAAGACAAATTATGATCTATTCATTCAAGAGATTACTATTCAACATCAAAATGAACTATTTACAATTGGAGATTCTCAAAGTAATGGTGCTGAGAAAAGAAAAGCCAGGCAATGAATAGAATATACTGTGTGATTCCATGACTATAAAAAAAATCTAGAAAATACAAATTTACATAAAGTCACAGTCATCAAATATATTGGTGTGATTTTAGTGCCTTCTTCTGTGCTCCCATAGCTTCCTACACTTGGATCTCCAAGCATTTGTTACACCATGTGAAAATATGAACTCTTTTTCTTTATTCTGTCTTACCAGAATAAGAATCCTTGAAATTTTATGGACATTTGAACTCTCAGTTATTAGTAGAAATTCTATCACACAGTAAGTTTTCAAATATAAAGCCACAGTTTTACAATGACTTCTAAGCTTTTACATGATCTAGCCACTCATTTAACCTCTGTGATCTCTTTCCCTGCTACTCTTCAGTCCCTCACAGTGGCCTCCTTGCTATTCCTCAGATCTGCCAGGCATGATCCAACCTAATGGCCTTCAAGATAGCCAATTCCTTTGTCTGGAGTGACCTTATTGCTGATAGTTCTGGGCAAATTCATCACCTTTCCATACGTTTGTTCAATTGTCAGCTTCATTGTAACTAACCCGATCTTCCTATTGAAATTCTTACCTCCCCATCCCCTGCCTAGCAACCTTGATTTTTCTCATCCTGATCTAATTTTTCTCTTTCCCCATTGCACTCATCATTTTTGAATGCACTATGCAATTTTTATTCAGGTTTATAGCTTTTAATTGTCTCACCCATTAAAATAAACGTTCTACAAATCCAAGTATTTCATTTACCAGTGTAGTCTGAAGTAATATCTGCCATATAATAGACAGTAGACAATTGGTAAATTTCAGAATAAATTAATGTTGAGAATATACTGAATTTCATAAGTCATTTCAATATTTTTTTCAAAAAATAAACTATGTAAAACATACCTTAAATTTACTTTCAAAATATTTTAGAGCATATAATGAACAAAAGAAGACAAAAGAAGACAAAAAAACCCAAAATAAGCAAAAGCCTCAAAGAAACAATCATATGAATAACCATTTCAAACCTACTTAAAAATTGCATAATACCACACTCCTAGATCCTCTCTGAATGCTCTAAAATAACCCTTCAAAAGAAATACATTTTTTAAAATTACAGATTTTTTGGCAAATAATTTAATAAAATAAAAATTTCATTCATCTATGTAGATCATAATAAATGTTTTTAATAAGCATAAAATTATAACTCTGAAGTGTGCTAAAATGAAACCACCTGCTAAGGGTGAGAGAACAAAAATAAACATCATTTTTCCAAATAAGAGGAATTTATTACCTTTGAATCAAAGCATGTGGATTTGTTCAAAGTGGCAATAAAGGAATATGGAAACACAATCCATAGAAAGTCATATTTTAGATTTCTAAAAGACTTCAAAGTGAAGAGTATACATTTTTTAAATGCTACATAATGCTACATAATGACAAGATGACAGGTTGTGACAAATAGCATTTTAAAAGCTCTACTCATAATGGAACTGAAAGTGTCATTTCCCTATAATTTTATATATGTCATTAATTTACTATATTTGGATACAACACATTACCAAACAGATGTTCATCAAAGACTAAATCATTTTTAATGGAACATAATAATTTGAACCTACATCTATTAATCATTTTTTTCGATCTAACATTTATAGTCTCGCTAAACAATTGATCAGATATTGACAAATTTAAAAAAAATATAGGATAAAAAGTCGTGTTTGGAAAAGTAGATTTTCTTTGAAATTTGCATTTAAATGAAAATATTGCTGATATTTTTAAGACTTTAAATGTAATTTTATATATATCTGACCTATCAGATGATATAAAATTTTTGGAGAAAATATGACATATTTTTTTGATCTTGGTTGAAGGTATTAATAAAGAGCAACTGCTTGTATTATTTGTATTGTGATATCTTAGTTAATAAACATGAATAACTGGTATAAAATATGGTTTTTTTAAAGTTTATTTATTTACTTGACAGAGATCACAGGAAGGCAGAGGGGCAGGCAGAGAGAGAGGAATGGAAGCAGGCTCCCTGCTGAGCAGAGAGCCCACTGTGGGACTCAATCCCAGGAACCTGGAATCATAACAAAGAAATGATGATAAATTCCTTAAAAGACTCAAAGTTGTTCTTGACTGGTACGTTTCAAGCTCTATTCCTGGTTTGAGGACAGTTTTTAACAGGCTTGTCACTGTAGAAATCAGCTGGATGTTTAGAGGCTATCAGAACTGTGCAAAAACCTTGAAGGGGTAAAGATTGAAAATCCTTTAGAGAGATTAGCTCCCTAAGGCATTACTCATCCACACATTTTCCTCCAAACAATTAAGGCTGATGGATGAGGGGCACCTGAGGGGCTCTCTCATCACGTGGGTGGTGGGTTAAGCCTCTGCCTTCATCTCAAGTCATGGTCTCTGGGTCCTGGGATCCAGCCCCACATCCGGCTCTGCTCAAAAGGAAGCCTGCTTCCCTCCCTGCTTGCCTGCCTCTCTGCTTACTTGTAATCTCTCTCTCTCTCTCTCTATCTCTCTCTCTCTCTCTGTGTCCAATAAATAAATAAAATCTTAAAAAAAGGCTGATGGATGATAAATTATGAAAACTGCTCCCTCCAAATGATGCTTCTTCATAAGGTTTTAAGAATTTAAAATTGTAAGAATTTAAAATTGAAACTTGATCATAGGATTTATCTTATACAATAACAACAAGTGATGGCAGTTATTATTAGTTCTGAAGTATTTGTGATTCTGAATTCTTGGCCTCATTAGTAAATTTATTTTTAATAAATTATTTAATATATAATAATATATATGATATATATTATATATAACATATATAATATATATAATAAATTCATTCATTCATTCATTATTTATTTATTTATTATTTATTATTATAATTTATTCATTTATTAACTCAAACACAAGAAAATGAATGACCTGATTGAAAAATTGGCAAGGACTGGAACAGACACCTCACTTAAGAAGATATTGAGATGGCAATAATGATATGAACAGATGCTGTGATGATCCACAGCATGTCTAATTAAGGAATTGTAAATTAAAAGAACATGAGGGGCGCCTGGATGGCTTAGTGGGTTAAGCCGCTGCCTTTGGATCAGGTCATGATCTCAGGGTCCTGGGATCGAGTTCCACGTTGGGCTCTCTGCTCAGGAGGAGCCTGCTTCCCTTTCTCTCTCTCTCTGACTGCCTCTCCGTCTTCTTGTGATCTCTCTCTGTCAAATAAATAAATAAAATCTTTTTTAAAAATAAATAAATAAATAAGACAATGATATATCACTACACATCTATTAGAATGGCTAAAATCCAAAATACTGACAACATAAAATGCTTTTGATGATGAGGAACAAGAGAAACTCTCATTCATTCACCTAAAGGATATGGATGGCTTATAAGCACATGACAAATTTCTCAACATTTAGACATTAAAGAAATACAAATTAAAATCATAATGAGACATGCTTACATATCTATTAGAATGGCTAAAATTATAAAGGCTAATTGTACTTCGTCTGAGCTAGATTGAGAAGCAACAAAAAATCTAAACTGTTGCTGGCATATATCATGATACCACCACTTTGGAAAATAGTTTGAAAATTTTTTTAAATGCAAAATACGTTGCAGTTACACCAATAGCCATTTTACTTCTACACATTTAACCAAGAGAAACAAACGCTATGTTCGTACAAGGACTTGTATATGAATTTCATAGCAGCTTTATTTTTAAGAATTGAAAACAGTAGAAATGTTCATCAATGTCCATCAATAGAGCAAAGACAAATTATGATCTATTCATTAAAGAGATTACTATTCAACATCAAAATGAACTATTTACAATTGGAGATTCTCAAAGTAATGGTGCTGAGAAAAGAAAAGCCAGGCAATGAATAGAATATACTGTGTGATTC
Source organism: Mustela nivalis (assembly GCF_964662115.1). Classification (NCBI taxonomy): domain Eukaryota; kingdom Metazoa; phylum Chordata; class Mammalia; order Carnivora; family Mustelidae; genus Mustela; species Mustela nivalis. The sequence goes on from NW_028135840.1 coordinate 210,465, forward strand.
CATGACTATAAAAAAAATCTAGAAAATACAAATTTACATAAAGTCACAGTCATCAAATATATTGGTGTGATTTTAGTGCCTTCTTCTGTGCTCCCATAGCTTCCTACACTTGGATCTCCAAGCATTTGTTACACCATGTGAAAATATGAACTCTTTTTCTTTATTCTGTCTTACCAGAATAAGAATCCTTGAAATTTTATGGACATTTGAACTCTCAGTTATTAGTAGAAATTCTATCACACAGTAAGTTTTCAAATATAAAGCCACAGTTTTACAATGACTTCTAAGCTTTTACATGATCTAGCCACTCATTTAACCTCTGTGATCTCTTTCCCTGCTACTCTTCAGTCCCTCACAGTGGCCTCCTTGCTATTCCTCAGATCTGCCAGGCATGATCCAACCTAATGGCCTTCAAGATAGCCAATTCCTTTGTCTGGAGTGACCTTATTGCTGATAGTTCTGGGCAAATTCATCACCTTTCCATACGTTTGTTCAATTGTCAGCTTCATTGTAACTAACCCGATCTTCCTATTAAAATTCTTACCTCCCCATCCCCTGCCTAGCAACCTTGATTTTTCTCATCCTGATCTAATTTTTCTCTTTCCCCATTGCACTCATCATTTTTGAATGCACTATGCAATTTTTATTCAGGTTTATAGCTTTTAATTGTCTCACCCATTAAAATAAACGTTCTACAAATCCAAGTATTTCATTTACCAGTGTAGTCTGAAGTAATATCTGCCATATAATAGACAGTAGACAATTGGTAAATTTCAGAATAAATTAATGTTGAGAATATACTGAATTTCATAAGTCATTTCAATATTTTTTTCAAAAAATAAACTATGTAAAACATACCTTAAATTTACTTTCAAAATATTTTAGAGCATATAATGAACAAAAGAAGACAAAAGAAGACAAAAAAACCCAAAATAAGCAAAAGCCTCAAAGAAACAATCATATGAATAACCATTTCAAACCTACTTAAAAATTGCATAATACCACACTCCTAGATCCTCTCTGAATGCTCTAAAATAACCCTTCAAAAGAAATACATTTTTTAAAATTACAGATTTTTTGGCAAATAATTTAATAAAATAAAAATTTCATTCATCTATGTAGATCATAATAAATGTTTTTAATAAGCATAAAATTATAACTCTGAAGTGTGCTAAAATGAAACCACCTGCTAAGGGTGAGAGAACAAAAATAAACATCATTTTTCCAAATAAGAGGAATTTATTACCTTTGAATCAAAGCATGTGGATTTGTTCAAAGTGGCAATAAAGGAATATGGAAACACAATCCATAGAAAGTCATATTTTAGATTTCTAAAAGACTTCAAAGTGAAGAGTATACATTTTTTAAATGCTACATAATGCTACATAATGACAAGATGACAGGTTGTGACAAATAGCATTTTAAAAGCTCTACTCATAATGGAACTGAAAGTGTCATTTCCCTATAATTTTATATATGTCATTAATTTACTATATTTGGATACAACACATTACCAAACAGATGTTCATCAAAGACTAAATCATTTTTAATGGAACATAATAATTTGAACCTACATCTATTAATCATTTTTTTCGATCTAACATTTATAGTCTCGCTAAACAATTGATCAGATATTGACAAATTTAAAAAAAATATAGGATAAAAAGTCGTGTTTGGAAAAGTAGATTTTCTTTGAAATTTGCATTTAAATGAAAATATTGCTGATATTTTTAAGACTTTAAATGTAATTTTATATATATCTGACCTATCAGATGATATAAAATTTTTGGAGAAAATATGACATATTTTTTTGATCTTGGTTGAAGGTATTAATAAAGAGCAACTGCTTGTATTATTTGTATTGTGATATCTTAGTTAATAAACATGAATAACTGGTATAAAATATGGTTTTTTTAAAGTTTATTTATTTACTTGACAGAGATCACAGGAAGGCAGAGGGGCAGGCAGAGAGAGAGGAATGGAAGCAGGCTCCCTGCTGAGCAGAGAGCCCACTGTGGGACTCAATCCCAGGAACCTGGAATCATAACAAAGAAATGATGATAAATTCCTTAAAAGACTCAAAGTTGTTCTTGACTGGTACGTTTCAAGCTCTATTCCTGGTTTGAGGACAGTTTTTAACAGGCTTGTCACTGTAGAAATCAGCTGGATGTTTAGAGGCTATCAGAACTGTGCAAAAACCTTGAAGGGGTAAAGATTGAAAATCCTTTAGAGAGATTAGCTCCCTAAGGCATTACTCATCCACACATTTTCCTCCAAACAATTAAGGCTGATGGATGAGGGGCACCTGAGGGGCTCTCTCATCACGTGGGTGGTGGGTTAAGCCTCTGCCTTCATCTCAAGTCATGGTCTCTGGGTCCTGGGATCCAGCCCCACATCCGGCTCTGCTCAAAAGGAAGCCTGCTTCCCTCCCTGCTTGCCTGCCTCTCTGCTTACTTGTAATCTCTCTCTCTCTCTCTCTCTCTCTCTCTGTGTCCAATAAATAAATAAAATCTTAAAAAAAAGGCTGATGGATGATAAATTATGAAAACTGCTCCCTCCAAATGATGCTTCTTCATAAGGTTTTAAGAATTTAAAATTGTAAGAATTTAAAATTGAAACTTGATCGTAGGATTTATCTTATACAATAACAACAAGTGATGGCAGTTATTATTAGTTCTGAAGTATTTGTGATTCTGAATTCTTGGCCTCATTAGTAAATTTATTTTTAATAAATTATTTAATATATAATAATATATATAATATATATTATATATAACATATATAATATATATAATAAATTCATTCATTCATTCATTATTTATTTATTTATTATTTATTATTATAATTTATTCATTTATTAACTCAAACACAAGAAAATGAATGACCTGATTGAAAAATTGGCAAGGACTGGAACAGACACCTCACTTAAGAAGATATTGAGATGGCAATAATGATATGAACAGATGCTGTGATGATCCACAGCATGTCTAATTAAGGAATTGTAAATTAAAAGAACATGAGGGGCGCCTGGATGGCTTAGTGGGTTAAGCCGCTGCCTTTGGATCAGGTCATGATCTCAGGGTCCTGGGATCGAGTTCCACGTTGGGCTCTCTGCTCAGGAGGAGCCTGCTTCCCTTTCTCTCTCTCTCTGACTGCCTCTCCGTCTTCTTGTGATCTCTCTCTGTCAAATAAATAAATAAAATCTTTTTTAAAAATAAATAAATAAATAAGACAATGATCTATCACTACACATCTATTAGAATGGCTAAAATCCAAAATACTGACAACATAAAATGCTTTTGACGATGAGGAACAAGAGAAACTCTCATTCATTCACCTAAAGGATATGGATGGCTTATAAGCACATGACAAATTTCTCAACATTTAGACATTAAAGAAATACAAATTAAAATCATAATGAGACATGCTTACATATCTATTAGAATGGCTAAAATTATAAAGGCTAATTGTACTTCGTCTGAGCTAGATTGAGAAGCAACAAAAAATCTAAACTGTTGCTGGCATATATCATGATACCACCACTTTGGAAAATAGTTTGAAAATTTTTTTAAATGCAAAATACGTTGCAGTTACACCAATAGCCATTTTACTTCTACACATTTAACCAAGAGAAACAAACGCTATGTTCGTACAAGGACTTGTATATGAATTTCATAGCAGCTTTATTTTTAAGAATTGAAAACAGTAGAAATGTTCATCAATGTCCATCAATAGAGCAAAGACAAATTATGATCTATTCATTAAAGAGATTACTATTCAACATCAAAATGAACTATTTACAATTGGAGATTCTCAAAGTAATGGTGCTGAGAAAAGAAAAGCCAGGCAATGAATAGAATATACTGTGTGATTCCATGACTATAAAAAAAATCTAGAAAATACAAATTTACATAAAGTCACAGTCATCAAATATATTGGTGTGATTTTAGTGCCTTCTTCTGTGCTCCCATAGCTTCCTACACTTGGATCTCCAAGCATTTGTTACACCATGTGAAAATATGAACTCTTTTTCTTTATTCTGTCTTACCAGAATAAGAATCCTTGAAATTTTATGGACATTTGAACTCTCAGTTATTAGTAGAAATTCTATCACACAGTAAGTTTTCAAATATAAAGCCACAGTTTTACAATGACTTCTAAGCTTTTACATGATCTAGCCACTCATTTAACCTCTGTGATCTCTTTCCCTGCTACTCTTCAGTCCCTCACAGTGGCCTCCTTGCTATTCCTCAGATCTGCCAGGCATGATCCAACCTAATGGCCTTCAAGATAGCCAATTCCTTTGTCTGGAGTGACCTTATTGCTGATAGTTCTGGGCAAATTCATCACCTTTCCATACGTTTGTTCAATTGTCAGCTTCATTGTAACTAACCCGATCTTCCTATTAAAATTCTTACCTCCCCATCCCCTGCCTAGCAACCTTGATTTTTCTCATCCTGATCTAATTTTTCTCTTTCCCCATTGCACTCATCATTTTTGAATGCACTATGCAATTTTTATTCAGGTTTATAGCTTTTAATTGTCTCACCCATTAAAATAAACGTTCTACAAATCCAAGTATTTCATTTACCAGTGTAGTCTGAAGTAATATCTGCCATATAATAGACAGTAGACAATTGGTAAATTTCAGAATAAATTAATGTTGAGAATATACTGAATTTCATAAGTCATTTCAATATTTTTTTCAAAAAATAAACTATGTAAAACATACCTTAAATTTACTTTCAAAATATTTTAGAGCATATAATGAACAAAAGAAGACAAAAGAAGACAAAAAAACCCAAAATAAGCAAAAGCCTCAAAGAAACAATCATATGAATAACCATTTCAAACCTACTTAAAAATTGCATAATACCACACTCCTAGATCCTCTCTGAATGCTCTAAAATAACCCTTCAAAAGAAATACATTTTTTAAAATTACAGATTTTTTGGCAAATAATTTAATAAAATAAAAATTTCATTCATCTATGTAGATCATAATAAATGTTTTTAATAAGCATAAAATTATAACTCTGAAGTGTGCTAAAATGAAACCACCTGCTAAGGGTGAGAGAACAAAAATAAACATCATTTTTCCAAATAAGAGGAATTTATTACCTTTGAATCAAAGCATGAGGATTTGTTCAAAGTGGCAATAAAGGAATATGGAAACACAATCCATAGAAAGTCATATTTTAGATTTCTAAAAGACTTCAAAGTGAAGAGTATACATTTTTTAAATGCTACATAATGCTACATAATGACAAGATGACAGGTTGTGACAAATAGCATTTTAAAAGCTCTACTCATAATGGAACTGAAAGTGTCATTTCCCTATAATTTTATATATGTCATTAATTTACTATATTTGGATACAACACATTACCAAACAGATGTTCATCAAAGACTAAATCATTTTTAATGGAACATAATAATTTGAACCTACATCTATTAATCATTTTTTTCGATCTAACATTTATAGTCTCGCTAAACAATTGATCAGATATTGACAAATTTAAAAAAAATATAGGATAAAAAGTCGTGTTTGGAAAAGTAGATTTTCTTTGAAATTTGCATTTAAATGAAAATATTGCTGATATTTTTAAGACTTTAAATGTAATTTTATATATATCTGACCTATCAGATGATATAAAATTTTTGGAGAAAATATGACATATTTTTTTGATCTTGGTTGAAGGTATTAATAAAGAGCAACTGCTTGTATTATTTGTATTGTGATATCTTAGTTAATAAACATGAATAACTGGTATAAAATATGGTTTTTTTAAAGTTTATTTATTTACTTGACAGAGATCACAGGAAGGCAGAGGGGCAGGCAGAGAGAGAGGAATGGAAGCAGGCTCCCTGCTGAGCAGAGAGCCCACTGTGGGACTCAATCCCAGGAACCTGGAATCATAACAAAGAAATGATGATAAATTCCTTAAAAGACTCAAAGTTGTTCTTGACTGGTACGTTTCAAGCTCTATTCCTGGTTTGAGGACAGTTTTTAACAGGCTTGTCACTGTAGAAATCAGCTGGATGTTTAGAGGCTATCAGAACTGTGCAAAAACCTTGAAGGGGTAAAGATTGAAAATCCTTTAGAGAGATTAGCTCCCTAAGGCATTACTCATCCACACATTTTCCTCCAAACAATTAAGGCTGATGGATGAGGGGCACCTGAGGGGCTCTCTCATCACGTGGGTGGTGGGTTAAGCCTCTGCCTTCATCTCAAGTCATGGTCTCTGGGTCCTGGGATCCAGCCCCACATCCGGCTCTGCTCAAAAGGAAGCCTGCTTCCCTCCCTGCTTGCCTGCCTCTCTGCTTACTTGTAATCTCTCTCTCTCTCTCTCTATCTCTCTCTCTCTCTCTGTGTCCAATAAATAAATAAAATCTTAAAAAAAAGGCTGATGGATGATAAATTATGAAAACTGCTCCCTCCAAATGATGCTTCTTCATAAGGTTTTAAGAATTTAAAATTGTAAGAATTTAAAATTGAAACTTGATCGTAGGATTTATCTTATACAATAACAACAAGTGATGGCAGTTATTATTAGTTCTGAAGTATTTGTGATTCTGAATTCTTGGCCTCATTAGTAAATTTATTTTTAATAAATTATTTAATATATAATAATATATATAATATATATTATATATAACATATATAATATATATAATAAATTCATTCATTCATTCATTATTTATTTATTTATTATTTATTATTATAATTTATTCATTTATTAACTCAAACACAAGAAAATGAATGACCTGATTGAAAAATTGGCAAGGACTGGAACAGACACCTCACTTAAGAAGATATTGAGATGGCAATAATGATATGAACAGATGCTGTGATGATCCACAGCATGTCTAATTAAGGAATTGTAAATTAAAAGAACATGAGGGGCGCCTGGATGGCTTAGTGGGTTAAGCCGCTGCCTTTGGATCAGGTCATGATCTCAGGGTCCTGGGATCGAGTTCCACGTTGGGCTCTCTGCTCAGGAGGAGCCTGCTTCCCTTTCTCTCTCTCTCTGACTGCCTCTCCGTCTTCTTGTGATCTCTCTCTGTCAAATAAATAAATAAAATCTTTTTTAAAAATAAATAAATAAATAAGACAATGATCTATCACTACACATCTATTAGAATGGCTAAAATCCAAAATACTGACAACATAAAATGCTTTTGACGATGAGGAACAAGAGAAACTCTCATTCATTCACCTAAAGGATATGGATGGCTTATAAGCACATGACAAATTTCTCAACATTTAGACATTAAAGAAATACAAATTAAAATCATAATGAGACATGCTTACATATCTATTAGAATGGCTAAAATTATAAAGGCTAATTGTACTTCGTCTGAGCTAGATTGAGAAGCAACAAAAAATCTAAACTGTTGCTGGCATATATCATGATACCACCACTTTGGAAAATAGTTTGAAAATTTTTTTAAATGCAAAATACGTTGCAGTTACACCAATAGCCATTTTACTTCTACACATTTAACCAAGAGAAACAAACGCTATGTTCGTACAAGGACTTGTATATGAATTTCATAGCAGCTTTATTTTTAAGAATTGAAAACAGTAGAAATGTTCATCAATGTCCATCAATAGAGCAAAGACAAATTATGATCTATTCATTAAAGAGATTACTATTCAACATCAAAATGAACTATTTACAATTGGAGATTCTCAAAGTAATGGTGCTGAGAAAAGAAAAGCCAGGCAATGAATAGAATATACTGTGTGATTCCATGACTATAAAAAAAATCTAGAAAATACAAATTTACATAAAGTCACAGTCATCAAATATATTGGTGTGATTTTAGTGCCTTCTTCTGTGCTCCCATAGCTTCCTACACTTGGATCTCCAAGCATTTGTTACACCATGTGAAAATATGAACTCTTTTTCTTTATTCTGTCTTACCAGAATAAGAATCCTTGAAATTTTATGGACATTTGAACTCTCAGTTATTAGTAGAAATTCTATCACACAGTAAGTTTTCAAATATAAAGCCACAGTTTTACAATGACTTCTAAGCTTTTACATGATCTAGCCACTCATTTAACCTCTGTGATCTCTTTCCCTGCTACTCTTCAGTCCCTCACAGTGGCCTCCTTGCTATTCCTCAGATCTGCCAGGCATGATCCAACCTAATGGCCTTCAAGATAGCCAATTCCTTTGTCTGGAGTGACCTTATTGCTGATAGTTCTGGGCAAATTCATCACCTTTCCATACGTTTGTTCAATTGTCAGCTTCATTGTAACTAACCCGATCTTCCTATTAAAATTCTTACCTCCCCATCCCCTGCCTAGCAACCTTGATTTTTCTCATCCTGATCTAATTTTTCTCTTTCCCCATTGCACTCATCATTTTTGAATGCACTATGCAATTTTTATTCAGGTTTATAGCTTTTAATTGTCTCACCCATTAAAATAAACGTTCTACAAATCCAAGTATTTCATTTACCAGTGTAGTCTGAAGTAATATCTGCCATATAATAGACAGTAGACAATTGGTAAATTTCAGAATAAATTAATGTTGAGAATATACTGAATTTCATAAGTCATTTCAATATTTTTTTCAAAAAATAAACTATGTAAAACATACCTTAAATTTACTTTCAAAATATTTTAGAGCATATAATGAACAAAAGAAGACAAAAGAAGACAAAAAAACCCAAAATAAGCAAAAGCCTCAAAGAAACAATCATATGAATAACCATTTCAAACCTACTTAAAAATTGCATAATACCACACTCCTAGATCCTCTCTGAATGCTCTAAAATAACCCTTCAAAAGAAATACATTTTTTAAAATTACAGATTTTTTGGCAAATAATTTAATAAAATAAAAATTTCATTCATCTATGTAGATCATAATAAATGTTTTTAATAAGCATAAAATTATAACTCTGAAGTGTGCTAAAATGAAACCACCTGCTAAGGGTGAGAGAACAAAAATAAACATCATTTTTCCAAATAAGAGGAATTTATTACCTTTGAATCAAAGCATGTGGATTTGTTCAAAGTGGCAATAAAGGAATATGGAAACACAATCCATAGAAAGTCATATTTTAGATTTCTAAAAGACTTCAAAGTGAAGAGTATACATTTTTTAAATGCTACATAATGCTACATAATGACAAGATGACAGGTTGTGACAAATAGCATTTTAAAAGCTCTACTCATAATGGAACTGAAAGTGTCATTTCCCTATAATTTTATATATGTCATTAATTTACTATATTTGGATACAACACATTACCAAACAGATGTTCATCAAAGACTAAATCATTTTTAATGGAACATAATAATTTGAACCTACATCTATTAATCATTTTTTTCGATCTAACATTTATAGTCTCGCTAAACAATTGATCAGATATTGACAAATTTAAAAAAAATATAGGATAAAAAGTCGTGTTTGGAAAAGTAGATTTTCTTTGAAATTTGCATTTAAATGAAAATATTGCTGATATTTTTAAGACTTTAAATGTAATTTTATATATATCTGACCTATCAGATGATATAAAATTTTTGGAGAAAATATGACATATTTTTTTGATCTTGGTTGAAGGTATTAATAAAGAGCAACTGCTTGTATTATTTGTATTGTGATATCTTAGTTAATAAACATGAATAACTGGTATAAAATATGGTTTTTTTAAAGTTTATTTATTTACTTGACAGAGATCACAGGAAGGCAGAGGGGCAGGCAGAGAGAGAGGAATGGAAGCAGGCTCCCTGCTGAGCAGAGAGCCCACTGTGGGACTCAATCCCAGGAACCTGGAATCATAACAAAGAAATGATGATAAATTCCTTAAAAGACTCAAAGTTGTTCTTGACTGGTACGTTTCAAGCTCTATTCCTGGTTTGAGGACAGTTTTTAACAGGCTTGTCACTGTAGAAATCAGCTGGATGTTTAGAGGCTATCAGAACTGTGCAAAAACCTTGAAGGGGTAAAGATTGAAAATCCTTTAGAGAGATTAGCTCCCTAAGGCATTACTCATCCACACATTTTCCTCCAAACAATTAAGGCTGATGGATGAGGGGCACCTGAGGGGCTCTCTCATCACGTGGGTGGTGGGTTAAGCCTCTGCCTTCATCTCAAGTCATGGTCTCTGGGTCCTGGGATCCAGCCCCACATCCGGCTCTGCTCAAAAGGAAGCCTGCTTCCCTCCCTGCTTGCCTGCCTCTCTGCTTACTTGTAATCTCTCTCTCTCTCTCTCTCTCTCTCTCTCTCTCTGTGTCCAATAAATAAATAAAATCTTAAAAAAAAGGCTGATGGATGATAAATTATGAAAACTGCTCCCTCCAAATGATGCTTCTTCATAAGGTTTTAAGAATTTAAAATTGTAAGAATTTAAAATTGAAACTTGATCGTAGGATTTATCTTATACAATAACAACAAGTGATGGCAGTTATTATTAGTTCTGAAGTATTTGTGATTCTGAATTCTTGGCCTCATTAGTAAATTTATTTTTAATAAATTATTTAATATATAATAATATATATAATATATATTATATATAACATATATAATATATATAATAAATTCATTCATTCATTCATTATTTATTTATTTATTATTTATTATTATAATTTATTCATTTATTAACTCAAACACAAGAAAATGAATGACCTGATTGAAAAATTGGCAAGGACTGGAACAGACACCTCACTTAAGAAGATATTGAGATGGCAATAATGATATGAACAGATGCTGTGATGATCCACAGCATGTCTAATTAAGGAATTGTAAATTAAAAGAACATGAGGGGCGCCTGGATGGCTTAGTGGGTTAAGCCGCTGCCTTTGGATCAGGTCATGATCTCAGGGTCCTGGGATCGAGTTCCACGTTGGGCTCTCTGCTCAGGAGGAGCCTGCTTCCCTTTCTCTCTCTCTCTGACTGCCTCTCCGTCTTCTTGTGATCTCTCTCTGTCAAATAAATAAATAAAATCTTTTTTAAAAATAAATAAATAAATAAGACAATGATCTATCACTACACATCTATTAGAATGGCTAAAATCCAAAATACTGACAACATAAAATGCTTTTGACGATGAGGAACAAGAGAAACTCTCATTCATTCACCTAAAGGATATGGATGGCTTATAAGCACATGACAAATTTCTCAACATTTAGACATTAAAGAAATACAAATTAAAATCATAATGAGACATGCTTACATATCTATTAGAATGGCTAAAATTATAAAGGCTAATTGTACTTCGTCTGAGCTAGATTGAGAAGCAACAAAAAATCTAAACTGTTGCTGGCATATATCATGATACCACCACTTTGGAAAATAGTTTGAAAATTTTTTTAAATGCAAAATACGTTGCAGTTACACCAATAGCCATTTTACTTCTACACATTTAACCAAGAGAAACAAACGCTATGTTCGTACAAGGACTTGTATATGAATTTCATAGCAGCTTTATTTTTAAGAATTGAAAACAGTAGAAATGTTCATCAATGTCCATCAATAGAGCAAAGACAAATTATGATCTATTCATTAAAGAGATTACTATTCAACATCAAAATGAACTATTTACAATTGGAGATTCTCAAAGTAATGGTGCTGAGAAAAGAAAAGCCAGGCAATGAATAGAATATACTGTGTGATTCCATGACTATAAAAAAAATCTAGAAAATACAAATTTACATAAAGTCACAGTCATCAAATATATTGGTGTGATTTTAGTGCCTTCTTCTGTGCTCCCATAGCTTCCTACACTTGGATCTCCAAGCATTTGTTACACCATGTGAAAATATGAACTCTTTTTCTTTATTCTGTCTTACCAGAATAAGAATCCTTGAAATTTTATGGACATTTGAACTCTCAGTTATTAGTAGAAATTCTATCACACAGTAAGTTTTCAAATATAAAGCCACAGTTTTACAATGACTTCTAAGCTTTTACATGATCTAGCCACTCATTTAACCTCTGTGATCTCTTTCCCTGCTACTCTTCAGTCCCTCACAGTGGCCTCCTTGCTATTCCTCAGATCTGCCAGGCATGATCCAACCTAATGGCCTTCAAGATAGCCAATTCCTTTGTCTGGAGTGACCTTATTGCTGATAGTTCTGGGCAAATTCATCACCTTTCCATACGTTTGTTCAATTGTCAGCTTCATTGTAACTAACCCGATCTTCCTATTAAAATTCTTACCTCCCCATCCCCTGCCTAGCAACCTTGATTTTTCTCATCCTGATCTAATTTTTCTCTTTCCCCATTGCACTCATCATTTTTGAATGCACTATGCAATTTTTATTCAGGTTTATAGCTTTTAATTGTCTCACCCATTAAAATAAACGTTCTACAAATCCAAGTATTTCATTTACCAGTGTAGTCTGAAGTAATATCTGCCATATAATAGACAGTAGACAATTGGTAAATTTCAGAATAAATTAATGTTGAGAATATACTGAATTTCATAAGTCATTTCAATATTTTTTTCAAAAAATAAACTATGTAAAACATACCTTAAATTTACTTTCAAAATATTTTAGAGCATATAATGAACAAAAGAAGACAAAAGAAGACAAAAAAACCCAAAATAAGCAAAAGCCTCAAAGAAACAATCATATGAATAACCATTTCAAACCTACTTAAAAATTGCATAATACCACACTCCTAGATCCTCTCTGAATGCTCTAAAATAACCCTTCAAAAGAAATACATTTTTTAAAATTACAGATTTTTTGGCAAATAATTTAATAAAATAAAAATTTCATTCATCTATGTAGATCATAATAAATGTTTTTAATAAGCATAAAATTATAACTCTGAAGTGTGCTAAAATGAAACCACCTGCTAAGGGTGAGAGAACAAAAATAAACATCATTTTTCCAAATAAGAGGAATTTATTACCTTTGAATCAAAGCATGTGGATTTGTTCAAAGTGGCAATAAAGGAATATGGAAACACAATCCATAGAAAGTCATATTTTAGATTTCTAAAAGACTTCAAAGTGAAGAGTATACATTTTTTAAATGCTACATAATGCTACATAATGACAAGATGACAGGTTGTGACAAATAGCATTTTAAAAGCTCTACTCATAATGGAACTGAAAGTGTCATTTCCCTATAATTTTATATATGTCATTAATTTACTATATTTGGATACAACACATTACCAAACAGATGTTCATCAAAGACTAAATCATTTTTAATGGAACATAATAATTTGAACCTACATCTATTAATCATTTTTTTCGATCTAACATTTATAGTCTCGCTAAACAATTGATCAGATATTGACAAATTTAAAAAAAATATAGGATAAAAAGTCGTGTTTGGAAAAGTAGATTTTCTTTGAAATTTGCATTTAAATGAAAATATTGCTGATATTTTTAAGACTTTAAATGTAATTTTATATATATCTGACCTATCAGATGATATAAAATTTTTGGAGAAAATATGACATATTTTTTTGATCTTGGTTGAAGGTATTAATAAAGAGCAACTGCTTGTATTATTTGTATTGTGATATCTTAGTTAATAAACATGAATAACTGGTATAAAATATGGTTTTTTTAAAGTTTATTTATTTACTTGACAGAGATCACAGGAAGGCAGAGGGGCAGGCAGAGGGAGGGAAGCAGGCTTCCTTTTGAGCAGAGAGCCGGATGTGGGCTCAATCCCAGGACCCAGAATGACTTGAGATGACCCACCACCCACGTGATGAGAGAGCCCCTCAGGTGCCCCTCATCCATCAGCCTTAATTGTTTGGAGGAAAATGTGTGGATGAGTAATGCCTTAGGGAGCTAATCTCTCTAAAGGATTTTCAATGTTTAGAGGCTATCAGAACTGTGCAAAAACCTTGAAGGGGTAAAGATTGAAAATCCTTTAGAGAGATTAGCTCCCTAAGGCATTACTCATCCACACATTTTCCTCCAAACAATTAAGGCTGATGGATGAGGGGCACCTGAGGGGCTCTCTCATCACGTGGGTGGTGGGTTAAGCCTCTGCCTTCATCTCAAGTCATGGTCTCTGGGTCCTGGGATCCAGCCCCACATCCGGCTCTGCTCAAAAGGAAGCCTGCTTCCCTCCCTGCTTGCCTGCCTCTCTGCTTACTTGTAATCTCTCTCTCTCTCTCTCTATCTCTCTCTCTCTCTCTGTGTCCAATAAATAAATAAAATCTTAAAAAAAAGGCTGATGGATGATAAATTATGAAAACTGCTCCCTCCAAATGATGCTTCTTCATAAGGTTTTAAGAATTTAAAATTGTAAGAATTTAAAATTGAAACTTGATCGTAGGATTTATCTTATACAATAACAACAAGTGATGGCAGTTATTATTAGTTCTGAAGTATTTGTGATTCTGAATTCTTGGCCTCATTAGTAAATTTATTTTTAATAAATTATTTAATATATAATAATATATATAATATATATTATATATAACATATATAATATATATAATAAATTCATTCATTCATTCATTATTTATTTATTTATTATTTATTATTATAATTTATTCATTTATTAACTCAAACACAAGAAAATGAATGACCTGATTGAAAAATTGGCAAGGACTGGAACAGACACCTCACTTAAGAAGATATTGAGATGGCAATAATGATATGAACAGATGCTGTGATGATCCACAGCATGTCTAATTAAGGAATTGTAAATTAAAAGAACATGAGGGGCGCCTGGATGGCTTAGTGGGTTAAGCCGCTGCCTTTGGATCAGGTCATGATCTCAGGGTCCTGGGATCGAGTTCCACGTTGGGCTCTCTGCTCAGGAGGAGCCTGCTTCCCTTTCTCTCTCTCTCTGACTGCCTCTCCGTCTTCTTGTGATCTCTCTCTGTCAAATAAATAAATAAAATCTTTTTTAAAAATAAATAAATAAATAAATAAGACAATGATCTATCACTACACATCTATTAGAATGGCTAAAATCCAAAATACTGACAACATAAAATGCTTTTGACGATGAGGAACAAGAGAAACTCTCATTCATTCACCTAAAGGATATGGATGGCTTATAAGCACATGACAAATTTCTCAACATTTAGACATTAAAGAAATACAAATTAAAATCATAATGAGACATGCTTACATATCTATTAGAATGGCTAAAATTATAAAGGCTAATTGTACTTCGTCTGAGCTAGATTGAGAAGCAACAAAAAATCTAAACTGTTGCTGGCATATATCATGATACCACCACTTTGGAAAATAGTTTGAAAATTTTTTTAAATGCAAAATACGTTGCAGTTACACCAATAGCCATTTTACTTCTACACATTTAACCAAGAGAAACAAACGCTATGTTCGTACAAGGACTTGTATATGAATTTCATAGCAGCTTTATTTTTAAGAATTGAAAACAGTAGAAATGTTCATCAATGTCCATCAATAGAGCAAAGACAAATTATGATCTATTCATTAAAGAGATTACTATTCAACATCAAAATGAACTATTTACAATTGGAGATTCTCAAAGTAATGGTGCTGAGAAAAGAAAAGCCAGGCAATGAATAGAATATACTGTGTGATTCCATGACTATAAAAAAAATCTAGAAAATACAAATTTACATAAAGTCACAGTCATCAAATATATTGGTGTGATTTTAGTGCCTTCTTCTGTGCTCCCATAGCTTCCTACACTTGGATCTCCAAGCATTTGTTACACCATGTGAAAATATGAACTCTTTTTCTTTATTCTGTCTTACCAGAATAAGAATCCTTGAAATTTTATGGACATTTGAACTCTCAGTTATTAGTAGAAATTCTATCACACAGTAAGTTTTCAAATATAAAGCCACAGTTTTACAATGACTTCTAAGCTTTTACATGATCTAGCCACTCATTTAACCTCTGTGATCTCTTTCCCTGCTACTCTTCAGTCCCTCACAGTGGCCTCCTTGCTATTCCTCAGATCTGCCAGGCATGATCCAACCTAATGGCCTTCAAGATAGCCAATTCCTTTGTCTGGAGTGACCTTATTGCTGATAGTTCTGGGCAAATTCATCACCTTTCCATACGTTTGTTCAATTGTCAGCTTCATTGTAACTAACCCGATCTTCCTATTAAAATTCTTACCTCCCCATCCCCTGCCTAGCAACCTTGATTTTTCTCATCCTGATCTAATTTTTCTCTTTCCCCATTGCACTCATCATTTTTGAATGCACTATGCAATTTTTATTCAGGTTTATAGCTTTTAATTGTCTCACCCATTAAAATAAACGTTCTACAAATCCAAGTATTTCATTTACCAGTGTAGTCTGAAGTAATATCTGCCATATAATAGACAGTAGACAATTGGTAAATTTCAGAATAAATTAATGTTGAGAATATACTGAATTTCATAAGTCATTTCAATATTTTTTTCAAAAAATAAACTATGTAAAACATACCTTAAATTTACTTTCAAAATATTTTAGAGCATATAATGAACAAAAGAAGACAAAAGAAGACAAAAAAACCCAAAATAAGCAAAAGCCTCAAAGAAACAATCATATGAATAACCATTTCAAACCTACTTAAAAATTGCATAATACCACACTCCTAGATCCTCTCTGAATGCTCTAAAATAACCCTTCAAAAGAAATACATTTTTTAAAATTACAGATTTTTTGGCAAATAATTTAATAAAATAAAAATTTCATTCATCTATGTAGATCATAATAAATGTTTTTAATAAGCATAAAATTATAACTCTGAAGTGTGCTAAAATGAAACCACCTGCTAAGGGTGAGAGAACAAAAATAAACATCATTTTTCCAAATAAGAGGAATTTATTACCTTTGAATCAAAGCATGTGGATTTGTTCAAAGTGGCAATAAAGGAATATGGAAACACAATCCATAGAAAGTCATATTTTAGATTTCTAAAAGACTTCAAAGTGAAGAGTATACATTTTTTAAATGCTACATAATGCTACATAATGACAAGATGACAGGTTGTGACAAATAGCATTTTAAAAGCTCTACTCATAATGGAACTGAAAGTGTCATTTCCCTATAATTTTATATATGTCATTAATTTACTATATTTGGATACAACACATTACCAAACAGATGTTCATCAAAGACTAAATCATTTTTAATGGAACATAATAATTTGAACCTACATCTATTAATCATTTTTTTCGATCTAACATTTATAGTCTCGCTAAACAATTGATCAGATATTGACAAATTTAAAAAAAATATAGGATAAAAAGTCGTGTTTGGAAAAGTAGATTTTCTTTGAAATTTGCATTTAAATGAAAATATTGCTGATATTTTTAAGACTTTAAATGTAATTTTATATATATCTGACCTATCAGATGATATAAAATTTTTGGAGAAAATATGACATATTTTTTTGATCTTGGTTGAAGGTATTAATAAAGAGCAACTGCTTGTATTATTTGTATTGTGATATCTTAGTTAATAAACATGAATAACTGGTATAAAATATGGTTTTTTTAAAGTTTATTTATTTACTTGACAGAGATCACAGGAAGGCAGAGGGGCAGGCAGAGAGAGAGGAATGGAAGCAGGCTCCCTGCTGAGCAGAGAGCCCACTGTGGGACTCAATCCCAGGAACCTGGAATCATAACAAAGAAATGATGATAAATTCCTTAAAAGACTCAAAGTTGTTCTTGACTGGTACGTTTCAAGCTCTATTCCTGGTTTGAGGACAGTTTTTAACAGGCTTGTCACTGTAGAAATCAGCTGGATGTTTAGAGGCTATCAGAACTGTGCAAAAACCTTGAAGGGGTAAAGATTGAAAATCCTTTAGAGAGATTAGCTCCCTAAGGCATTACTCATCCACACATTTTCCTCCAAACAATTAAGGCTGATGGATGAGGGGCACCTGAGGGGCTCTCTCATCACGTGGGTGGTGGGTTAAGCCTCTGCCTTCATCTCAAGTCATGGTCTCTGGGTCCTGGGATCCAGCCCCACATCCGGCTCTGCTCAAAAGGAAGCCTGCTTCCCTCCCTGCTTGCCTGCCTCTCTGCTTACTTGTAATCTCTCTCTCTCTCTCTCTATCTCTCTCTCTCTCTCTGTGTCCAATAAATAAATAAAATCTTAAAAAAAAGGCTGATGGATGATAAATTATGAAAACTGCTCCCTCCAAATGATGCTTCTTCATAAGGTTTTAAGAATTTAAAATTGTAAGAATTTAAAATTGAAACTTGATCGTAGGATTTATCTTATACAATAACAACAAGTGATGGCAGTTATTATTAGTTCTGAAGTATTTGTGATTCTGAATTCTTGGCCTCATTAGTAAATTTATTTTTAATAAATTATTTAATATATAATAATATATATAATATATATTATATATAACATATATAATATATATAATAAATTCATTCATTCATTCATTATTTATTTATTTATTATTTATTATTATAATTTATTCATTTATTAACTCAAACACAAGAAAATGAATGACCTGATTGAAAAATTGGCAAGGACTGGAACAGACACCTCACTTAAGAAGATATTGAGATGGCAATAATGATATGAACAGATGCTGTGATGATCCACAGCATGTCTAATTAAGGAATTGTAAATTAAAAGAACATGAGGGGCGCCTGGATGGCTTAGTGGGTTAAGCCGCTGCCTTTGGATCAGGTCATGATCTCAGGGTCCTGGGATCGAGTTCCACGTTGGGCTCTCTGCTCAGGAGGAGCCTGCTTCCCTTTCTCTCTCTCTCTGACTGCCTCTCCGTCTTCTTGTGATCTCTCTCTGTCAAATAAATAAATAAAATCTTTTTTAAAAATAAATAAATAAATAAGACAATGATCTATCACTACACATCTATTAGAATGGCTAAAATCCAAAATACTGACAACATAAAATGCTTTTGACGATGAGGAACAAGAGAAACTCTCATTCATTCACCTAAAGGATATGGATGGCTTATAAGCACATGACAAATTTCTCAACATTTAGACATTAAAGAAATACAAATTAAAATCATAATGAGACATGCTTACATATCTATTAGAATGGCTAAAATTATAAAGGCTAATTGTACTTCGTCTGAGCTAGATTGAGAAGCAACAAAAAATCTAAACTGTTGCTGGCATATATCATGATACCACCACTTTGGAAAATAGTTTGAAAATTTTTTTAAATGCAAAATACGTTGCAGTTACACCAATAGCCATTTTACTTCTACACATTTAACCAAGAGAAACAAACGCTATGTTCGTACAAGGACTTGTATATGAATTTCATAGCAGCTTTATTTTTAAGAATTGAAAACAGTAGAAATGTTCATCAATGTCCATCAATAGAGCAAAGACAAATTATGATCTATTCATTAAAGAGATTACTATTCAACATCAAAATGAACTATTTACAATTGGAGATTCTCAAAGTAATGGTGCTGAGAAAAGAAAAGCCAGGCAATGAATAGAATATACTGTGTGATTCCATGACTATAAAAAAAATCTAGAAAATACAAATTTACATAAAGTCACAGTCATCAAATATATTGGTGTGATTTTAGTGCCTTCTTCTGTGCTCCCATAGCTTCCTACACTTGGATCTCCAAGCATTTGTTACACCATGTGAAAATATGAACTCTTTTTCTTTATTCTGTCTTACCAGAATAAGAATCCTTGAAATTTTATGGACATTTGAACTCTCAGTTATTAGTAGAAATTCTATCACACAGTAAGTTTTCAAATATAAAGCCACAGTTTTACAATGACTTCTAAGCTTTTACATGATCTAGCCACTCATTTAACCTCTGTGATCTCTTTCCCTGCTACTCTTCAGTCCCTCACAGTGGCCTCCTTGCTATTCCTCAGATCTGCCAGGCATGATCCAACCTAATGGCCTTCAAGATAGCCAATTCCTTTGTCTGGAGTGACCTTATTGCTGATAGTTCTGGGCAAATTCATCACCTTTCCATACGTTTGTTCAATTGTCAGCTTCATTGTAACTAACCCGATCTTCCTATTAAAATTCTTACCTCCCCATCCCCTGCCTAGCAACCTTGATTTTTCTCATCCTGATCTAATTTTTCTCTTTCCCCATTGCACTCATCATTTTTGAATGCACTATGCAATTTTTATTCAGGTTTATAGCTTTTAATTGTCTCACCCATTAAAATAAACGTTCTACAAATCCAAGTATTTCATTTACCAGTGTAGTCTGAAGTAATATCTGCCATATAATAGACAGTAGACAATTGGTAAATTTCAGAATAAATTAATGTTGAGAATATACTGAATTTCATAAGTCATTTCAATAT
Source organism: Mustela nivalis (assembly GCF_964662115.1). Taxonomy (NCBI): domain Eukaryota; kingdom Metazoa; phylum Chordata; class Mammalia; order Carnivora; family Mustelidae; genus Mustela; species Mustela nivalis. The sequence continues at coordinate 230,695 of NW_028135840.1, forward strand.
TTTTTTCAAAAAATAAACTATGTAAAACATACCTTAAATTTACTTTCAAAATATTTTAGAGCATATAATGAACAAAAGAAGACAAAAGAAGACAAAAAAACCCAAAATAAGCAAAAGCCTCAAAGAAACAATCATATGAATAACCATTTCAAACCTACTTAAAAATTGCATAATACCACACTCCTAGATCCTCTCTGAATGCTCTAAAATAACCCTTCAAAAGAAATACATTTTTTAAAATTACAGATTTTTTGGCAAATAATTTAATAAAATAAAAATTTCATTCATCTATGTAGATCATAATAAATGTTTTTAATAAGCATAAAATTATAACTCTGAAGTGTGCTAAAATGAAACCACCTGCTAAGGGTGAGAGAACAAAAATAAACATCATTTTTCCAAATAAGAGGAATTTATTACCTTTGAATCAAAGCATGTGGATTTGTTCAAAGTGGCAATAAAGGAATATGGAAACACAATCCATAGAAAGTCATATTTTAGATTTCTAAAAGACTTCAAAGTGAAGAGTATACATTTTTTAAATGCTACATAATGCTACATAATGACAAGATGACAGGTTGTGACAAATAGCATTTTAAAAGCTCTACTCATAATGGAACTGAAAGTGTCATTTCCCTATAATTTTATATATGTCATTAATTTACTATATTTGGATACAACACATTACCAAACAGATGTTCATCAAAGACTAAATCATTTTTAATGGAACATAATAATTTGAACCTACATCTATTAATCATTTTTTTCGATCTAACATTTATAGTCTCGCTAAACAATTGATCAGATATTGACAAATTTAAAAAAAATATAGGATAAAAAGTCGTGTTTGGAAAAGTAGATTTTCTTTGAAATTTGCATTTAAATGAAAATATTGCTGATATTTTTAAGACTTTAAATGTAATTTTATATATATCTGACCTATCAGATGATATAAAATTTTTGGAGAAAATATGACATATTTTTTTGATCTTGGTTGAAGGTATTAATAAAGAGCAACTGCTTGTATTATTTGTATTGTGATATCTTAGTTAATAAACATGAATAACTGGTATAAAATATGGTTTTTTTAAAGTTTATTTATTTACTTGACAGAGATCACAGGAAGGCAGAGGGGCAGGCAGAGAGAGAGGAATGGAAGCAGGCTCCCTGCTGAGCAGAGAGCCCACTGTGGGACTCAATCCCAGGAACCTGGAATCATAACAAAGAAATGATGATAAATTCCTTAAAAGACTCAAAGTTGTTCTTGACTGGTACGTTTCAAGCTCTATTCCTGGTTTGAGGACAGTTTTTAACAGGCTTGTCACTGTAGAAATCAGCTGGATGTTTAGAGGCTATCAGAACTGTGCAAAAACCTTGAAGGGGTAAAGATTGAAAATCCTTTAGAGAGATTAGCTCCCTAAGGCATTACTCATCCACACATTTTCCTCCAAACAATTAAGGCTGATGGATGAGGGGCACCTGAGGGGCTCTCTCATCACGTGGGTGGTGGGTTAAGCCTCTGCCTTCATCTCAAGTCATGGTCTCTGGGTCCTGGGATCCAGCCCCACATCCGGCTCTGCTCAAAAGGAAGCCTGCTTCCCTCCCTGCTTGCCTGCCTCTCTGCTTACTTGTAATCTCTCTCTATCTCTCTCTCTCTCTCTGTGTCCAATAAATAAATAAAATCTTAAAAAAAAGGCTGATGGATGATAAATTATGAAAACTGCTCCCTCCAAATGATGCTTCTTCATAAGGTTTTAAGAATTTAAAATTGTAAGAATTTAAAATTGAAACTTGATCGTAGGATTTATCTTATACAATAACAACAAGTGATGGCAGTTATTATTAGTTCTGAAGTATTTGTGATTCTGAATTCTTGGCCTCATTAGTAAATTTATTTTTAATAAATTATTTAATATATAATAATATATATAATATATATTATATATAACATATATAATATATATAATAAATTCATTCATTCATTCATTATTTATTTATTTATTATTTATTATTATAATTTATTCATTTATTAACTCAAACACAAGAAAATGAATGACCTGATTGAAAAATTGGCAAGGACTGGAACAGACACCTCACTTAAGAAGATATTGAGATGGCAATAATGATATGAACAGATGCTGTGATGATCCACAGCATGTCTAATTAAGGAATTGTAAATTAAAAGAACATGAGGGGCGCCTGGATGGCTTAGTGGGTTAAGCCGCTGCCTTTGGATCAGGTCATGATCTCAGGGTCCTGGGATCGAGTTCCACGTTGGGCTCTCTGCTCAGGAGGAGCCTGCTTCCCTTTCTCTCTCTCTCTGACTGCCTCTCCGTCTTCTTGTGATCTCTCTCTGTCAAATAAATAAATAAAATCTTTTTTAAAAATAAATAAATAAATAAATAAGACAATGATCTATCACTACACATCTATTAGAATGGCTAAAATCCAAAATACTGACAACATAAAATGCTTTTGACGATGAGGAACAAGAGAAACTCTCATTCATTCACCTAAAGGATATGGATGGCTTATAAGCACATGACAAATTTCTCAACATTTAGACATTAAAGAAATACAAATTAAAATCATAATGAGACATGCTTACATATCTATTAGAATGGCTAAAATTATAAAGGCTAATTGTACTTCGTCTGAGCTAGATTGAGAAGCAACAAAAAATCTAAACTGTTGCTGGCATATATTATGATACCACCACTTTGGAAAATAGTTTGAAAATTTTTTTAAATGCAAAATACGTTGCAGTTACACCAATAGCCATTTTACTTCTACACATTTAACCAAGAGAAACAAACGCTATGTTCGTACAAGGACTTGTATATGAATTTCATAGCAGCTTTATTTTTAAGAATTGAAAACAGTAGAAATGTTCATCAATGTCCATCAATAGAGCAAAGACAAATTATGATCTATTCATTAAAGAGATTACTATTCAACATCAAAATGAACTATTTACAATTGGAGATTCTCAAAGTAATGGTGCTGAGAAAAGAAAAGCCAGGCAATGAATAGAATATACTGTGTGATTCCATGACTATAAAAAAAATCTAGAAAATACAAATTTACATAAAGTCACAGTCATCAAATATATTGGTGTGATTTTAGTGCCTTCTTCTGTGCTCCCATAGCTTCCTACACTTGGATCTCCAAGCATTTGTTACACCATGTGAAAATATGAACTCTTTTTCTTTATTCTGTCTTACCAGAATAAGAATCCTTGAAATTTTATGGACATTTGAACTCTCAGTTATTAGTAGAAATTCTATCACACAGTAAGTTTTCAAATATAAAGCCACAGTTTTACAATGACTTCTAAGCTTTTACATGATCTAGCCACTCATTTAACCTCTGTGATCTCTTTCCCTGCTACTCTTCAGTCCCTCACAGTGGCCTCCTTGCTATTCCTCAGATCTGCCAGGCATGATCCAACCTAATGGCCTTCAAGATAGCCAATTCCTTTGTCTGGAGTGACCTTATTGCTGATAGTTCTGGGCAAATTCATCACCTTTCCATACGTTTGTTCAATTGTCAGCTTCATTGTAACTAACCCGATCTTCCTATTAAAATTCTTACCTCCCCATCCCCTGCCTAGCAACCTTGATTTTTCTCATCCTGATCTAATTTTTCTCTTTCCCCATTGCACTCATCATTTTTGAATGCACTATGCAATTTTTATTCAGGTTTATAGCTTTTAATTGTCTCACCCATTAAAATAAACGTTCTACAAATCCAAGTATTTCATTTACCAGTGTAGTCTGAAGTAATATCTGCCATATAATAGACAGTAGACAATTGGTAAATTTCAGAATAAATTAATGTTGAGAATATACTGAATTTCATAAGTCATTTCAATATTTTTTTCAAAAAATAAACTATGTAAAACATACCTTAAATTTACTTTCAAAATATTTTAGAGCATATAATGAACAAAAGAAGACAAAAGAAGACAAAAAAACCCAAAATAAGCAAAAGCCTCAAAGAAACAATCATATGAATAACCATTTCAAACCTACTTAAAAATTGCATAATACCACACTCCTAGATCCTCTCTGAATGCTCTAAAATAACCCTTCAAAAGAAATACATTTTTTAAAATTACAGATTTTTTGGCAAATAATTTAATAAAATAAAAATTTCATTCATCTATGTAGATCATAATAAATGTTTTTAATAAGCATAAAATTATAACTCTGAAGTGTGCTAAAATGAAACCACCTGCTAAGGGTGAGAGAACAAAAATAAACATCATTTTTCCAAATAAGAGGAATTTATTACCTTTGAATCAAAGCATGTGGATTTGTTCAAAGTGGCAATAAAGGAATATGGAAACACAATCCATAGAAAGTCATATTTTAGATTTCTAAAAGACTTCAAAGTGAAGAGTATACATTTTTTAAATGCTACATAATGCTACATAATGACAAGATGACAGGTTGTGACAAATAGCATTTTAAAAGCTCTACTCATAATGGAACTGAAAGTGTCATTTCCCTATAATTTTATATATGTCATTAATTTACTATATTTGGATACAACACATTACCAAACAGATGTTCATCAAAGACTAAATCATTTTTAATGGAACATAATAATTTGAACCTACATCTATTAATCATTTTTTTCGATCTAACATTTATAGTCTCGCTAAACAATTGATCAGATATTGACAAATTTAAAAAAAATATAGGATAAAAAGTCGTGTTTGGAAAAGTAGATTTTCTTTGAAATTTGCATTTAAATGAAAATATTGCTGATATTTTTAAGACTTTAAATGTAATTTTATATATATCTGACCTATCAGATGATATAAAATTTTTGGAGAAAATATGACATATTTTTTTGATCTTGGTTGAAGGTATTAATAAAGAGCAACTGCTTGTATTATTTGTATTGTGATATCTTAGTTAATAAACATGAATAACTGGTATAAAATATGGTTTTTTTAAAGTTTATTTATTTACTTGACAGAGATCACAGGAAGGCAGAGGGGCAGGCAGAGAGAGAGGAATGGAAGCAGGCTCCCTGCTGAGCAGAGAGCCCACTGTGGGACTCAATCCCAGGAACCTGGAATCATAACAAAGAAATGATGATAAATTCCTTAAAAGACTCAAAGTTGTTCTTGACTGGTACGTTTCAAGCTCTATTCCTGGTTTGAGGACAGTTTTTAACAGGCTTGTCACTGTAGAAATCAGCTGGATGTTTAGAGGCTATCAGAACTGTGCAAAAACCTTGAAGGGGTAAAGATTGAAAATCCTTTAGAGAGATTAGCTCCCTAAGGCATTACTCATCCACACATTTTCCTCCAAACAATTAAGGCTGATGGATGAGGGGCACCTGAGGGGCTCTCTCATCACGTGGGTGGTGGGTTAAGCCTCTGCCTTCATCTCAAGTCATGGTCTCTGGGTCCTGGGATCCAGCCCCACATCCGGCTCTGCTCAAAAGGAAGCCTGCTTCCCTCCCTGCTTGCCTGCCTCTCTGCTTACTTGTAATCTCTCTCTCTCTCTCTCTCTATCTCTCTCTCTCTCTCTGTGTCCAATAAATAAATAAAATCTTAAAAAAAAGGCTGATGGATGATAAATTATGAAAACTGCTCCCTCCAAATGATGCTTCTTCATAAGGTTTTAAGAATTTAAAATTGTAAGAATTTAAAATTGAAACTTGATCGTAGGATTTATCTTATACAATAACAACAAGTGATGGCAGTTATTATTAGTTCTGAAGTATTTGTGATTCTGAATTCTTGGCCTCATTAGTAAATTTATTTTTAATAAATTATTTAATATATAATAATATATACAATATATATTATATATAACATATATAATATATATAATAAATTCATTCATTCATTCATTATTTATTTATTTATTATTTATTATTATAATTTATTCATTTATTAACTCAAACACAAGAAAATGAATGACCTGATTGAAAAATTGGCAAGGACTGGAACAGACACCTCACTTAAGAGGATATTGAGATGGCAATAATGATATGAACAGATGCTGTGATGATCCACAGCATGTCTAATTAAGGAATTGTAAATTAAAAGAACATGAGGGGCGCCTGGATGGCTTAGTGGGTTAAGCCGCTGCCTTTGGATCAGGTCATGATCTCAGGGTCCTGGGATCGAGTTCCACGTTGGGCTCTCTGCTCAGGAGGAGCCTGCTTCCCTTTCTCTCTCTCTCTGACTGCCTCTCCGTCTTCTTGTGATCTCTCTCTGTCAAATAAATAAATAAAATCTTTTTTAAAAATAAATAAATAAATAAGACAATGATCTATCACTACACATCTATTAGAATGGCTAAAATCCAAAATACTGACAACATAAAATGCTTTTGACGATGAGGAACAAGAGAAACTCTCATTCATTCACCTAAAGGATATGGATGGCTTATAAGCACATGACAAATTTCTCAACATTTAGACATTAAAGAAATACAAATTAAAATCATAATGAGACATGCTTACATATCTATTAGAATGGCTAAAATTATAAAGGCTAATTGTACTTCGTCTGAGCTAGATTGAGAAGCAACAAAAAATCTAAACTGTTGCTGGCATATATCATGATACCACCACTTTGGAAAATAGTTTGAAAATTTTTTTAAATGCAAAATACGTTGCAGTTACACCAATAGCCATTTTACTTCTACACATTTAACCAAGAGAAACAAACGCTATGTTCGTACAAGGACTTGTATATGAATTTCATAGCAGCTTTATTTTTAAGAATTGAAAACAGTAGAAATGTTCATCAATGTCCATCAATAGAGCAAAGACAAATTATGATCTATTCATTAAAGAGATTACTATTCAACATCAAAATGAACTATTTACAATTGGAGATTCTCAAAGTAATGGTGCTGAGAAAAGAAAAGCCAGGCAATGAATAGAATATACTGTGTGATTCCATGACTATAAAAAAAATCTAGAAAATACAAATTTACATAAAGTCACAGTCATCAAATATATTGGTGTGATTTTAGTGCCTTCTTCTGTGCTCCCATAGCTTCCTACACTTGGATCTCCAAGCATTTGTTACACCATGTGAAAATATGAACTCTTTTTCTTTATTCTGTCTTACCAGAATAAGAATCCATGAAATTTTATGGACATTTGAACTCTCAGTTATTAGTAGAAATTCTATCACACAGTAAGTTTTCAAATATAAAGCCACAGTTTTACAATGACTTCTAAGCTTTTACATGATCTAGCCACTCATTTAACCTCTGTGATCTCTTTCCCTGCTACTCTTCAGTCCCTCACAGTGGCCTCCTTGCTATTCCTCAGATCTGCCAGGCATGATCCAACCTAATGGCCTTCAAGATAGCCAATTCCTTTGTCTGGAGTGACCTTATTGCTGATAGTTCTGGGCAAATTCATCACCTTTCCATACGTTTGTTCAATTGTCAGCTTCATTGTAACTAACCCGATCTTCCTATTAAAATTCTTACCTCCCCATCCCCTGCCTAGCAACCTTGATTTTTCTCATCCTGATCTAATTTTTCTCTTTCCCCATTGCACTCATCATTTTTGAATGCACTATGCAATTTTTATTCAGGTTTATAGCTTTTAATTGTCTCACCCATTAAAATAAACGTTCTACAAATCCAAGTATTTCATTTACCAGTGTAGTCTGAAGTAATATCTGCCATATAATAGACAGTAGACAATTGGTAAATTTCAGAATAAATTAATGTTGAGAATATACTGAATTTCATAAGTCATTTCAATATTTTTTTCAAAAAATAAACTATGTAAAACATACCTTAAATTTACTTTCAAAATATTTTAGAGCATATAATGAACAAAAGAAGACAAAAGAAGACAAAAAAACCCAAAATAAGCAAAAGCCTCAAAGAAACAATCATATGAATAACCATTTCAAACCTACTTAAAAATTGCATAATACCACACTCCTAGATCCTCTCTGAATGCTCTAAAATAACCCTTCAAAAGAAATACATTTTTTAAAATTACAGATTTTTTGGCAAATAATTTAATAAAATAAAAATTTCATTCATCTATGTAGATCATAATAAATGTTTTTAATAAGCATAAAATTATAACTCTGAAGTGTGCTAAAATGAAACCACCTGCTAAGGGTGAGAGAACAAAAATAAACATCATTTTTCCAAATAAGAGGAATTTATTACCTTTGAATCAAAGCATGAGGATTTGTTCAAAGTGGCAATAAAGGAATATGGAAACACAATCCATAGAAAGTCATATTTTAGATTTCTAAAAGACTTCAAAGTGAAGAGTATACATTTTTTAAATGCTACATAATGCTACATAATGACAAGATGACAGGTTGTGACAAATAGCATTTTAAAAGCTCTACTCATAATGGAACTGAAAGTGTCATTTCCCTATAATTTTATATATGTCATTAATTTACTATATTTGGATACAACACATTACCAAACAGATGTTCATCAAAGACTAAATCATTTTTAATGGAACATAATAATTTGAACCTACATCTATTAATCATTTTTTTCGATCTAACATTTATAGTCTCGCTAAACAATTGATCAGATATTGACAAATTTAAAAAAAATATAGGATAAAAAGTCGTGTTTGGAAAAGTAGATTTTCTTTGAAATTTGCATTTAAATGAAAATATTGCTGATATTTTTAAGACTTTAAATGTAATTTTATATATATCTGACCTATCAGATGATATAAAATTTTTGGAGAAAATATGACATATTTTTTTGATCTTGGTTGAAGGTATTAATAAAGAGCAACTGCTTGTATTATTTGTATTGTGATATCTTAGTTAATAAACATGAATAACTGGTATAAAATATGGTTTTTTTAAAGTTTATTTATTTACTTGACAGAGATCACAGGAAGGCAGAGGGGCAGGCAGAGAGAGAGGAATGGAAGCAGGCTCCCTGCTGAGCAGAGAGCCCACTGTGGGACTCAATCCCAGGAACCTGGAATCATAACAAAGAAATGATGATAAATTCCTTAAAAGACTCAAAGTTGTTCTTGACTGGTACGTTTCAAGCTCTATTCCTGGTTTGAGGACAGTTTTTAACAGGCTTGTCACTGTAGAAATCAGCTGGATGTTTAGAGGCTATCAGAACTGTGCAAAAACCTTGAAGGGGTAAAGATTGAAAATCCTTTAGAGAGATTAGCTCCCTAAGGCATTACTCATCCACACATTTTCCTCCAAACAATTAAGGCTGATGAATGAGGGGCACCTGAGGGGCTCTCTCATCACGTGGGTGGTGGGTTAAGCCTCTGCCTTCATCTCAAGTCATGGTCTCTGGGTCCTGGGATCCAGCCCCACATCCGGCTCTGCTCAAAAGGAAGCCTGCTTCCCTCCCTGCTTGCCTGCCTCTCTGCTTACTTGTAATCTCTCTCTCTCTCTCTCTCTCTCTCTCTCTCTCTGTCCAATAAATAAATAAAATCTTAAAAAAAAGGCTGATGGATGATAAATTATGAAAACTGCTCCCTCCAAATGATGCTTCTTCATAAGGTTTTAAGAATTTAAAATTGTAAGAATTTAAAATTGAAACTTGATCGTAGGATTTATCTTATACAATAACAACAAGTGATGGCAGTTATTATTAGTTCTGAAGTATTTGTGATTCTGAATTCTTGGCCTCATTAGTAAATTTATTTTTAATAAATTATTTAATATATAATAATATATACAATATATATTATATATAACATATATAATATATATAATAAATTCATTCATTCATTCATTATTTATTTATTTATTATTTATTATTATAATTTATTCATTTATTAACTCAAACACAAGAAAATGAATGACCTGATTGAAAAATTGGCAAGGACTGGAACAGACACCTCACTTAAGAGGATATTGAGATGGCAATAATGATATGAACAGATGCTGTGATGATCCACAGCATGTCTAATTAAGGAATTGTAAATTAAAAGAACATGAGGGGCGCCTGGATGGCTTAGTGGGTTAAGCCGCTGCCTTTGGATCAGGTCATGATCTCAGGGTCCTGGGATCGAGTTCCACGTTGGGCTCTCTGCTCAGGAGGAGCCTGCTTCCCTTTCTCTCTCTCTCTGACTGCCTCTCCGTCTTCTTGTGATCTCTCTCTGTCAAATAAATAAATAAAATCTTTTTTAAAAATAAATAAATAAATAAGACAATGATCTATCACTACACATCTATTAGAATGGCTAAAATCCAAAATACTGACAACATAAAATGCTTTTGACGATGAGGAACAAGAGAAACTCTCATTCATTCACCTAAAGGATATGGATGGCTTATAAGCACATGACAAATTTCTCAACATTTAGACATTAAAGAAATACAAATTAAAATCATAATGAGACATGCTTACATATCTATTAGAATGGCTAAAATTATAAAGGCTAATTGTACTTCGTCTGAGCTAGATTGAGAAGCAACAAAAAATCTAAACTGTTGCTGGCATATATCATGATACCACCACTTTGGAAAATAGTTTGAAAATTTTTTTAAATGCAAAATACGTTGCAGTTACACCAATAGCCATTTTACTTCTACACATTTAACCAAGAGAAACAAACGCTATGTTCGTACAAGGACTTGTATATGAATTTCATAGCAGCTTTATTTTTAAGAATTGAAAACAGTAGAAATGTTCATCAATGTCCATCAATAGAGCAAAGACAAATTATGATCTATTCATTAAAGAGATTACTATTCAACATCAAAATGAACTATTTACAATTGGAGATTCTCAAAGTAATGGTGCTGAGAAAAGAAAAGCCAGGCAATGAATAGAATATACTGTGTGATTCCATGACTATAAAAAAAATCTAGAAAATACAAATTTACATAAAGTCACAGTCATCAAATATATTGGTGTGATTTTAGTGCCTTCTTCTGTGCTCCCATAGCTTCCTACACTTGGATCTCCAAGCATTTGTTACACCATGTGAAAATATGAACTCTTTTTCTTTATTCTGTCTTACCAGAATAAGAATCCATGAAATTTTATGGACATTTGAACTCTCAGTTATTAGTAGAAATTCTATCACACAGTAAGTTTTCAAATATAAAGCCACAGTTTTACAATGACTTCTAAGCTTTTACATGATCTAGCCACTCATTTAACCTCTGTGATCTCTTTCCCTGCTACTCTTCAGTCCCTCACAGTGGCCTCCTTGCTATTCCTCAGATCTGCCAGGCATGATCCAACCTAATGGCCTTCAAGATAGCCAATTCCTTTGTCTGGAGTGACCTTATTGCTGATAGTTCTGGGCAAATTCATCACCTTTCCATACGTTTGTTCAATTGTCAGCTTCATTGTAACTAACCCGATCTTCCTATTAAAATTCTTACCTCCCCATCCCCTGCCTAGCAACCTTGATTTTTCTCATCCTGATCTAATTTTTCTCTTTCCCCATTGCACTCATCATTTTTGAATGCACTATGCAATTTTTATTCAGGTTTATAGCTTTTAATTGTCTCACCCATTAAAATAAACGTTCTACAAATCCAAGTATTTCATTTACCAGTGTAGTCTGAAGTAATATCTGCCATATAATAGACAGTAGACAATTGGTAAATTTCAGAATAAATTAATGTTGAGAATATACTGAATTTCATAAGTCATTTCAATATTTTTTTCAAAAAATAAACTATGTAAAACATACCTTAAATTTACTTTCAAAATATTTTAGAGCATATAATGAACAAAAGAAGACAAAAGAAGACAAAAAAACCCAAAATAAGCAAAAGCCTCAAAGAAACAATCATATGAATAACCATTTCAAACCTACTTAAAAATTGCATAATACCACACTCCTAGATCCTCTCTGAATGCTCTAAAATAACCCTTCAAAAGAAATACATTTTTTAAAATTACAGATTTTTTGGCAAATAATTTAATAAAATAAAAATTTCATTCATCTATGTAGATCATAATAAATGTTTTTAATAAGCATAAAATTATAACTCTGAAGTGTGCTAAAATGAAACCACCTGCTAAGGGTGAGAGAACAAAAATAAACATCATTTTTCCAAATAAGAGGAATTTATTACCTTTGAATCAAAGCATGTGGATTTGTTCAAAGTGGCAATAAAGGAATATGGAAACACAATCCATAGAAAGTCATATTTTAGATTTCTAAAAGACTTCAAAGTGAAGAGTATACATTTTTTAAATGCTACATAATGCTACATAATGACAAGATGACAGGTTGTGACAAATAGCATTTTAAAAGCTCTACTCATAATGGAACTGAAAGTGTCATTTCCCTATAATTTTATATATGTCATTAATTTACTATATTTGGATACAACACATTACCAAACAGATGTTCATCAAAGACTAAATCATTTTTAATGGAACATAATAATTTGAACCTACATCTATTAATCATTTTTTTCGATCTAACATTTATAGTCTCGCTAAACAATTGATCAGATATTGACAAATTTAAAAAAAATATAGGATAAAAAGTCGTGTTTGGAAAAGTAGATTTTCTTTGAAATTTGCATTTAAATGAAAATATTGCTGATATTTTTAAGACTTTAAATGTAATTTTATATATATCTGACCTATCAGATGATATAAAATTTTTGGAGAAAATATGACATATTTTTTTGATCTTGGTTGAAGGTATTAATAAAGAGCAACTGCTTGTATTATTTGTATTGTGATATCTTAGTTAATAAACATGAATAACTGGTATAAAATATGGTTTTTTTAAAGTTTATTTATTTACTTGACAGAGATCACAGGAAGGCAGAGGGGCAGGCAGAGAGAGAGGAATGGAAGCAGGCTCCCTGCTGAGCAGAGAGCCCACTGTGGGACTCAATCCCAGGAACCTGGAATCATAACAAAGAAATGATGATAAATTCCTTAAAAGACTCAAAGTTGTTCTTGACTGGTACGTTTCAAGCTCTATTCCTGGTTTGAGGACAGTTTTTAACAGGCTTGTCACTGTAGAAATCAGCTGGATGTTTAGAGGCTATCAGAACTGTGCAAAAACCTTGAAGGGGTAAAGATTGAAAATCCTTTAGAGAGATTAGCTCCCTAAGGCATTACTCATCCACACATTTTCCTCCAAACAATTAAGGCTGATGGATGAGGGGCACCTGAGGGGCTCTCTCATCACGTGGGTGGTGGGTTAAGCCTCTGCCTTCATCTCAAGTCATGGTCTCTGGGTCCTGGGATCCAGCCCCACATCCGGCTCTGCTCAAAAGGAAGCCTGCTTCCCTCCCTGCTTGCCTGCCTCTCTGCTTACTTGTAATCTCTCTCTCTCTCTCTCTCTCTCTCTCTCTCTCTCTGTGTCCAATAAATAAATAAAATCTTAAAAAAAAGGCTGATGGATGATAAATTATGAAAACTGCTCCCTCCAAATGATGCTTCTTCATAAGGTTTTAAGAATTTAAAATTGTAAGAATTTAAAATTGAAACTTGATCGTAGGATTTATCTTATACAATAACAACAAGTGATGGCAGTTATTATTAGTTCTGAAGTATTTGTGATTCTGAATTCTTGGCCTCATTAGTAAATTTATTTTTAATAAATTATTTAATATATAATAATATATATAATATATATTATATATAACATATATAATATATATAATAAATTCATTCATTCATTCATTATTTATTTATTTATTATTTATTATTATAATTTATTCATTTATTAACTCAAACACAAGAAAATGAATGACCTGATTGAAAAATTGGCAAGGACTGGAACAGACACCTCACTTAAGAAGATATTGAGATGGCAATAATGATATGAACAGATGCTGTGATGATCCACAGCATGTCTAATTAAGGAATTGTAAATTAAAAGAACATGAGGGGCGCCTGGATGGCTTAGTGGGTTAAGCCGCTGCCTTTGGATCAGGTCATGATCTCAGGGTCCTGGGATCGAGTTCCACGTTGGGCTCTCTGCTCAGGAGGAGCCTGCTTCCCTTTCTCTCTCTCTCTGACTGCCTCTCCGTCTTCTTGTGATCTCTCTCTGTCAAATAAATAAATAAAATCTTTTTTAAAAATAAATAAATAAATAAGACAATGATCTATCACTACACATCTATTAGAATGGCTAAAATCCAAAATACTGACAACATAAAATGCTTTTGACGATGAGGAACAAGAGAAACTCTCATTCATTCACCTAAAGGATATGGATGGCTTATAAGCACATGACAAATTTCTCAACATTTAGACATTAAAGAAATACAAATTAAAATCATAATGAGACATGCTTACATATCTATTAGAATGGCTAAAATTATAAAGGCTAATTGTACTTCGTCTGAGCTAGATTGAGAAGCAACAAAAAATCTAAACTGTTGCTGGCATATATCATGATACCACCACTTTGGAAAATAGTTTGAAAATTTTTTTAAATGCAAAATACGTTGCAGTTACACCAATAGCCATTTTACTTCTACACATTTAACCAAGAGAAACAAACGCTATGTTCGTACAAGGACTTGTATATGAATTTCATAGCAGCTTTATTTTTAAGAATTGAAAACAGTAGAAATGTTCATCAATGTCCATCAATAGAGCAAAGACAAATTATGATCTATTCATTAAAGAGATTACTATTCAACATCAAAATGAACTATTTACAATTGGAGATTCTCAAAGTAATGGTGCTGAGAAAAGAAAAGCCAGGCAATGAATAGAATATACTGTGTGATTCCATGACTATAAAAAAAATCTAGAAAATACAAATTTACATAAAGTCACAGTCATCAAATATATTGGTGTGATTTTAGTGCCTTCTTCTGTGCTCCCATAGCTTCCTACACTTGGATCTCCAAGCATTTGTTACACCATGTGAAAATATGAACTCTTTTTCTTTATTCTGTCTTACCAGAATAAGAATCCATGAAATTTTATGGACATTTGAACTCTCAGTTATTAGTAGAAATTCTATCACACAGTAAGTTTTCAAATATAAAGCCACAGTTTTACAATGACTTCTAAGCTTTTACATGATCTAGCCACTCATTTAACCTCTGTGATCTCTTTCCCTGCTACTCTTCAGTCCCTCACAGTGGCCTCCTTGCTATTCCTCAGATCTGCCAGGCATGATCCAACCTAATGGCCTTCAAGATAGCCAATTCCTTTGTCTGGAGTGACCTTATTGCTGATAGTTCTGGGCAAATACATAGTTTATTTTTTGGAAAAAATATTGAAATGACTTATGAAATTCAGTATACTCTCAACATTAATTTATTCTGAAATTTACCAATTGTCTACTGTCTATTATATGGCAGATATTACTTCAGACTACACTGGTAAATGAAATACTTCGATTTGTAGAACGTTTATTTTAATGGGTGAGACAAATAAAAGCTATAAACCTGAATAAAAATTGCATAGTGCATTCAAAAATGATGAGTGCAATGGGGAAAAAGAAAAATTAGATCAGGGTGAGAAAAATGAAGGTTGCTAGGCAGGGGGTGGGGAGGTAAGAATTTTAATAGAAAGATCAGGTTAGTTACAATGAAGCTGACAATTGAACAAACGTATGGAAAGGCGATGAATTTGCCCAGAACTATCAGCAATAAGGTCACTCCAGACAAAGGAATTGGCTATCTTGAAGGCCATAAGGTTGGATCGTGCCTGGCATATCTGAGGAATAGCAAGGAGGCCACTGTGAGGGACTGAAGAGTAGCAGGGAAAGAGGTCACAAAGTTTAAATGAGTGGCTAGATCATGTAAAAGCTTAGAAGTCATTGTAAAACGCTGGCTTTATATTTGAAAACTTACTGTGTGATAGAATTTCTGCTAATAACTGAGAGTTCAAATGTCCATAAAATTTCAAGGATTCTTATTCTAGTAAGACAGAATAAAGAAAAAGAGTTCATATTTTCACATGGTGTAACAAATGCTTGGAGATCCAAGTGTAGGAAGCTATGGGAGCACAGAAGAAGGCACTAAAATCACACCAATATATTTGATGACTGTGACTTTATATAAATTTGTATTTTCTAGATTTTTTTAATAGTCATGGAATCACACAGTATATTCTATTCATTGCCTGGCTTTTCTTTTCTCAGCATCATTACTTTGAGAATCTCCAATTGTAAATAGTTCATTTTGATGTTGAATAGTAATCTCTTTAATGAATAGATCATAATTTGTCTTTGCTCTATTGATGGACATTGATGAACATTTCTACTGTTTTCAATTCTTAAAAATAAAACTGCTATGAAATTCATATACAATTCCTTGTACGAACATAGCTTTTGTTTCTCTTGGTTAAATGCCTATAAGTAAAATGGCTATTGGTGTAACTGCAACGTATTTTGCATTTAAAAAAATTTTCAAACTATTTTCCAAAGTGGTGGTATCATGATATATGCCAACAACAGTTTAGATTTTTTGTTGCTTCTCAATCTAGCTCAGACGAAGTACAATTAGCCTTTATAATTTTAGTCATTCTAATAGATATGTAAGCATGTCTCATTATGATTTTAATTTGTATTTCTTTAATGTCTAAATGTTGAGAAATTTGTCATGTGCTTATAAGCCATCCATATCCTTTTGGTGACATGTCTCTTCAATAATTTTCTTCATATGTAAAATTGGATACTATGTTTGGTTTTAAAGGTTTTTTATTTTTATTCATTTTTTAATAATCAGAGTTGATGTCCATTATCAGATATATAATTTGCAAATCCCTTCTCCATCTTTACGGTTTCTCAATGGAGCTTTGATAGCTGTGTCTTTCAAGAAATATGCTACTTCTTTCTTGGTACACGGAGGTATGACCAGAACATTATCAATGTTGACCTTTGCAAAGAAAATCATGGCTTAAGATATATGTAGTCTGCGGTTGTTGGGAGTGTTCTGTAATATCAAGCATATCTTGTTAGTTGATAATTTTGTTCATGTCTTACATATCTTACCAATTTGATGACCATTTGTCTATATAATCTCAAAATAAAGGTGTTGAAACTTTTTTCCATTTCTCTTCTAAGGTAGAAGTTATGATTTTTGTTCTTAGTTTTTCCCTATATATCCCCAAATCTGTTATTAAGTATTAAAAGTCAAGAATTATTATACTCCCTGATAAATTCATCCTTTTACTCTTCTGTAATTTTGACTTGATCTTTATGTCTGATAATGAAATTTGCTTTAAAATCACTTTTCATTATCTTGATATAACCACCAAAGGTATAGTGTGATTAGTGTTAATATAGCATATTTTTTCTTTTACTTTATAAAGCACTTCTATATTTAATCCTGAAAAAAAAAAACAGCTTTTTAGCTCTGGAAGCATCTTTCTAAATTATTTTTTTTTTTAAATGAAGCAGTAACAATTTTTGTTAAGGGACCTAAACTGAAAGTAGTTTTATTTATTAATTTATTTAGTAAAAGATTTTATTTTGTTTATTGACAGCAAGAGAGAGATAGAGAGGAAGCACACAAGCGGGAGGAATAACGTGCAAAGGTAGAGGAAGAAGCAAGCTCCTCGGGGTGCAAGTAGTCCCATGCAGGGCTGGATCACTGTACACTGGAATCATGACCTCAGCCAAAGGCAAATATCTGCTTAAACAACTGAGTCATCCAGGCACCCATAGAAAATTAAAAAAAAAAAAAAACCTTTTAAAATCATTTTGTTTCTTTTTTTTTAATATTTTATTTATTCGACAGACAGAGAGACAGGAAGAGGAACTATAAGCAGGGCATAGGGAAAAGGAGAAGCAGGTTTCCCACTGAGCAGAGAGCCTGATGTGGGGCTCCATCCCAGGACCCTGGGATCATGACCTGAAAAGAAGGGACACTTACGGAGGAAGCCACCCAGACACCTCTTTCCTTTGTTTTTAATATATGGCAACTGATGCTTCAAAGCCATGAGAAGCATATTACCCATTGATTAAATCTTTGATAACAACCTATTTAAAGAGGTGTGTAAATATATACTTACTCAGATTTATACACTTTGTGTTTTCTTCATAGTTTGGGGCTGGACCCCATGGTCACAACACTGCTTCCAGTCTTTGCCTTCCCATCTGTTGATACAAGGCATTTGGTCAGCAAAGCAAATTAGTATCATAATTAATAAGCCCTTGGCACCATATCTCTGGAGCAGGAGTTGCTCTTAGCCACGGCCCAGAGCAGTTGACCTCCCCTCGCTAGTGCTATAGCCCCAAGGACAAGGTCCCTGCCACCAGAACTCAGTCTTACATGTTATGCTAAGCAGACAAAACCAAAACCGGAGAGCTCCGACAGCTTTCACTGGCATGCCTCATCTCCCACTCCCTCGACGTCCAGGCAGTACCAGATGCCAGGGAGGAATCTTGGTCCAACATATGGGAGGGAAGGAAGTAGCCATGAGCAAGTATCTGCCTCTCTGTGCCTTTCTTTCATGAGCAGGTTGTAAGGAGGAGGAAGAGGAAGGGGAAGAGAGGTGAACTTCAAGGGGTGAAGGCCTCAGGTAGGCAGCTGGCTCCTGCCAGTAGGAACGGAACAAAGGAGAAGGCAGTGAGTCTTGCAGGGAGGGTGGGGGGTAAGGGTTACAGCTTATGATGGAATCTGGACAGGAGTAATAGGGATACTAGTCATTTGAGTCCACCATTGGCAAGCTGGGCTGGGTGTCAGGGCAGATAGGCCTCCCTGGGCAACGGCACATGAGAGAAGGTGGAATTCTTCTCTGAGGAGCAGGTGGAGTTTTGGGTGTTGGGAAAGCATAGACAGTATTGTTCCAGGGCCAAGGACAGGTCCGGGTACTTCTGGTTGAAGGTCAAGGCCACAGTATGATCCAGGTCTTCTACCAGCAGCTTGAAGGTACCACATGCCAGCCACCCCTCATTATTGTGTAAAACTCTCTGGTGCACTCATTGGCTTATCCATCAAATGACTCCTTCAGCAGCTTGAAAACCACCTCCACAGGCACTCCAGGTTATGGGAGGCTTCCAGAGTGAAGATTTTGCACAGGATCACCCCAAAAGACGAGAAGTCACTCTGGTGGATGTAGATCTGGCCAAACATGGCCTTAGGGATCATCCACTTCACAGGCAGTCCACTGTTGGTTGTCTTTTTATAGTAACTGATGTGGTGATATCTCTGGCAAGGCTGAAGTCTGAGATCTTCATCATGTTGTCCTTTGTCACCAGCACTTCCCTGGTGGCCAGGTCTTGGTGTATGCACTTCTTGGAGGCAAGGTACTCCATGCCTCAGGCTACCTGGTAGGCACAGGATGCCAGGTCCTTGGAGGAGAGTTGCTCTGCTGCATTGTGGCTGATATTGTAACAGTACTCCAGGTCAGGAGGCCTCTGGGCTTGCAGGTACTCCTGTATGTTGTCTTTGGAGGCATATTCCGTGAGAGTGTACGAAGGACCGTCCTGTGTGCAGGACCCAGCAGTTTGACGGTGTCCTTGTGCTGTCCAATCATCTTCATCATCTCCATTTCTGAGATTAGGTTTGACAGGTCTTTCTCTGTTGCATCTGACTTCAACATCTTCACAGACACTTTAGTCAAATCTTTGGATTTGTCTTTGTCCAGCCCAATGGCCTCCTCCAACACCACCTGCCCAAGGTAGGCCTGTCTTAGGGGTCTGCCTAAACTGCCTACAACCAGCCTGTCTCAAGGCAGTTATGAACTCTAGATTATCCTCAAAAACATTAAACCACAAGCTAAAAATTCTCTTCACTAGATCTCTGTCGCAGGTCTAATTTTCTTCTCTTTCATCATTTATCTTTTTCCTGATTCTTATTTTCAGTATAGTTTATTTTGCTTCCAAGTGTTTCCCCTGGTTTCTGTATGCTGTTTCAGAGGGAAGAATTATCCTGTCATAAAATTATTTCTTGAGCATTCGTTACATCTCTCAGGTAAAATGGGTTCTTTTATGGTATTGATTCATTTGAGTTTTCTCAAAATGGGAAGAATTTTCAAAATGGTGTTATCCTCAAGGTTCAAATTATGTCTTAGCCTCATCTTTACTCTTTTTGAATTCACTTTTCAAATTCTTGTCCCTCTTTTTATCTTTTAAATTTAAATGTTTTATTTTTATTCTTCTTTTATTTGAGTATAGTTGATATTCAGTGTTACATTGGTTTCAGGTTTTCAATATCTCCATACATTATTCTATGATCACTACAAATATAGCCACCATCTGTCACCATATAACACTATTATAATATCATTGACTATATTCTGTACACTGTCCCATATCTCTTTTTAAAATCTCTGATTTTTATGTTTTCTGTTATTCCAATGTTCGACCATCATTTTACTTGGATACTTTAATAAAATATGCCTGATTACACACTCTTTGCTGAAAACCATAGCATTGGATTTATAGTAGTCTTCTTCTTCTTCTTCTTTTTAAATTCACATATAATGTATTATTAGCTCCATGGGTATAGGTCTGTGAATCGCCAGGTTTACACACTTCACAGCACCCCCCCCCCCAATGTTCATAACCCCACCACCCTCTCCCTACCCTCCCCACCCCCCTGGCAACTCTCAGTTTGTTTTGTGAGATAAAGAGTCTCTTATGGTTTGCCTCCCTCTCGATCCCATCTTGTTTCATTTACTCTTTTCCTGTCCCCCAAACCCCCCACATTGCACCTCCATTTCCTCATATCAGGGAAATCATATGATAGTGTCTTACTCTGGTTGACTTATTTTGCTAAGCATAATACCCTCTAGTTCCATGCATTCCATCGCAAATGGCAAGATTTCATTACTTTTGATGGCTGCATAGTATTCCATCACACACACACACACACACACACACACACACACACACACACACACACACATATATATATAATTCATTTGTTGATGGACATCAAGGTTCTTTCCATAGTTTGGCTATTGTGGATATTGCTGCTATAAACTTTTGGTGCACGTGCCCCTTTGGATCATATAGTAGTCTTCTTTACCTCTATCAGAACCCCAAGAAGCTTTATTCATTTATTTACTCACATAAACAAATGATCCAACACAACGTTTTTTGATGTTCAAATGTATTATAATGTCTTACCGCTTAACATTATGCATACTGCTCTCTTTAGCTGTCTTACTAAATACACATCATCACTATGCCATTTAATCAGAAAGAACATTTGAACTCAGAATTCTTTCCATATTAGGGAATGAAGACTCCACCCTTCTGTTTGTGCAGGTAAAATAAATGTTGATATTGTCTGTCCTGCACATACCCCATCCTGTTCACCAGAATATTCACCATCAAAATAGATACAAAATAAAAACCATACCTCACCACTTCTATTACCACCCAGCATGCTAAAAACACCATCATATGTTCCTGAATTATTGACTTGATTGATAACCCCACTTCCACACATACTGCACTCCTTTCTCCCTGCAAATTTATTTTGGTAAGGAAACTTAACCTTTTTTACCCATTTGACAGATCACAAGTAGGTAGAGAGGCAGGCAGAGAGAGGGGTGGGGGAGCTGGCTCCCTGCTGAGCAGAGAGCCCAATGTGGGGCTCCTTCCCAGGACCCTGAATTCATGACCTGAGCCGAAGGCAGAGGCCTAAACCACTGAGCCACCCAGGAGCCACCATATCTCGTAATTTTTAATCAACGTGGATTGGCTGCATTAAATAGTTCCTTCTTCTTCAAATATAAATATATAAATATATTGATCAAGTCACTCGCATGTCTTAGGAGAATGTCATAACTTTAGTAGCAAACTTGAAATCTTGGCCATTGGTTTTGATTTTAGTTTTGCTTTGATTTGGTTCGGTTTTGATATTTTAAAAATCCCTCCAGCCCTTGACTCTCTCTGACCTGAGTGCTTTCTGCTGTTTCTGCAACAAAACTGTCGGGGCAGCGAAAACTCTCATTGTTTTCAGTGGCGCCCCCTTCTGAACACTTTGTTGATAAAAAGCTTTTTTTTTTTTTTTTTTTTTTTTTTTTTGGCTATGGTAAATGTGGAACAACAATGAGGTATTTCAAAGAGGTGAACCACAGATCAATTTTTCTAAGGGTGGGGTGAGGGTTACTCAAAAAGGAACTTGACAAGGCTTTTAAAGATATCGAAAATCATTATAACATAACGTGACTGATTGTTACCGTGCTCTTAACCTGGCAAACACTTGTTGGCTTCCAAGAAAGACTAACATAGTTGAGATGGTTCTAGCGGCCTTCTAGCACAGGGTCTCATGAGGCTGGGATTCTAGCCACTGGCTGTGCAAGGCATGAGGCCTGTTAGTGATTCTATTTTTTCCACTGCAGAATGGGTCTTCTACATTCCAGGTCCTTTCTACCCCAATAAATAATGCGGCGATTCTCTCAGTGAGTTGTACTTTTGGTTTAAACAGCCAACTGTCTCTTAAAAAGGACTTTTGTTTAAAGTCCTTAAAAAAAAAAAGTCCTTTCAAAAAAAATTTATTTCTTATTTTTTATTTTTAAATCGCATATGTTTACTCTGATCCTGGAATTTTGTCATTTTGTCCTCCTCTGCTGATTAAAATATTCTTCATCATCAGCACCTACTGCTCTCCTCTCCTGGTGGTCTCTCCGGAAGGGGTCTTCTCTAGCTCTTCTAGCAGAGGATGGGCACTTCCCCTCTAGCCCTGTTTCCGGACCAACCTTACCTATCCTGCAGCGTCAGGTCGGCCTGGTCTTTTATCTGTTGTTCTCTTCTGAGTGGTTAGTTTTTCATAGATACCGTGCTTTGCTTTTGTCAGGATTTACCGTGGATTATCAAAACCCTTTCTTGTGCCAGTGAAGCCAAGAAACACTCCTGATGAGAGAACCAGGAACTCGAACAGATCATATTTATCCTGAATGTTCTGTCCAAAATGAAAAATACATTTCTGAGGAGACTCAAGATCTCTGAGAAGGGAAGTTTCACCAACTCTGTCATGTAGGGGCATCAATTCCGATTCTGTGTCAATTTTCCTACTTTCCCAGATAGTAATTCTCTACCTCAGAAAGCCCACTCTCAACCGTTTCCTCTCTCAAAGGCAGTTGCTCTTAGAGTATGCACATGGCACTTGGGGCCTGCTGGTCATTGGCTACTGCCCTCTGTACCTTGGGTCTAACAGATGCGGGGCTTCAAGATGAAATCGTCTCTTGTTCTAAGACTTAATATAGTTTGAGGCACATGGTAAGCAATAATCACTTTTATAGTTGATCCAAGTGTTCGACCTTTCTTAATTTTTCTAATACCACAGTTTACTTGTTCTAAGATTTGTCCCACCCCCATTCTAATAAGTCTTGCACTTGATGACATATACTAGTTTAACTGACAGCATTTCTCTTTCTTAGTCGAACATAAACTATAGTGCATCTTACCCTTGATGAAAGCTAGGATGCAATTAAATACTCTATTATGGTTACGATTCTGTTATTTGAAATTCTCCGGTAGCTCCCTGTGCCCCCACAGTGTAGTACGTCACCTCCTTGGCATAATATACAAACCATCTCACCCCCAGTGTTAACCCCGAGGCTCAGCCTCCATCCCCAGGTGATGCTACCAGATCAGCTGTCGGTTGTCATGAACTTGCTGTAGATTCCCGAATGCACTGTTCTGCCTCCTGGCACTTTGAAACTTGACACACTCATCCTCATTCTTCACTTTGCCCTTGTCTATCACCTCCCCTGAAAATCTTTTACTAACTGGCTTTTCCCAGCTCCAACCTATTCTTGGCAGTCTTTTATCTCCCTGTGGTAAAAACCTGTCACACTGCACCATGGACATGCCCGTTGTACCCCTGAGAAGAGAAAAGGGAGAGTGACGGCCCCCCAGCATTTGCAGCTCTAGTGCAGAGCCCCATGCCTGGCTTGCAGGAAATGCCAGATTATGAAGACAAAGGGAGATCATCCTCTGGCTAAAACCAGCTCTATTTTGCCTACCGCAGGATCTGGATCAATTCAGAGCAGCCGGGTAATATTGCTGTTTTTCTAGGGATTTTTTACCCATATATTTCCCAGGTCTTGACTCTTTTTATAGCACTTAATTCAGGTTTCAACCACTTCCTAGTCAGATCAGGTGAAATCATTTTCCTTCCCATAGGCTCGGTATTTCACACCTAGTAAATCTTTTTTTAAGATCTTATTTACCCATTTGACAGGTCAAAATTAGGTAGAGAGGCAGGCAGAGAGAGGGGTGGGGGAGCAGGCTCCCCGCTGAGCAGAGCGCCCAATGTGGGGCTCCTTCCCAGGACCCTGAAATCATGACCTGAGCCGAAGGCAGAGGCCTAAACCACTGAGCCTCCCAACACCCCCATCCTGGTAATTTTTAATCAACGAGGATTTGCTGCATCAAATAGTTTCTTCTTCTTCAAATATAAATTATATAAATATATTGATCAAGTCACTCGCATGTCTTAGGAGAATGTCATACCTTTAGTAGACAACTTGAAATCTTGGCCATTGTTTTTGATTTTTGTTTTGGTTTGATTGGTTCGGTTTTTGTAATTTTAAAAATCCCTCCAGCCCTTGGCTCTGTCTGACCTGAGTTCTTTCAGCTGTTTCTGCAACAAAACTGTCTGGGCAGCGAAATCTCTCATTGTTTACTGTGGCGCCACCTTCTGAACACTTTGTTAATAAAAAGCTTTTTTTTTTTTTTTTTTTTTTTTTGGGTATGGTAAATGTGGGACAACAATGAGGTATTTCAAAGAGGTGAACCACAGATAAATTTCTCTAAGGGTGGGGAGAGGGTTACTCTAAAAGGAACTTGACAAGTCTTTTAAAGATATATATAATCATTATAAATTAACGTGACTTATTGTTACTGTGCCCTTAACTGGGCAAACACTTGTTGGCTTCCAAGAAAGACTAACATAGTTCTAGATGGTTCTAGCAGCGTTCTAGCACAGGGTCTCATGAGGCAGGATTTCTAGCCACTGGCTGTGCAAGGCATGAGTCTGTTAGTGATTCTATTTTTTCCTCTTCAGAATGGGCCTTTCCACATTCCAGGTCCTTTTACCCCAATAAATAACGTCGTGATTCTCTTAGTGAATTTTACTTTTGGTTTAAACAGCCAACTGTCTCTTAAAAAGGACTTATGTTTAAAGTCCTTTAAAAATAAATCCTTTAAAAAATTTTTTTATCTTTTATTTTTTAATTCCATATGTTTACTCTGATCGTGGAACTTTTTTCATTTCTACCTTTTCTGCTGATTAAAATATTCTCTCCAAAATGTCAGTTATTTGCAGGTACTTGCACTGTAGACATTCTTTACATATTTTTTAAAAAATCCATTCACGATTCTTAGTGAAAATTGGGGATCTGAAAGACTACCATTTGCTATTCATCGAACAGTTACTGTCTCCACTAAGTGACAGGGTTTCAGAGAACGTGAGCTCACAAGAGATGTAAGCTTTTTTCCACTTTCTGCTACCATGTTCATTTCTATGTTACTCAGAGGAGCCTTCTTTGTAGAAACATATTATCCAATCTTTTATGAAGCTGAATTTAAATTCTGTCCCTTCATTCCCCACAACGCTTAAAAAGCCAAGCAAATTTTGTTCTATTTTTTAAGAGCCCATAGATGGAATTTTTTTAGTGTTGCGTTTTTGAGTTTTCAACACTCTTTATGTTACTTCTACTTCACAGATAAACAATTGCTAATGACAATGTGAACTTCCTACAAATGTGCAATCAAAATCCCTAGGTACACATTACCGAAGTTCTTTGTTCCCTTTAAACATTATTTCTCTCTTGATATGTATTCTTGTTTTGTATTATATTGCATTATAAAGTTTTTTTTTTAACAGACTGCATTTTTTAGAGTAGTTTGGGGATCAAAGTAAAATTCCCTTTCCCCACATACACACAGCCTTCCCCATTATCAACATCCTGTACCACGGTGATAATTTTTCATGCTCACTGACCCTACACTGACAAATCATTCTCACCCCAAAGTCCACAGTTTACATTAGAGTTCACTCTTGGTGGGGCACCAGGGTGGCTCAGTGGGTTAAGGCTTCTGCCTTCGGCTCAGGTCATAATCTCACGGTCCTGGGATCGAGCCCCAGACCAGACTCTCTGCTTGGCAGGGAGCCTGCTTTCCCCCAACCCCTGCTTTCCCCGCCTGCCTCTCTGCCTGCTTTGATGCCTGTCAAATAAATAAATAAAATATTTAAAAAACCTTTTCTCATAGAGTTCACTCTTGGTATAGTATCTTATGCATTTTGACAACTGTGTAGCGATATATATTTAAAATATCATACATATCATACAGAACATTTTCACTGGCTTAGAAATCCTCTGTGCTCTGCCTGTTCATCCTCCTCCTCTCCTAACTGCTACAAACCGTTGACCTTTATACCGTTTGCATAGTTCTGCCTTTTCTAGAACGTCATATAGTTGGATCCTTGCAACATGAAGCTTTTTCAAATTGACTTCTTTCACTTATTATGACGGATTTTAAGTTTGTTCCTTGCCTTTTCATTGCTTGATAGCCATTTCTCTTTATCGCTGAATCATATCCCATTGTTTCAATGGACCACAGTTTATCTATCCATTCTCCTCCTGAAGGACATCTTGATTACTTCCAACTCTTGGCACTTATGGGTAAAGCTGTTACAAATACAGGTTTACATGCAGGATTCTGTGTACACAAAGTTGTCGCTCTTTTGGGTGAGTGCCAAGGACCACGATTGCTGGATCATATGGTAAGAATATGTTTAGTTTTGTAAGAAACTGCCCAACTGTCTTCCAAAGTGGTAGCACCATTTTGGTGTTCTCACCAGAATGAATGAGAGTTTCTCTTGTTCCTCATCGTCAAAAGGATTTAATGTTGTCAGTATTTTGGATTTTAGCCATTCTAATTGATGTGTAGTGATATATCATTGTCTTATATATTTATTTATTTTTTAAAAAGATTTTATTTATTTATTTGACAGAGAGAGATCACAAGAAGACAGAGAGGCAGTCAGAGAGAGAGAGAAAGGGAAGCAGGCTCCTGCTGAGCTGAGAGCCCAACGTGGAACTCCATCCCAGGACCCTGAAATCATGACCTGATCCAAAGGCAGTGGCTTAACCCACTGAGCCATCCAGGCGCCCCTCATTGTTCTTTTAATTTACAATTCCTTAATTAGACATGCTGTGGATCATCACAGCATCTTTTCATATCATTATTGCCATCTCAATATATTCTTCAGTGAGTTGTCTGTTCCAGTCCTTGCCAATTTCTCAATAACGTCATTCATTTTCTTGTCTTTGAGTTAATAAATAAATACATAATAATAATAAATAAATAAATAAAAAATGAATGAATGTATTTATTATATACATTATATATAGTATATTATATACATTATTATATATTAAATAATGATTTATTAAAAATAAATTTACAATGAGGCCAAAAAAACAGTATCACAAATACTTCAGAACTAATAATAACTGCCATCACTTGATGTTATTCTATAAGGTAAATCCTACGATCAAGTTTCAATTTTAAATTCTTACAATTTTAAATTCTTAAAACCTTATGAAGAAGCATCATTTGGTGGAGCAGTTTTCATAATTTAGCATCCATCAGCATTTTTTTAAAGATTTTATTTATTTTTTGGACAGAGAGAGAGAGAGAGAGAGATCACAAGTAAGCAGAGAGGCAGGCAAGCAGGGAGGGAAGCAGGCTTCATTTTGAGCAGAGCCTGATGTGGGGCTGGATCCCAGGACCCAGAGACCATGACTTGAGATGAAGGCAGAGGCTTAACCTACCACCCACGTGATGAGAGAGCCCCTCAGGTGCCCCTCATACCATCAGTCTTAATTGTTTGGAGGAAAATGTGTGGATGAATAATGTCTTAGGGAGCTAATCTCTCTAAAGAATTTTCAAGTCTTTACCCCTTCAAGGTTTTTGTACAGTTTTGATAGCCTTTAAACATCCAGCTGATTTCTACAGTGACAGGCCTGTTAAAACCTGTCCTCCAAACAGGAATAGAGCTTGAACATACCAGTCAAGAGCAACTTTGAGTCTTTTAAGGAATTTATTATCATTTCTTTGTTTTTGGTTAATATCTGAAATAGTTCCATATTACACTTGCATAATTTTTAAAGAGCTGACTTTGAAGGAGGCATTCAGTTCCAGCTAGTTCCATATTTTGGCAAGAACTATAATTCTATATAAAAAAAAAAAACCATATTTTAGGGCGCCTGGGTGGCTCAGTGGGTTAAAATCTCTGCCTTCGGCTCAGGTTATGATTCCAGGTTTCTGGGATTGAGTCCCACAGTGGGCTCTCTTCTCAGCTCGGAGCCTGCTTCCATTCCTCTCTCTCTGCCTGTCTCTTTGCCTTCCTGTGATCTCTGTCAAGGAAATAAATAAAATTTTTAAAAAAACATATTTTATACCAGTTATTCATGTTTATTAACAAAGACAGCTGAATGTTTGCTAGCTAGTCAGCCAATACAGAGAAATATTAGGTAGGGTAATTACTCACAGTTGTGTTTAATAAAATGAGAGAAAATTATCAAATGACAGTAATAATAATAATCCTATAGCAGGCTAAATAATTCAATGATAATTCCAAGTATTAATCTAGCTTTCTTCCCTGATTATGACTCTTCTCTCCTTTATCATAATGGGAGTAGCAGATTGTCTGCAATGAATTGTGAAAACCCAGCAGTGACTTTGGCAGTGAAGGCCTCCCATCCATTTTGATAGGTTAAAATGATTCTGGTTGGTCTTGAGGAAATGTGTCATTCTTTTTTCTGTGTGTGTCATAAAAGAAAGAAGCAATAGTAAATTCTTGCTGTTATTCCATGGAGCCAATAAAATTATACTGCCAACAAGAGGCTGTTGACACTGTAAGTGTAGTTAACTGTCTTGAAATACTAGGCCTCGAAATAAAATTCCAATATTTCACATAACCTCCTTTTTTAAAGAAAACAAAACAAAACAAAACAACTATACTGCTTACATTTAGGGCCCTGCTGGTGTGTAAGTATTTTTGAACATGTCTACTGTAAGTGTATATATATATATTTTTTTCTGTGCAATAAATTCATTTAGAGATAAATTTGGATTGCAAATTATTTTGGGGGAGGTATGGTATTTGTGGCTAGTCTTACAAGTAAAAAGGACTAAAAGAAAGAAGGAAAACATTTTTTATTACAGCATATTTACATCTGTCCAAAGTACTTATTTACTATAGTACTGACTAATGTATAATACTGTACACAACGAAAGAAGTTAAATGAGTTATAATTCAGTCTTGCTGGTATGAAATGTGATATCTGGCAATCTGGTCCAGTTCATTGCATCAGGTCATTTGTATGTTCTTATTACCATTTTGATAGCATAGCACATTTTATAACCCAGATATTTTACAATGGAACTATGATGCATGTATTTTCAAAAGTATAGACATACATGAAGCTATGAGGTCAAAAAAGATGAATGTCCGTAGTACCATATACACTCAACAAATAAAAGTGTCCAAGGCTCTGAGTGAGATTTATGAATATTGTGTAAGATTAGGCCAACATGTGGTTTTGTATAAATAATCTGTTCTTAAATTAGAATTACAGTCGTTGAGTACAGTGTTGAAAATGGCAGATAGATTTTAGCTATCTTTGCTCACTAGGGAAAATGGAAAAATGTTTAGTTTGGTCAGATTTTCACTTAACTTCTGAAAAATCTTACGTTTGAGAGAGAGAAGCCTTCTGAAATAAGAATCCTTAAAGACATAACCCCTTTGGCACAAGTTTTCAAGAAACTTGTTTGATGTTGTAGACAATTATATGGCACACGTACTGTTCTAGATGTTTCATGCCAATAATATGTAAGCCATACCAAGGCTACATATACATATAGAGATGTTCCTCAGCTTACAAGGGGGCTATGTACAGAGACACCCATAAAAAATTGAAAATGCATTTAATACCCCTAAACTATCAAATATCATAGCTTACCTTAGGCTTATTTAAACATACTCAGAACACTAACATTTGCCTGCATTTGGGCAAAATCATCTTAAGCAAAGCCTATTTTATAACAAAGTATCAAATATCACATGCAATTTATTAAATATTACACTAAAAAAAGAAGAATGGTTATATATAGAATGGTTGTAAGAATATCAGGTGTTCACCCCTGTAATCTTCTAGCTGACTGGGAGCTGTGGCTCACTGCCCCTGCCCAGCATCACAAGATGGCACCATACCACGTGTCACTGGCCCTTTTTATAAAGACCCAAATTCAAAATTCAAAGTACAGTTTCTACTGAATCACTTTCACTTTCACATCATTGCCAAATATATCATAAGTTGAATCATTGTAAATCAGGAGCCATCTGATTTGAAAGTTAAATCACAGTCACCCGTATACACACAAAAAAAGGCCTTTATGTAGGGCCATCTATGTATCTCTAAACAACATAGCATGATATATCAACGGCAAAAAATGGATGCGAAGGGGACAATTGCTTTGCGTCAGTACTCTGAGCAGTAACATACATGGCCTTACTCACCTAGCAGAACTCCAGAGCTAGCTGATGGCAAGGAATTTTAGAAATGTTTGCTGAACAGCTTAAGCACTATTATTTTTAAATTAGTGTGCATATCTGTTTTCTAAAGATATGTGAATTTATTTCATTGACTTATTATAAAACCAAATAATTTCCTCTTATTTAAGTGGCAGGTAAATAGAATTCTTTTTAATTTAAATCAAATGGCTTTTTAGGGAAAATATACGAAAAATTTTCAAACTTGTATTGCTTATTAATCTTTTATTGGAATCCTTATCAAGTTGTATTTTTCAAGTTTTCCTAAATAATCTTCAATGAATTGAAAATAGTTTTTGGATTTTATTCAAGGCTATTAACACACAATTTCACTTTGTTAAATATAGTGCTAAACGTTCAACCAAAACGTTGTGTCTTTTTTTTTTCCACTACCACATCCTCCATCTACAGACTGGATTCTCTCCCCAACTAGCACATTTATACCATTGTCTATTTTTGGATAAGTAAGGGTCATCTTTTGTCTTTATTGTATTCCTCGTATGCTTCTGAACTTGTTGAATTTTAATAGTCACACCATAAGTATCACATACTTGATTTCCCTTTAAATAGTAAACAGTGCACAACCAGAGCATACCTTCAAAGCTATCAATATACTTACTCTGATATATTATTTTTGTATTTTTGTAAATTAAAATAATTAAATTATAGAACAAGAGTTTCAGGTGGTAGGTGTTGTAAGTTTACCCAAACTGACTTTTGTCAAACTCGTTTTTGTCATCATATATGTCACGTAGTTTACTCAGGTTTATTTTTAGAATATCCTTGTATAATGAATATTTACACTGATATCTAATATAAAAACCTTGGAATTAATTTTAGAAACATTAAGATATTGAAAATCAATCTATTTCTTTAATTCATTAAAGACATTTTTGGCTTGTTTCCAGTACTTTCTTACTGGTTAAAAAATGAATTTGAAGTAGTCTGAATTTCATTATTATATGGCACTTTCCCTTTGATGAATACAAAGACGATATTCTATATTAGCTATCTGAGAAGAATTTATTTTTTTAATTTTATTTATTAGTAAGAGAGAGAGTGAGAGAGAGCACAAGCAGGGGGAGCAGCAGGATGAGGAAGAAGTAAACTCCCCGCTAAGCAGGGAATCTGTTGCAGAACTGAGTCCCAGAACCCTAAGATCATGACCTGAGCTAAAGGCTGAGGCGTTTAACTGACTGAGCCACCCAGGTGTCCCAATCTGAGAAGAGTTCTGTATGTTATTCCTATTCATATGAAGTTTAAAGTCTAGGTAATTAACTTAATATTTTAGTGGCTATTACATAGATAGCACTATGTTCCAGGCAGAGAGTAAGAAAGAAATATTAAATCAACCATATTCTATGCATTCTAAATGAAAATAATTAATCACTCATAATAAATCCTTCTATTGATGGAATATCAACTTATAAGCTTTCCTCCATATGAACAATGCCAAATACCAGAATAAAGGGTCATCTAATACAAATAAAGGATAGAATTAAAGAATTCTGATAAGCCATTTAATTTTGAAAAATGGTGCTATATTGTTGCTGAGTTGTGGTTTTCAGTTACATTATATCTGATAAGTGTAGAAGTAACATGAGTGTTACGTGAGATGAGAAATGGTATATAATAAAGATATTTTTAAAAGTACAGATAAAAATAAATTTGTAAACATAGCATTATGGAGGAATAAAAATAAATGATAGCTACACACTCTAACGTCAATAAATCTTGGAAAGTTAATAGAGAAGTAAAACAAGGATAGTGCAAAAAGTATGGTTCATTTTTATGAAGTTCAAACAAATTCTTTGAAACCGTAGATGGACTTAAAGATACTATTATGTATCAAATATTGCAAAAATTAAGCAAGGAAATAGCAAACATAAAATAACCAAAGCATACAAACTTGGTTAGATACAATAGGTGTGATCATGTTCCACTTCATAAAGAGATGAGTTAATAGGTAAATAAAAGTAACTAGACTTTTTAGAAGTTAATAAAACCTTGCCTGTTATTTCTTAATAATATAAAATATATGGTTTTCTAACAAAAACGTTTATCTTAAAAATATTTAAAAATAAATTTCAGGCTACTCATAAGGTTATATTTACTTTTCCACTGAAGGAAAAGCTGGTTGTTGTGGTTGTAGTTGTTTGTTTGTTTTAGTCTCCTCCTAGTTTTTATTATTATAATGTGGAATGAGGAATGTTAGATTGAAAAGTGAATTATTTTATAGACAAAAATCATTACTTGAATCAACTCCTGGTACAGCACATGGAACTCCTGAAAATATGCCCTTTTGCCTTATGGAAGAGTAACAGTTATGCTTACTTCTGAAACATACTTGGTGGTGGCCCTAAATAGTGACACCATAGTAAACATTTTGAATATTTGCAATTAATTTTTGTAGTCATAGGGCTCCAAAAGGCACTGCTGTTACCTTAGCAGGTATTTCAATAAAGCTAAAAGTTTCCTGACTGTTTAAAAATATTAACAAGGCACAAAACATGGCAGAAGTACTGTCCTCAGATATTATTTTTTTCCATATGCTCCTGATTCCAGACATGACAAGTTATTTTTTTAAAATTTTTTATATAAGATTTTATTTATTTATTTGACAGAGATCACAAGTACGAAGGGTCAAGCAGAGAGAGAGGAGGAAGCAGGCTCCCTGCTGAGCTGAGAGCCCGATGTGGGACTGGATCCAAGGATCCAGGGATCATGACCTGAGCTGAAGGCAGCGGCTTAACCCACAAGCCACCCAGGAACCCGAGAAGTTATTTTTGATAGATATATAAACAATGTATTTTCCAGTTATAAGAAAAATGGTTCTGCTATTTTTAACCTTTTTTAAAAATTACATAATTTTTTAAATTTAAATTTTATTTTTTAATGTTTTACCTTTCTTTTCTTTTTTTTAAAAAAGATTTTATTTATTTATTTGACAGACAGAGATAACAAGTAGGCAGAGAGGCAGGCAGAGAGAGAGAGAGAGAGAGAGAGGCAGGTTTCCTGCGGAGCAGAGAGCCCGATGCAGGGCTCAATCCCATGACCCTGATATCATGACCCAAGCCGAAGGCAGCAGCCCAAACCACTGAGCCACCCAGGCACCCCAATGTTTTACTTTTCAATATACTACTTAGAATATAAACCCTATTCCATTTTGTAAGAAGGTTACCATTTAAAAAATGTTAATTTTCTCATTGTGTCTTCCCCTCTCATTGCTTTATTTTGAATAAAACATTTCACAATAAACATAACTGATGCTTTCCTTTTGATGGTCCCTCTGTTGGTCATATTGTATATGAGCCATGACAATTAGTTTTACAACATTTATTCATGTTTGTTGATATGTTTTATCATAACTAATTTTCCCTCCCTTATCTAGATTCCCCAGCTTTCAGACAGGTGGACACTTCAATAAATCATACCCAAGGGATATATCAAGTACTTCTTACACATTCTTTCAGATTCTTGAGGTCTCATTTTGCCTAGGCATTTGCAATAGGTTCTGCCAGAGGCACCACTGTGACAACTGATGTCCATGGTCTATCTCCTGCTAAGCTCAAGAGGTCACTGGTTTCCAAGTTTATCTATACAATTAATGCACTCCATCAAGTTCTTTTTTTTTAATATTAACAAACTTATTTTAAAGTTTATATGGAGAGGCAAAGACTCACAATAGTCAACATAGTGTTGAAGGAGAACAAAGCCTGAGGACTGACTTCAAAGTTTACCATAACGATGGGGCGCCTGGTTGGCTCAGTGGGTTAAGCTTCTGCCTTTGGCTCAGGTCATGATCCCAGGGCCTGGGATCGAGTCCCGTATTGGGCTCTCTGCTCAGCAGGGAGCCTGCTTCTCCTCATTTCTATCTCTGTCTGTCTCTCTGCCTATTTGTGATCTCTCTCTCTGTCAAATAAATAAATAAAATCTTAAAAAAAGTATACCATAACGATAATTGGAAGCAAGATATTGTAATACCACAGAAAGACTAGATTAAAGGAACAGAATATATATTATCAATTATATTTTATATTTAATATAAAAGCAAAAGCAATACAAGAGAGCAAAATACAATCTTTTAAAAAAATGGTTCTGGAGTAATGGTGAAGCTAAATGTAAAAATATAAAATAAAAATAAAATAAAATAATAAAATAAAATAAATCCAGGCAGATATCATACACTCTTCACAAAAATTAACTCAGGTTGGATTATAAACCTAAATATGAAACATGTAGAAGGTAATATAGAAGAAAATTTAAATGACCTTGGTTTTGGAAATAACTTTAGCTACAAAATCACAAGCACTGAATTTAAATATGTCTACTCTGTGAAACACAATGACAAGAGAATGAAAAGGCAAAGCACAGACTATGAGAAAAAATTTGCAAAATACACATCTGGCAAAGGACTGTTGATCAAAAATACACAAAGACCCTTTAAAACTCAACAATGGGGGAAAAACCTGATTAAAAATGAGCCAAACCTTAGCAGATACCTCACAAAAGAAAATATTACAGATGGCAAATAAGCATATAAAAAAGATGCTTCACATCATATGTCATCAGGAAAATGCAAATTAAAACAAAAAAGAGACACCAGTACATACCCAGAATCAAGAACACTGACAACAGAACACGAAATGTTGGTGAGGATGTGGAGCAACAGGAAAGTTCTTCCATGTCTATTGAGAATAAAGAATGGAAAACAACTTGGCAGTTTCTTACAAAACTAAACATATTCTTGCCAGATGATTCAGCAGTAGCAGTTCTTGGTATTTATCCAAAGAAGATGAAATCTATACCCACAAAGATGTCTATAGTAGATTTATTCATTACTGACAAAAGCTTGGAAGCAACCAAGATATCCTTCCATAGGTGAAAGGTCAAATAAAGTGTAGTACATGCAAACAATGGAATCTTATTTAATGCTAGAGAAATGAATTACCAAGCCATGAAAAGATATGGATATAAATATTTAATAAATATTTGATTTTAGGCTTCTACCAGTCTATCAATAGTATTAGTATATTTTAACAGTGAATGCTCAGCATTCATGACTTTACCTAATAAAATATTTGGGGTTCAATATTTTAAATACTTCAACCTCTATGATTATATTCCTAATAATTTTGAATTGGGGTAAATAAACCTTAATTTTTTGTAACTTGTTTCTTATTGCAAAAGAGCTCAATGAAATTTTAGAAAATAAAAATTTACAAAAAAAAGTTTAGTTTACTATTGCCAAATAATTTAAAAATTTATCTTATATTCAAATACATATATTTTTCTAAATTGATTTAGAATTGATAGGCTACTAAAACCAAAAACTTTTAGTTATACTAGATTTCATATCATGCAATCAATGCCAGAAAGCCATCTGGCGATGACTTGTCTTAAATAGAGTTAAGATGGGTGTTATTACAATGCAAGATGGAAACAAAGATAGTATAACAATTGAGTGTTACATAACTTTTCTGTTGTGATCAAGTTACTAATCTACAAAAGGCTTTTATCGGTGACACACTTGGGAATTTAACAATACTTTTAAACTAGCATGTGCGACTCATTCCTGGAAAACAACACAAACAATAACACTTTCTTTAGATGAAATCATGACTATTTCTCCATTTGAATAAAAAAGGTAGCAACCCCAATAAGTTTATTGAACATGAAAAGTTGAAATGCTATAATGCTCCTAAGGAATTAAATGATCCAGTCATGAATTACAAAAAAAGGATATAAATTACCAAAGTGTTTGTATAATGGAATGTACAACTGCACATTATCGTTCAATAGTGTAGGCTTGTACAAGAACTCTATAAAAGAACTCCACTTCTAAACCGTGGAAAATATGTTCCCTTTCCCCCTATATACAACTATTAAACCATTCATTTAGCTTTTAAAATATCCACTTAATACAGGCTTTTTACTCATTTGAACAGGTAGCAGGGCTCTATTCTTATTGCTTACATCTGAAGGATAGACACTAGCGTAAGAGGTAAAGCCCATAAAGGAGCCCAATAATAACAACAAAATACAGTTTAGTGAGCCCTTACAATCTGCCAGCTACCTTTCTGAGAATACTTCAATTAATAAAACATATAAAATACCTGACCACAAAGAGCTTGCATTCTTTTGAAATATAATAGTGAAATAAACCAATAATAGAGGGGCACCTTGGTGGCTCAGTCCATTGAGTGACTGCCTTTGGCTTGGGTCATGATCTCAGGGTCCTGGGATGTAACTTCCCAGCAGGCTTTCTAGGCAGTGGGGTGTTTTCTTCTTCCTCTGCGCCCCCTCCCAATTCTCTCTCTCTCTGTCTCCAATAAGAAAATAAACCAGTTATAGAATAATCATTGATGGTTGATGGTGATAAGTGTTACAAAGAAATACAAGAAAGGTAAAAGCCATTGGAGAATGCTGGGATGAAAGTTAATTGTATTTTGTGTGGGGTGGTTATATCTTATTTATGAGATGTTATTTGCACAAAGACCCAGGAAGTGAAGGAGGGTGTTATACAAATATTAAAGGAAAAGATTGCTCTAGGCAGAGCAAGTAAGTATATAGACTTTGTGTGAACAGCTGGTCTGTTACTTTTGAGGAAAAGCAAGGAGGCCAATGAGGAGTTCATAGTGGTGGAGAGAGGAAGAACGTATTGATGTATGACGCTCTAGTACATTGAAACGCCTTCAGTTTTTATTTAATATGAAAGGGGAAGATACCAAAAGACTTTCAACAGCAGAATAAAATCATCTGAGTTGATTTTTAGGTTAAGTTGCTGTACCAAAATAAATTTTCAGGGAGAAAGGAGTGCAGTATGTGTGGAAGTGGGGTTATCAATCAAGTCAATAATTCAGGAACATATGATGGTGTTTTTAGCATACTGGGTGGTAATAGAAGTGGTGAGGTATGGTTTTTATTTTGTATCTATTTTGATGGTGAATATTCTGGTGAACAGGATGGGGTATGTGCAGGACAGAAAATATCAACATTTATTTTACCTGCACAAACATAAGGGTGGAGTCTTCATTCCCTGAAATGGAGAGAACTTTGAGTTCAAATGTTCTTTCTGATTAAATGGCATAGTGATGATGAGGATTTAGTCAGACAGTGAAAGAGAGCAGTAAGCATAGTGTTAAGCGGTAAGACATTATAATACATTTGAACATCAAAAAAAGTTGTGTTGGATCACCCGTTTATGTGAGTAAATAAATAAATAAAGCTTCCTGGGGTTCTGATAGAGGTAAAGAAGACTACTATATGATCCAAAGGGGCACGTGCACCAAATGTTTATAGCAGCAATATCCACAATAGCCAAACTATGGAAAGGACCTTGATGTCCATCAACAAATGAAATATATATGTATATATATATATATGATGGAATACTATGCAGCCATCAAAAGAAATGAAATCTTGCCATTTGCGATGACATGGATGGAACTAGAGGGTATTATGCTTAGCAAAATAAGTCAACCAGAGAAAAAGACTATCATATGATTTCCCTGATATGAGGAAATGGAGGTGCAATGTGGGGTGTTTGGCGGACAGGAAAAGAATAAATGAAACAAGATGGGATTGAGAGGGAGAAAAACCATAAGAGACTCTTAATCTCACAAAACAAACTGAGAGTTGCCAGGGGGGTGGGGAGGGTAGGGAGAGGGTGGTGGGGTTATGAACATTGGGGAGGGTATGTGCTTGGTGAGTGCTGTGAAGTGTGTAAACCTGGCGATTCACAGACCTCTACCCCTGGGGCTAATAATACATTATATGTTAATTTAAAAAGAAGAAGAAGAAGAAGACTACTATTAATCCAATGCTATGGTTTTCAGCAAAGAGTGTGTAATCAGGCAAAGTTTATTAAAGTATCCAAGTAAAATGATGGTCGAACATTGGAATAACAGAAAACATAAAAATCAGAGATTTTAAAAAGAGATATGGGACAGTGTAGAGAATATAGTCAATGATATTATAATAGTGTTATATGGTGACAGATGGTGGCTATATTTGTAGTGATCATAATATAATGTATGGAGATATTGAAAACCTGAAACCAATGTAACACTGAATATCAACTATACCCAAATAAAAGAGTAGTAAAAATAAAACATTTAAATTTAAAAAGATAAAAAGAGGGACAAGAATTTGAAAAGTGAATTTCAAAAAGAGTAAAGATGAGGCTAAGACCTACTTTGAACCTTGAAGAAAACACCATTTTGAAAATTGTTCCCATTTTGAGAAAACTCAAATGAATCAATACCATAAAAGAACCCATTTTACCTGAGAGATGTAATGAATGCTCAAGAAATAATTTTATGACAGGATGATTCTTCCCTCTGAAACAGCATACAGAATCCAGGGGAACACTTGGAAGCAAAATAAACTATACTGAAAATAAGAATTAGGAAAAAGATAAATGATGAAAGATAAGAAAATTAGACCTGTGACAGAGATCTAGTGAAGAGAATTTTTAGCTTGTGGTTTAATGTTTTTGAGGATAATCTAGAGTTCATAACTGCCTTGAGACAGGCCGGTTGTAGGCAGTTTAGGCAGAACCCTACGACAGACCTACTTTGGGCAGGTGGTGTTGGAGGAGGCCATTGGGCTGGACAAAGACAAATCCAACCATTTGACTAAAGTGTCTGTGAAGATGTTGAAGTCAGATGCAACAGAGAAAGACCTGTCAAACCTAATCTCAGAAATGGAGATGATGAAGATGATTGGACAGCACAAGGACACCATCAACCTGCTAGGTCCTGCACACAGGACGGTCCTTCATACACTCTCACGGAATATGCCTCCAAAGACAACATACAGGAGTACCTGCAGGCCCAGAGGCCTCCTGACCTGGAGTACTGTTACAATATCAGCCACAATGCAGCAGAGCAACTCTCTTCCAAGGACCTGGTATCCTGTGCCTATCAGGTAGCCTGAGGCATGGAGTACCTTGCCTCTAAGAAGTGCATACACCAAGACCTGGCCACCAGGGAAGTGCTGGTGACAAAGGACAACATGATGAAGATCTCAGACTTGAGCCTTCCCAGAGATATCACCACATCAGTTACTATAAAAAGACAACCAACAGTGGACTGCCTGTGAATTGGATGATCCCTAAGGCCATGTTTGGCCAGATCTACATCCACGAGAGTGACTTCTGGTCTTTTGGGGTGATCCTGTGCAAAATCTTCACTCTGGAAGCCTCCCATATCCTGGAGTGCCTGTGGAGGTGGTTCTCAAGCTGCTGAAGGAGTCATTTGATGGATAAGCCAATAAGTGCACCAGAGATTTTTACACAATAATGAGGGGTGGCTGGCATGTGGTACCTTCAAGCTGCTGGTAGAAGACCTGGATCATACTGTGGCCTTGACCTCCAACCAGGAGTACCGGGGCCTGTCCTTGGCCCTGGAACAATACTGTCCATGCTTTCCCAAACCCAAAGCTCTACCTGCTCCTCAGAGAAGAATTCCACCTTCTCTCATGTGCCGTTGCCCAGGGAGGCCTATCTGCCCTGACACCCAACCCAGCTTGCAATGGTGGACTCAAATTACTAGTATCCCTATTACTCCTGTCTAGATTCCATCATAAGCTGTAACCCTTACCCCCCACCCTCCCTGCAAGTCTCACTGCCTTCTCCTTTGTCCCTTTCCTACTGGCAGGAGCCAGCTGCCTACCTGAGGCCTTCACCCCTTTAAGTTCACCTCTCTTCCCCTTCCTCTTCCTCCCCCTTACAACCTGCTCATGAAAGAAAGGCACAGAGAGGCAGGTACTTGCTCGTGGCTACTTCCTTCCCTCCCATATGTTGGACCAAGACCCCTCCCTGGCATCTGGTACTGCCTGGACGTCGAGGGAGTGGGAGATGAGGCATGCCAGTGAAAGCTGTCGGAGCTCTCCTGTTTTGGTTTTGTCTTCTTAGCATAACATGTAAGACTGAGTTCTGGTGGCAGGGACCTAGTCCTTGGGGCTATAGCACTAGCGAGGGGAGGTCAACTGCTCTGGGCCTTGGCTAAGACCAAGCCCTGCTCCAGAGATATGGTGCCAAGGGCTTATTAATTATGATACTAATTTGCTTTGCTGACCAAATGCCTGGTATCTACAGATGGGAAGGCAAAGACTGGAAGCAGTGTTGTGACCATGGGTTCCAGCCCCAAACTATGAAGAAAACACAAAGTTATAAATCTGAGTAAGTATATATTTACACACCTCTTTAAATAAGTTGTTATCAAAGATTTAATCAATGGGTAATATGCTCCTCATGGCTGTAAAGCATCAGTTGCCATATATTAAAAACAAAGAAAAGAGTTGTCTGGGTGGCTTCCTCCATAAGTGTCCCTTCTTTTCAGGTCATGATCCCAGGGTCCTGGGATGGAGCCCCACATCAGGCTCTCTGCTCAGTAGGAAACCTGCTTCTCCTTTTCCCTCTGCCCTTCTTATCGTTCCTCTTCCTGTCTCTCTGTCTGTCAAATAAATAAAATTTAAAAAAAAAAAGAAACAAACAAAATGTTTTTAAAATGTCTTTTTTTTTTTTTTTTTAATTTTCTAGGGGTGCCTGGATGACTCAGTTGTTTAAGCAGATGTTTGCCTTTGACTGAGGTCATGATTCCAGTGTACAGGGATCCAGGCCTGCATGGGACTACTTGCACCCCAAGGAGCTTGCTTCTTCGTCTCCCTTTGCACGTTATTCCTCCCACTTGTGTGCTTCCTCTCTCTCTCTCTCTTGCTGTCAATAAACAAAATAAAATCGTTTACTAAATAAATTAAGAAATAAACCTACTTTCAGTTTAGGTCCCTTAACAAAAATTGCTACTGCTTCATTTAAAAAAAAATAATAATTTAGAAAGATGCTTCCAGAGCAAAAAAGCTAGTTTTTTTTTTCAGAATTAAATATAGAATTGCTTTATAAAGTAAAAGAAAAACTATGGTATATTAACACTAATCACACTATAACTTTGGTGGTTATATCAAGATAATGAAAAGTGATTTTAAAGCAAATTTCATTATCAGACATAAAGATCAAGTCAAAATTACAGAAGAGTAAAATGATGAATTTATCAGGGAGTATAATAATTCTTGACTTTTATACTCTATAACAGATTTGGGGATATATAGGGAAAAACTAAGAACAAAAATCATAACTTCTACCTTAGAAGAGAAATGGAAAAATGTTTCAACACCTTTATTTTGAGATTATATAGACAAATGGTCATCAAATTGGTAAGATATGTAAGACTTGGACAAAATTATCAACTAACTAGATATGCTTGATATTACAGAACACTCCCAACAACCGAAGACTACATATATCTTAAGCCATGATTTTGTTTGTAAAGGTCAACATTGATAATGTTCTAGTCATACCTCCGTGTACCAGGAAAGAATTAGCATATTTCTTGAAAGACACAGCTATCAAAGCTCCATTGAGAACCATAAAGATGGAGAAGGGATTTGCAAATTATATATCTGATAATGGACATCTACTCTGTTTATTAAAAAATGAATAAAAATAAAATACCTTACTAATAACCAAACAGAGTATCCAATTTTACATGTGAAGAAAATTATTGAAGAGACATGTCACCAAAAGCATATGGATGGCTTATAAGCACATGACAAACTTCTCAACATTTAGACATTAAAGAAATATAAATTAAAATCATAATGAGACATGCTTACATATCTATTAGAATGGCTAAAATTATAAGGCTAATTTACTTCGTCTGAGCTAGATTGAGA
The DNA here is from genome assembly GCF_964662115.1 of Mustela nivalis. Lineage (NCBI taxonomy): Eukaryota > Metazoa > Chordata > Mammalia > Carnivora > Mustelidae > Mustela > Mustela nivalis. The sequence goes on from NW_028135840.1 coordinate 272,879, forward strand.
AGCAACAAAAAATCTAAACTGTTGTTGGCATATATCATGATACCACCTTTTTGGAAAATAGTTTGAAATATTTTTTTAAATGCAAAATATGTTGCAGTTACACCAATAGCCATTTTACTTCTACACATTTAACCAAGAGAAACAAATCCTATGTTCATACAAGCACTTGTATATGAATTTCATAGCAGCTTTATTTTTAAGAATTGAAAACAGTGGAAATGTTCATCAATGTCCATCAATAGAGCAAAGACAAATTATGATCTATTCATTAAAGAGATTACTATTCAACATCAAAATGAACTATTTACAATTGGAGATTCTCAAAGTAATGATGCTGAGAAAAGAAAAGCCAGGCAATGAATAGAATATACTGTGTGATTCCATGACTATAAAAAAATCTAGAAAATACCATTTTATATATAGTCACAGTCATCAAATATATTGGTGTGATTTTAGTGATTTTACGTTCAATAGACAATTGGTAAATGTCAGAAAAAATTAATGTTGAATATACTGAATTTCATAAGTCATTTCAATATTTTTTTCCAAAAAATAAACTATGTGAAACATACCTTAAATTTACTTTCAAAATATTTTATAGCATATAATGGACAATATACATAAGCCTTAAAGAAAGAATCATATAAATAACGATTTCATACCTACTTAAAAATTGCATAATATCACACTCCTAGATCTTCTCTGAATGCTCTAAAGTAACCCTTCAAAGGAAATACATTTTTAAACATTACATATTTTTTGGCAAATAATTTAATAAAATAAAAGTTTTATTCATCTATGTAGATCATAATAAATGTTTTTAATAAGCATGAAATTATAACTCTGAAGTGTGCTAAAATGAAACCACCTGCTAAGGGTGAGAGAACAAAAATAAACATCATTTTTCCAAATAAGAGAAATTTATTACCTTTGAATCAAAGCATGTGGATTTGTTCAAACTGGCAATAAAGGAATATGGAAACACAAAACATAGAATGTCATATTTTAGATTTCTAAAAGACTTCAAAGTGAAGAGTATACATCTTTTAAATGCTACATAATGCTACATAATGACAAGATGACAGGTTGTGACAAATAGCATTTTAAAAGCTCTACTCATAATGGAACTGAAAGTGTCATTTCCCTATAATTTTATATATGTCATTAATTTACAATATCTGGATACAACATGTTACCAAACAGATGTTCATCAAAGACTAAATTATTTTTAATGTAACATAATATTTTGAACCTACATCTATTAATCATTTTTTCGATCTAACATTTATAGTCTCGCTAAACATTTTATCAGTTGACGACAAAATTAAAAAAAAAATAGGATAAAAAGTCGTGTTTGGAAAAGTAGATTTTCTTTGAAATTTGCAAATAAATGAAAATATTTGCTGATATTTTTAAAACTTTAAATGTAATTTTATATATATCTGACCTATCAGATGATATAAAATTTTGGGGGAAACATATTTTTTTGATCTTGGTTGAAGGTATTAATAAAGAGCAACTGCTTGTATTATTTGTATTGTGATATCTTAGTTAATAAACATGAATAACTGGTATAAAATAAGTTTTTTACAAATTTTTATTTATTTACTTGACAGAGATCACAGGAAGGCAGAGAGGCAGGCAGAGAGAGAGAGGAATGGAAGCAGGCTCCCTGCTGAGAAGAGAGCCCACTGTGGGACTCAATCCCAGGAACCTGGAATCATAACCTGAGCCGAAGGCAGGGATTTTAACCCACTGAGCCACCCAGGCACTCTAAAATATGTTTTTTTTTATATATAGAATTATAGTTCTTGCCAAAATATGGAACTAGCTGGAACTGAATGCCTCCTTCAAAGTCAGCTCTTTAAAAATTATGCAAGTGTAATATAGAACTATTTCGGATATGAACCAAGAACAAAGAAATGGTGATAAATTCCTTAAAAGACCCAAGTTGCTCTTGACTGGTATGTTTCAAGCTCTATTCCTGGTTTGAGGACAGTTTTTAACAGGCCGGTCACTGTAGAAATCAGCTGGATGTTTAGAGGCTATCAGAACTGTGCAAAAACCTTGAAGGGGTAAAATTCTTTAGAGAGATTAGCTCCCTAAGGCATTATTCATCCACACATTTTCCTCCAAACAATTAAGGCTGATGGATGAGGGGCACCTGAGAGGCTCTCTCATCACGTGGGTGGTGGGTTAAGCCTCTGCCTTCATCTCAAGTCATGGTCTCTGGGTCCTGGGATCCAGCCCCACATCTGGCTCTGCTCAAAAGGAAGCCTGCTTCCCTCCCTGCTTGCCTGCCTCTCTGCTTACTTGTAATCTCTCTCTCTCTGTATGTCCAATAAATAAATAAAATCTTTAAAAAAAGGCTGATGGATGCTAAATTATGAAAACTGCTCCCTCCAAATGATGCTTCTTCATAAGGATTTAAGAATTTAAAATTGTAAGAATTTAAAATTGAAACTTGATCGTAGGATTTATCTTATAGAATAACATCAAGTGAAGGCAGTTATTATTAGATCTGAAGTATTTGTGATTCTGAATTCTTGGCCTCATTAGTAAATTTATTTTTAAATTCTCCCATGGAGTGGTGATTGGCCTTCAGTCTTTCATTGATGTACATCATTGGGTCAAATGAGATGTGTGTGCCCAGATCTATATATAATCTTCTTTGTATTTCACTGGAGATGGCATTTCTGAGTTTTGTTCAATTGAATTTGGACAGATGTTTTAATAGTCACTTCTAGAGTTGGCCCTGGAGAATATCTTCCTTTTTTTTTCTCTTCCTGATTCTCTGAAAAACCCAGACTAATTCACATTATATTAGTCATATCACAATTCAAGTTTTTCCAAACACTATAGCTGCAAAATAGAAGGAAGCTACTCAGAATGTAATGCTATTGTGAATTATTGAGAAAGAAAACATTATTATAATTAAGCTACCAGGTTTCAATGTATTTTATTGTTGCTTAGAAAATCCTAGCATACCCAGACTTTACAGAGATTTGATGATCCTAAGAGGAGCTGAATTCATGGACCAAAATAACTATGCACATAAAAAGTACAATTACTTACCTAAAAAAGATGATGTCCTTAACTTTATATGGCAATCCAAGTGTTATTGGAACAGGAATTAAAAAAATAGTTTAGGGGCGCCTAGGTGGCTCAGTGGATTAAGCCACTGCCTTCAGCTCAGGTCATGATCTCAGGGTCCTGGGATCAAATCCTGTAACAGGCTCTCTGCTCAGCAGGGAGTCTGCTTCTCTCTCTCTCTCACTCTCTCTCTCTCTCTCTCACTCTCTCTCTTTCTGCCTGCCCTCCGTCTACTTGTGATCTCTCGCTGTCAAGTAAATAAATAAATAAAATCTTAAGAAAAAAGAATGACTGTACTTTTTAAAAATAGCTTAAAAGGGGCACCTGGATGGCTATGTGGGTTAAAAAGTCATGTAGACCTGTGGATTAGAGTAGAGTGCCCAGATATGGACCATCAACTCTATGGTCAAAAAATCTTTGACAAAGCAGAAAAAATTATACAGTGGAAAAAAGACATCTTCTTCAATCAATGTTGCTGGAAAAATTGGACAGCTATGTATGGAAGAATGACACTCAACCATTCTCTTATACCATACATAAAAATAAATTCGAAATGGACAAACGACCTCAACGTGAGGCAGGAGTCTATCAAAATCCTAGAGGAGAACATAGGCAGTAACCTCTTGGACACTGGCCACAGCAAATTCTTTCAAGACATGTCTCCAAAGACAAAGAAAACAAAAGCAAAAATGAACTTTTGGGACTTCATCAAGATCAAAAGTTTCTGCACAGTAAAGGAAACAGTCAACAAAATGAAGAGACAACCCACGGAAAGGGAGAAGATTTTCACAAATGACATTACAGATAAAGGGCTGATATCCAAGATCTATAAAGAACTCCTCAAACTCAACACACAAAAAACAGATAATCATGTCAAAAAATGGGCAGAAGACATGAACAGACACTTCTCCAAAGAAGACATACAAATGGCAAACAGATGCATGAGAAAATGGTCATCATCATTAGCCATCAGGGAGATTCAAATCAAAAGCACATGGGATACCACCTTACACAGTTAGAATGGCCAAAATTAACAAGGCAATAAACAACAAGTGTTGGAGAGGATGTGGAGAATGGGGAACACTCTTACACTATGGGTGAGAATGCCAATTGGTGCAGCTATTTTGGGATACAGTGTGGAGACTCCTTAAGAAATTAAAATTAGAGCTACCCTATGATGCTGCAATTGCACTACTGAGTATTTACCACTAAGATACAGATGCAGTGAAAAGAAGGGACATCTGTACCTATAGCAGCAATGGCCACAGTCATTAAACTTTGGAAAGAACCAAGATGACCTTCAATGGATGAACGAATAAAGAAGATATGATCCATTTTTACAATGGAGTATTATGCTTCCTTCTGAAAGGAAGGATACCCAACTTTTGTAACAACATGGACGGGACTGGAGGAGATAATCCTGAGTGGAATAATTCAAGCAGAGATTGTCAATTTTCATATGGTTTCACTTAATTGTGGAGCATAAAGAATAACACAGAAGACACTGGGTGATCAAGAGGAGAAGTGAGTGGGGGGAAATTGGAGGGGGAGACAAACCATGAGAGACTCTGAGAAACAAACTGAGTTTTGAGGGGAGGAGGCAGAGGGTTGGGTAAGCCTGTTAATGGGAGTTATGGAGGGCACATTTTGCATGGAGCATTGGGTGTGGTGCATAAACAGAGAATTTTGGAACCCTGAAACAAAATAAAAATGACAACAACTCCTTTTCCCAACATGCGGTAGGAGTCCCCCAAATGATTGGAAGCAGCCTCCATTAGAGATCAATCCACTGCATGTTGAAGGTCCTCCCACTTCAAAAAGACCAAGAAATATCCAATCCCAAAACAAAGTAAGGGCCAGCTCCACCTCATGGAATACCACCTGCTCTCCCTTAGATAGTGTGCTGTTGCTTTAATAAACCTGCCTTCTGCTATCATTTGGGCATTGATCTCTAATTCTCACGTGCCAACAATAAAAATAATGATGGTTTACCATTACAATTCATAGAAAAGGAGGTACAGGGAAATTGAATGGAAGGGAATAACAAAGTAGGTTCATAAGTCAATCTTCCTTGTAAAAAAATTAACCTGAAAGAGCGTTTCTGCCACTCTCTCCTGTTTGATCTGATAAAGAATGACCATGATACATGAATTATAGTTCGGGATTTTGAAAAGCATAATAGCTTTATACCAACACTTGAGCTTTTATTTATTTATTTATTTATTTATTGCTAACAAGATAGGTCGATTGGATATGCGGTTCCTGACAACCAACCTCAGAGGAGATTCCATCTTCATGAGAAGTCAGAAAGAACCACAAACCAAACCTCAAAATGGATTCAAAGAGAAAATACTCTTAAAAAATTTCCCTTCCTGGGGCACCCGAGTGGCTCAGTGAGTTTGGCTCACTGGGCTTTTGCGTTCGGCTCAGGTCATGATCCTAGGGTCCTGGGATTGAGTCCCATGTCTGGCTCTCTGCTCAGCAGGGAGCCTGCTTCCACTTCTCTCTCTGCCTACTTGTGATCTCTGTCTGTCAAATAAATAAATAAAATCTTTAAAAAAATTTTTCTTGGGCACCTGGGTGGCAGAGTGAGTTAAAGCCTCTGCCTTTGGCTCAGGTCATGATTCCAGGGTCCTGGGATTGAGCACCACATCAGGCTCACTCCTCAGCAGGAAGCCTGTTTCTTCCTCTCTCTCTGCCTGCCTCTCTTCCTACTTGTGATCTCTATCAAATAAATAAATAAAATCTTTAAAACTAAAATTTCCCTTCCTATCAGAAGCAGACCAAACCACTAACAAATTTCCCAGAAAGCTTCATCTAAAAGGTTGTACTTTCTTCAGACACCCAGCAGGACCTTCTTCTCGGGGCCTGGTATTTCTTCAATGGCCTATTCCAGAGAATAAGACACTAAACTACTGAGCGCCAAGGGCCTCAGAACCACAAAAGAGATGATGAGGTGCACAATGTATGCCTCTGGTCACCAAGAGGGTATGTAAACGTTTGCTGCTTTTCTGCATTTTTCAAAGCTGAGTTTTTAGCTGGTGGCCGCTCCTTTAGGATAAATTGCTGATACCGTATAGTAAAAGCTATTATATGATCTTTTACAAACCATTTCCTATCTTTGCAATCTCATGTGCCAAGACAGACACGGATTATTTAAAAACCTGAAGAGAGTGCTATTGCATTTAAATTGCCTGTAACCTTCGTGCAATAGATTTATGATTGATGATTTAGTTAAAATATAACTAAATATAACTAAAATATAACTGTTTTAAATATTTATTCTCAGTAAACGATTTCAAACTATGCTCATTTAAGTAAGTTGGTGCATAATCCCATTTCTATTAAAACATAGTGCAAGGACCAATGCCGCGCTTCCCAGAGAACCCCAAGCTCTTTTTCTAGAATGGCCATATGCATATGTATCAGGCGTCCTCTTTTCACTCCCTTTGTGGAGCACCTACCATGGAGGTCATGTAATAACCAATAACCAAAAAACAAACAAAAAACCCAAACATCCAGGTGGAAGTGATTCACGCGTGCCATCATGCAATGGCAGACCTTGCCTGGAGACTAGGAGACTGCTCAAACAGATCCCGGGCAGGCATCTCAGCCCAGGCCTATGCTGGGGAAGCTGGTTCCCGGCTTTGGGCAAAATGAGGAAGTCAGCGAAGTGACCCTAGAGTGCAGCCGGGGTTTAGGGCAGATGATCTTTTTGCAGCCAGGCAGCAGGTGGACACCCGCTTGGGGAGCCAGGCTAGGAGGCCGCCCAGCGCTGGCGCTGGCCAGACTCGCAGGCCCCTGGGGCTTCGCCGGCGCCATTGCCCCGGCCCGCACCTCAGGACGGAGGGGGATGGGGGTGAGGGCGGGGGCGGCCCGGAGAAGGGGCTTTGCTAATTACCGAAGCGGGAAGTGAGCTCGCGGAGGAAGCGGTGGAGAGTCTGAGAGGAGGTGGAGGGGCTGGCGGAGGAGGGGCGCGCAGCGCCGCGGTGCTCTGCTGAGGCCCAGTCAGCACTGCAGGAGCCCCGCCCTCCCGCGCTCCAGCCCAGCCCCTGAGGCCGCGCCATCCCGCACCCGCGGCCCACTGCCCCGCCCCTCCCCAAGGCTTCCCCAGACGACCCTCTGCTAGCAGGTAAAGTGACACCGCGCTGCGCCCTCACCTGGAGCAGAAAGCGCGGGCCCCGAGCTCGCGGGGGTGTCGGGACCCAGCCAACCGCGACCCCCGGGGCTGCGGGACCACCCCGGACGACGCGCCGCACCCGGGTCCCCACGGGGTCGGGCGGGGACGGAGCCAGGCGAGGTGCCCCCCCCCGCAGCGAGCGCAATAGCCCCCATCGTTTGGCACCCCCACATGCGGGTGCCAAGGACCCCCTTCCCTCAGCCCGAGCTTTGGCCCCGCCACTTTTGTTCTGGACTTGGGATCCCAGGTGGAAACTAGTCCCTCAGACCTCCCTGGCAGCAAGGAGCACAGGGAGGGATTCTCAGTCGTCCCCCCCCCTTCCTCTCTCCACATTCACATGCCTTCTGGCCTCCCTTTCCTCTCCTCATTGTCACTTTTATTAAATGGTTTTGTTCTGCATGTTCACCTGCAGAGCGATTTCATCAATGAATATACAGGAAACTGTGTCGGAGCCCACCTGTGAGAGCCCACCTGTGGAGGCCTTTCATTAGAATGGTCTCTGGTTCTAGCCTCAGTTCAGAATACTGCCTGTACCTGAGGACCGATTCCAGATGATTCTTTCATCTCTGACTTGAATTTGAAATCCTAATGTCACTATGACCTGGGAAGCCGAGGTCCACAGCATCTTCATCTGAAATTCCACTAGAGCTCCCATTTACCTAGTGCCAGCGTGAGTCTGTTTTCCACTACTGTCAGGGTTCTAGAAGTTCATGCACTGCCCACCACTGACAGTAGGGGCATCTCTCTGTCCAGATTTTCCCTTTACATAAGGAGGTCAGTTACAGGAGATTAGGGCCCACTCTAACCACCTCACTGTAATGTGATTGCATCTGTAAGGACTCTAGTTCCAAATAAGGTCACGTTCTGTGGTACCAGAGATAAGGACAGCAGTAAGGTTTCTGGGGGTAATGCAGGTCAGCTCTTAACAGTCTACTCTCTGGCTCCCCAAATTCATGTCCTTCCCATGTGCAAAATACCTTCACCCAATGCCCTCCAAAGCACTAATCATCCCAGAATCAACTCAAAATCTGAAATCTCATTTGTCCTCCTCCTCTCAAAGACCTAGATCTCACCCAGACCATGGGACCTGAGGACTGCATCCAGAAGCCACAGTCTCCTGGTAAAGCTGCCCATCAGGTCCTGACATCACCCTCATTCGTCGCAGCAGCCGAGGGCCTACAGTTCCGAGAGACAGTTTCTCAGAGGAAGTTTGAAGAACACCTCAGAGGACGTTCTTTGGGAGTGGATGAAGAGGGAAGGGGGTCAGAGCCTCCTGCCATTCCCAGGGCACCCAGAACCCAGAGAGTGAGGCCTTGGGTGCTTTCTAGTGACAGTTTCAAGGCAATTCTTTGACTTTGGGACTTCAGAGTTAATTTAGTTTTCATTTGTGATTATTATTTTTGTGTGGGGCCATAGCATTTATTTTGACCTATGGCTGTTTTCACTCCCGGTTCTGAAGAAGCCCCTAAATCCTAAACCTGTTGAGGACTCTGAAAGCTCTCAGAGCATCAGTACTGGGGGACAGTGTGGACACATGGTTTGCTTTCTCCTCTGGCCTGATTCTGCAGCAGCCCCGCTCTGTCCTCCTCAGACTTCAGAGCAATAGCTGAATAAGTGGAGAAAGGACCAGGGGGTCAGGAAGGTGGCCACGAAAGAGTGACTTCTCTGGAGGGTGGCTGAGATAGTGAGTGAGCCTGTTAGGCCAACTCTGCCTGCAGTCTGGATGGAGCTGAACAGGGGCCAGGGAAGGGGAGGAGGAGCAGAGAGCGGGGACAAAGGGCCAAAGAGGGGATTCAGAGGAAGGGATGTAATTGGGAGGAGAGAAGAAACTCTAGAAGACAGGCATGTAAGAAAAGATAAGGGATGAAGTGGGCATCAGGAAAGGTCACCACCAGGGAAGGAAAGAAGGGAAGGGAAGATGGATGGAGGGAGGAAAGGGGAAGGGAAGAAGGGAGGAGTCAGCACGCCAGGGCTCCCCCTGCATCTGAAGAAGAGGTGGCTGGTCCCTCTTGTCAAACAGGGTGCTCACTCTTTGGTCCCAGTTTCTGCTCCCAGTGCTACTGGGCTTTGCAGCAAATTAATGACATATATAAAATTATAGGGAAATGACACCTTCGGTTCCATTATGAGTAGACCTTTTAAAATGGTCTCATGAGGCAGGAATTCTAGCCATTGGCTGTGCAAGGCATGAGGCCTGTTAGTGATTCTACTTTTTCCTCTGCAGAATGGGTCTTTCTACGTTCCAGGAACTTTCTACCCCAATAAACAATGTGGCGATTCTCTCAGTAAGTTGTACTTTTGGTTTAAACAGCCAACTGTCTCTTAAAAAGGACTTTTGTTTAAAGTCCTTTAAAAAAAAAAAGTCCTTTCAAAAAAATCTTGTTTTTTAATTTTTATTTTTTAATCCCATATGTTTACTCTGATCCTGGAACTTTGTCATTTTGACCTTCTCTGCTGATTAAAATATTCTTTATCATCAGCACCTACTGCTCTCCTCTCCTGGTGGTCTCTCCAGAAGGGGTCTTCTCTAGCTCTTCTAGCAGGAGATGGGCACTTCCCCTCTACCCCTGTTGCTGGACCAACCTTACCTATCCTGCAGGGTCAGGTCGGCCTGGCCTTGTATCTGTTGTTCTCCTCTGACTGGTTAGTTTTTCATAGATACCGTGCTTTGCTTTTGTCAGGATTTACCCTGCACTATCAAAACCCTTTTCTTGTGCCAGTGAAGCCTAAGAAACAGTCCTGATGAGAGAACCAGGATCTCGAACAGATCATATTTATCCTGAATGTTCTGCCCAAAATGAAAAATACATTTCTGAGAAGCATCAAGTTCTCTGAGAAGGGAAGTTTCACCAACTCTGTCATGTAGGGTCATCAATTCTGATTCTGTGTCAATTTTCCTACTTTCCCAGCTAGTAATTCTCTACCTCAGAAAGCCCACTCTAAACCGTTTCCTCTCTCAAAGGCAGTTGCTCTTAGAGTCTGCACATGGCACTTGGGGCCTGTTGGTCATTGGCTACTGCCCTCTGTACCTTGGGTCTAACAGCTGCGGGGCATCAAGATGAAAACGTGTCTTGTTCTAAGACTTAAGTAGTTTGGGGCACATGGTAAGCAATAATCACTTATTATGTTGATCCAAGTGTTCGACCTTTCTTAATTATTCTAGTACCACAGTTTACTTGTTCTAAGATTTGTCCTCCCCCCCACCATTATAATATCTCTTAAGGTGGCACGCACCTTACACTTGAGGACATATCCTAGTTTAACTGACAGCATTTCTCTTTCTTAGTTGAACATAAACTATAGTGCATCTTACCCTTGATGAAAGCTAGGATGCTATTAAATACTCTATTATGATTACGATTCTGATATTTGAAATCCTCCGGTAGCTCCCTGTGCCCCCACGGTGTAGTACCTCACCTCCTTGGAATAGTGTACAAACCATCTCATCCCCAGTGTTAACCCCGGGACTCAGCCTCCATCCCCAGGTGATGCTGCCAGATCAGCTGTCGGTTGTCAATGAACTTGCTGTAGTTTCCCGAATGCACTGTGCTGCCTCCTGGCACTTTGAAACTTGACACACTCATCCTCATTTTTCGCTTTGCCCTTGTCTATCATCTCCCCTGAAAATCTGCTCCTAAGTGGCTTTTCCCAGCTTCAACCTACCCTTGGCAGTCTTTTATCTCCCTGTGGTAAAGCCTGACACACTGTACCATGGACATGCCCGTTGGCCCCCTGAGAAGAGAAAAGGGACAGTGAGGGCCCCCCAACATTGCAGCTCTAGTGCAGAGCCCCATGCCTGGCTTGCAGGAAATGCCGATCATGAAGACAAACGGAGATCATCCTCTGGCTAAAACCAGCTCTTCATTGCCAATGCTGGATCTGGTTCAATAAAGAGCAGCCAGTTATTATTGCTGTTTTTCTAGGGACTTTTTACCCATATATTTCCCAGATTTTGACTCTTTTTATAGCACTTTAATTCAGGCTTCAAGCACTTCCTCGTTTGATCAGGTGAAATCATTTTCCTTCCCATACCCTCGATGTATTTCACACCTAGTAATTCTTTTTTTAAAGATCTTATTTACCCATTTGACAGATCACAAGTAGGTAGAGAGGCAGGCAGAGATAGTGGGGGGAAGCAGGCTCCCCGCTGAGCAGAGAGTCCGATGTGGGGCTCCATCCCAGGACCCTGAAATCATGACCTGAGCCGAAGGCAGAGGCCTAAACCACTGAGCAACCCTCGAGCCCCCATATCTCGTAATTTTTAATCAACGTGGATTTGCTGCATCAAATAGTTCCTTCTTCTTCAAATATAAATATATAAATATATTGATCAAGTCACTCGCATGTCTTAGGAGAATATCATACCTTTAGTAGCAAACTTGAAATCTTGGCCATTGGTTTTGATATTTGTTTTATTTTGATTTGGTTAGGTTTTTGTAAATTTAAAAATCCCTCCATCCCTTGGCTCTGTCTGACCTGAGTGCTTTCAGCTGTTTCTGCAACAAAATTGTCCTGACAGCGAAAACTCTCTTTGTTTTCAGTGGCGCCCCCTTCTGAACACTTTGTTAATAAAAAGCTTTTTTTTTTTTTTTTTTTTTTTTGGCTATTGTAAATGTGGAACAACAATGAGGAATTTCAAAGTGGTGAACCTCAGATAATTTTCTCTAAGTTTGGGGTGAGGGTTACTCAAAAAGGAACTTGACAAGTCTTTTAAAGATATTGATAATCATTATAACATAACGTGACTTATTGTTACTGTGCTCTTAACTGGGCAAACACTTGTTGGCTTCCAAGAAAGACTAACATAGTTCTATATGGTTCTAGCAGCGTTCTAGCACAGGGTCTCATGAGGCAGGGATTCTAGCCACTGGCTGTGCAAGGCATGAGGCCTGTTAGTGATTCTATTTTTTCCTCTGCAGAATGGGCCTTTCTACATTCCAGGTCCTTTCTACCCCAATAAATAATTCGGTGATTCTCTCAGTGAGTTGTACTTTTGGTTTAAACAGCCAACTGTCTCTTAAAAAGGACTTTTGTTTAAAGTCCTTTAAAAAAATGTCCTTTAAAAAATTTTTTTTTTATCTTTTATTTTTTAATCCCATATGTTTACTCTGATCGTGGAACTTTGTCATTTTGACCTTTGATTAAAATATTCTCTCCAAAATGTCTGTTATTTGCAGGTACTTGCACTGTAGACATTCTTTACATATTTTTAAAAAAATCCTTCACGATTCTTAGTGAAAATCCCGGGAATCTGAAAGACTACCATTTGCTATTCATCGAACAGTTACTGTCTCCACTAAGTGACAGGGTTTCAGAGAACGTGAGCTCACAAGAGATGTAAGCTTTTTTCCACTTTCTGCTACCATGTTCATTTCTATGTTACTCAGAGGAGCCTTCTTTGTAGAAACATATTATCCAATCTTTTATGAAGTTGAATTTAAATTCTGTCCCTTCATTCCCCACAACGCTTAAAAAGCCAAGCAAATTTTGTTCCATTTTTTAAGAGCCCATAGATGGCATTTTTTTAATGTTGCATTTTTGAGTTTTCATCACTCTTTATGTTACTTCTACTTCACAGATAAACAATTGCTAATGACAATGTGAACTTCCTACAAATGTGCAATCAAAATCCCTAGGTACACATTACCGAAGTTCTTTGTTCCCTTTAAACATTATTTCTCTCTTGATATGCATTCTTGTTTTGTATTATATTGCATTATAAAGTTTTTTTTTAACAGACTGCATTTTTTAGAGTAGTTTGGGGATCAAAGTAAAATTCCCTTTCCCCACATACACACAGCCTTCCCCATTATCAACATCCTGTACCACGGTAATAATTTTTCATGCTCACTGACCCTACACTGACACATCATTATCACCCCAAAGTCTACAGTATACATTAGAGTTCACTCTTGGTGGGGCACCAGGGTGGCTCAGTGGGTTAAGGCTGCTGCCTTCGGCTCAGGTCATAATCTCACGGTCCTGGGATCGAGCCCCAGACCAGACTCTCTGCTTGGCAGGGAGCCTGCTTTCCCCCAACCCCTGCTTTCCCCGCCTGCCTCTCTGCCTGCTTTGATGCCTGTCAAATAAATAAATAAAATCTTAAAAAAACCTTTTCTCATAGAGTTCACTCTTGGTATAGTATCTTATGCATTTTGACAACTGTGTAGTGATATATATCTAAAATATCATACATATCATACAGAACATTTTCACTGGCCTAAAAATCCTCTGTGCTCTGACTGTTTATCCTCCTCCTCTCCTAACTGCTACAAACCGCTGACCTTTATGCCATTTGCATAGTTCTGCCTTTTCTAGAAGGTCATATAGTTGGAACCTTGCAACATGAAGCTTTTTCAAATTGACTTCTTTCACTTATTATGACAGATTTTAAGTTTGTTTCTTGCCTTTTCATTGCTTGATAACCATTTCTCTTTATCGCTGAATCATATCCCATTGTTTCAATGGACCACAGTTTATCTATCCATTCTCCTCCTGAAGGACATCTTGGTTACTTCCAACTCTTGGCACTTATGGGTACAGCTGTTACAAACACAGGTTTATATGCAGGATTCTGTGTACACAAAGTTGTCGCTCTTTTGGGTGAGTGCCAAGGAGCATGATTGCTGGATCATATGGTAAGAATATGTTTACTTTTGTAAGAAACTGCCCAGCTGTCTTCCAAAGAGGTAGCACCATTTTGGTGTTCTCATCAGAATGAATGAGAGTTTCTCTTGTTCCTCATTGTCAAAAGCATTTTATGTTGTCAGTATTTTGGATTTTAGCCATTCTAATAGATGTGTAGTGATAGATCATTGTCTTATTTATTTATTTATTTTTTAAAAAGATTTTATTTATTTATTTGACAGAGAGAGATCACAAGAAGACAGAGAGGCAGTCAGAGAGAGAGAGAAAGGGAAGCAGGCTCCTCCTGAGCAGAGAGCCCAACGTGGAACTCGATCCCAGGACCCGGAGATCATGACCTGATCCAAAGGCAGCGGCTTAACCCACTGAGCCGTCCAGGCACCCCTCATGTTCTTTGAATTTCCAATTCCTTATTAGACATGCTGTGGATCATCACAGCATCTTTTCATATCATTATTGCCATCTCAATATCTTCTAAAGTGAGGTGTCTGTTCCAGTCCTTGCCAATTTTTCAATCAGGTCATTCATTTTCTTGTGTTTGAGTTAATAAATAAATAAATAATAATAATAAATAAATAAATAATAAATGAATGAATGAATTTATTATGTATATTATATATGTTATATATTATATATATTATTATATATTAAATAATTTATTAAAAATAAATTTACTAATGAGGCCAAGAATTCAGAATCACAAATACTTCAGAACTAATAATAACTGCCATCACTTGGTTTATTGTATAAGATAAATTCTACGATTAAGTTTCAATTTTAAATTCTTACAATTTTAAATTTTTAAATCTTTATGAAGAAGCCTCATTTGGAGGGAGCAGTTTTCATAATTTAGCATCCATCAGCCTTTTTTTTAAGATTTTACTTATTTATTGGACACAGCGAGAGAGAGAGAGAGAGAGAGATTACAAGTAAGCAGAGAGGCAGGCAAGCAGGGAGGGAAGCAGGCTTCCTTTTGAGCAGAGCCCGATGTGGGGCTGGATCCCAGGACCCAGAGACCATGACTTGAGATGAAGGCAGAGGCTTAACCCACCACCCACGTGATGAGAGAGCCCCTCAGGTGCCCCTCATCCATCAGTCTTAATTGTTTGGAGGAACATGTGTGGATGAATAATGTCTTAAGGAGCTAATCTCTCTAAAGGATTTTCAATCTTTACCCCTTCAAGGTTTTTGCACAGTTCTGATAGCCTCTAAACATCCAGCTGATTTCTAAAGTGACAGGCCTGTTAAAAACTGTCCTCAAAAAAGGAATAGAGCTTGAAACATACCAGTCAAGAGCAACTTTGAGTCTTTTAAGGAATTTATCATCATTTTTTGTTATGATTCCAGGTTCCTGGAATTGAGTCCAACTGTGGGCTCTCTGCTCAGCAGGGAGCCTGCTTCCATTCCTCTCTCTGTGCCTGAACCTCTGCCTTCCTGTGATCTCTGTCAAGTAAATAAATAAAATTTAAAAAAAACATATTTTATACCAGTTATTCATGTTTATTAACTAAGATATCACAATACAAATAATACAAGCAGTTGCTCTTTATTAATACCTTCAACCAAGATCAAAAAAATATGTCATATTTTCTCCAAAACTTTTATATCATCTGATAGGTCAGATATATATAAAATTACATTTAAAGTCTTAAAAATATCAGCAAATATTTTCATTGAAATGCAAATTTCAAAGAAAATCTACTTTTCCAAACACGACTTTTTATCCTATATATTTTTTAAATTTGTCAATATCTGATCAATTGTTTAGCGAGACTATAAATGTTAGATCAAAAAAATGATTAATAGATGTAGGTTCAAATTATTATGTTCCATTAAAAATGATTTAGTCTTTGATGAATATCTGTTTGGTAATGTGTTGTATCCAAATATAGTAAATTAATCACATATATAAAATTATAGGAAAATGACACCTTCCGTTCTTTATGAGTAGAGCTTTTAAAATGCTATTTGTCACAACCTGTCATCTTCTCATTATGTAGCATTATGTAGCATTTAAAAAATGTATACTCTTCACTTTGAAGTCTTTTAGAAATCTAAAATATGACTTTCTATGGATTGTGATTCCATATTCCTTTATTGCCACATTGAACAAATCCACATGCTTTGATTCAAAGGTAATAAATTCCTCTTATTTGGAAAAATGATGTTTATTTTTGTTCTCTCACCCTTAGCAGGTGGTTTCATTTTAGCACACTTCAGAGTTATAATTTCATGCCTATTAAAACATTTATTATGATCTACATAGATGAATGAAACTTTTATTTTATTAAATTATTTGCCAAAAAATCTGTAATTTTAAAAAATGTATTTCTTTTGAAGGGTTATTTTAGAGCATTCAGAGAGGATCTAGGAGTGTGGTATTATGCAATTTTTAAGTAGGTTTGAAATGGTTATTCATATAATTGTTTCTTTAAGGCTTTTGCTTATTTTGGGTTTTTTTGTCTTATTTTGTCTTATTTTGTTCATTATATGCTATAAAATATTTTGAAAGTAAATTTAAGGTATGTTTTACATAGTTTATTTTTTGAAAAAAATATTGAAATGACTTATGAAATTCAGTATATTCTCAACATTAATTTATTCTGAAATTTACCAATTGTCTACTGTCTATTATATGGCAGATATTACTTCAGACTACACTGGTAAATGAAATACTTGGCTTTGTAGAACGTTTATTTTAATGGGTGAGACAATTAAAAGCTATAAACCTGAATGAAAATTGCATAGTGCATTCAAAAATGATGAGTGCAATGGGGAAAAAGAAAAATTAGATCAGGGTGAGAAAAATCAAGGTTGCTAGGCAGGGGATGGGGAGGTAAGAATTTTAATAGGAAGATCAGGTTAGTTACAATGAAGCTGACAATTGAACAAACGTATGGAAAGGTGATGAATTTGCCCAGAACTATCAGCAATAAGGTCACTCCAGACAAAGGAATTGGCTATCTTGAAGGCCATTAGGTTGGATCATGCCTGGCATATCTGAGGAATAGCAAGGAGGCCACTGTGAGGGACTGAAGAGTAGCAGGGAAAGAGGTCACAGAGGTTAAATGAGTGGCTAGATCATGTAAAAGCTTAGAAGTCATTGTAAAACGCTGGCTTTATATTTGAAAACTTACTGTGTGATAGGATTTCTACTAATAACTGAGAGTTCAAATGTCCATAAAATTTCAAGGATTCTTATTCTAGTAAGACAGAATAAAGAAAAAGAGTTCATATTTTCACATGGTGTAACAAATGCTTGGAGATCCAAGGTTAGGAAGCTATGGGAGCACAGAAGAAGGCACTAAAATCACACCAATATATTTGATGACTGTGACTTTATATAAATTTGTATTTTCTAGTTTTTTTTTATAGGCATGGAATCACACAGTATATTCTATTCATTGCCTGGCTTTTCTTTTCTCAGCATCATTACTTTGAGAATCTCCAATTGTAAATAGTTCATTTTGATGTTGAATAGTAATCTCTTTAATGAATAGATCATAATTTGTCTTTGCTCTATTGATGGACATTGATGAACATTTCCACTGTTTTCAATTCTTAAAAATAAAGCTGCTATGAAATTCATATACAAGTGCTTGTATGATCATAGGATTTGTTTCTCTTGGTTAAATGCGTAGAAGTAAAATGGCTATTGGTGTAACTGCAACGTATTTTGCATTTAAAAAAATTTTGAAACTATTTTCCAAAGTGTTGGTATCATGATATATGCCAACAACAGTTTAGATTATTTGTTGCTTCTCAATCTAGCTCAGATGAAGTACAATTAGCCTTTATAATTTTAGCCATTTTATTAGACATGTAAGCATGTCTCATTATGATTTTAATTTGTATTTCTTTAATGTCTAAATGTTAAGAAATTTGTCATGTGCTTATAAGCCATCCATATCCTCTTCAATAATTTTCTTCACATGTAAAATTGGATACTCTGTTTGGTTTTAAAGGTTTTTCATTTTTATTCATTTTTTAATCATCAGAGTTGATGTCCATTATCAGATATATAATTTGCAAATCCCTTCTCCATCTTTACGGTTTCTCAATGGAGCTTTGATAGCTGTGTCTTTCACGAAATATGCTACTTCTTTCTTAGTACACGGAGGTATGACTAGAACATTATCAATGTTGACCTTTGCAAAGAAAATCATGGCTTAAGATATATGTAGTCTGCGGTTGTTGGGAGTGATCTGTAATATCAAGCATATCTAGTTAGTTGATAATTTTGTTCAAGTCTTACATATCTTACCAATTTGATGACCATTTGTCTATATAATCTCAAAATAAAGGTGTTGAAACTTTTTTCCATTTCTCTTCTAAGGTAGAAGTTATGATTTTTGTTCTTAGTTTTTCCCTATATATCCCCAAATCTGTTATTAAGTATTAAAAGTCAAGAATTATTATACTCCCTGATGAATTCATCCTTTTACTCTTCTGTAATTTTGCCTTGATCTTTATGTCTGATAATTAAATTTGCTTTAAAATCACTTTTCATTATCTTGATATAACCACCAAAGTTATAGTGTGATTAGTGTTAATATAGCATATGTTTTCTTTTACTTTATAAAGCACTTCTATATTTAATCCTGGGGGAAAAAAAAACAGCTTTTTAGCTCTGGAAGCATCTTTCTAAATTATCTTTCCTTTTTTTTTTTTTTTTAATGAATCAGTAACAATTTTTGTTAAGGGACCTAAACTGAAAGTAGATTTAGAACTTTATTTATTTATTTATTTAGTAAGGGTTTTATTTTGTTTATTGACAGCGAGAGACAGAGAGAGAGAGGAAGCGCACAAGCGGGGTTAATTACGTGCAAAGGGAGAGGAAGAAGCAAGCTCCTTGGGGTGCAAGTAGTCCCATGCAGGGCAGGATCCCTGTACACAGAAATCATGACCTCAGCCAAAGGCAAACATCTGCTTAAACAACTGAGTCATCCAAGCACTCCTAGAAATTTTAAATAAAAAAGACCTTTTAAAAACATTTTGTTTGTTTCTTTTTTTAATATTTTATTTATTAGACAGTCAGAGAGACAGGAAGAGGAACTATAAGCAGGGCAGAGAGAAAAGGAGAAGCAGGTTTCCCACTGAGCAGAGAGCCTGATGTGGGGTTCCATCCCAGGACCCTGGGATCATGACCTGAAAAGAAGGGACACTTATGGAGGAAGCAACCCAGACAACTCTTTTCTTTGTTTTTAATATAGGGCAACTGATTCTTCCCAGCCATGAGGAGCATATTACCCATTGATTAAATCTTTGATAACAACCTATTTAAAGAGGTGTGTAAATATATACTTACTCAGATTTATAACTTTGTGTTTTCTTCATAGTTTGGGGCTGGACCCCATGGTCACAACACTGCTTCCAGTCTTTGCCTTCCCATCTGTTGATACCAGGCATTTGGTCAGCAAAGCAAATTAGTATCATAATTAATAAGCCCTTGGCACCATATCTCTGGAGCAGGGGCAGCTCTTAGCCAAGGCCCAGAGTAGTTGACCTCCCCTCGCTAGTGCTATAGCCCCAAGGACTAGGTCCCTGCCACCAGAACTCAGTCTTACATGTTATGCTAAGTAGACAAAACCAAAACAGTAAAGCTCCGACAGCTTTCACTGGCATGCCTCATCTCCCACTCCCTCGACATCCAGGCAGTACCAGATGCCAGGGAGGGGTCTTGGTCCAACATATGGGAGGGAAGGAAGTAGCCACGAGCAAGTACCTGCCTCTCTGTGCCTTTCTTTCATGAGAAGGTTGTAAGGGGGAGGAAGTGGAAGGGGAAGAGAGATGAACTTCAAGGGGTGAAGGCCTCAGGTAGGCAGCTGGCTCCTGCCAGTAGGAAAGGAACAAAGGAGAAGGCAGTGAGTCTTGCAGCGAGGGTGGGGGGTAAGAGTTACAGCTTATGACGGAATCTGGACAGGAGTAATAGGGATACTAGTCATTTGAGTCCACCATTGGCAAGCTGGGCTGGGTGTCAGGGCAGATAGGCCTCCCTGGGCAACGGCACATGAGAGAAGGTGGAATTCTTCTCTGAGGAGCAGGTGGAGCTTTGGGTGTTGGGAAAGCATAGACAGTATTTTTCCAGAGCCAAGGACAGGTCCGGTACTCCTGGTTGGAAGTCAAGGCCACAGTATGATCCAGGTCTTCTACCAGCAGCTTGAAGGTACCACATGCCAGCCACCCCTCATTATTGTGTAAAACTCTCTGGTGCACTTATTGGCTTATCCATCAAATGACTCCTTCAGCAGCTTGAAAACCACCTCCACAGGCACTCCAGGATATGGGAGGCTTCCAGAGTGAAGATTTTGCACAGGATCACCCCAAAAGACCAGAAATCACTCTCGTGGATGTAGATCTGGCCAAACATGGCCTTAGGGATCATCCAATTCACAGGCAGTCCACTGTTGGTTGTCTTTTTATAGTAACTGATGTGGTGATATCTCTGGCAAGGCTGAAGTCTGAGATCTTCATCATGTGGTCCTTTGTCACCAGCACTTCCCTGGTGGCCAGGTCTTGGTGTATGTACTTCTTAGAGGCAAGGTACTCCATGCCTCAGGCTACCTGGTAGGTACAGGATACCAGGTCCTTGGAGGAGAGTTGCTCTGCTGCATTGTGGCTGATATTGTAACAGTACTCCAGGTCAAGAGGCCTCTGGGCCTGCAGGTACTTCCTGTATGTTGTCTTTGGAGGCATATTCCGTGAGAGTGTACGAAGGACCGTCCTGTGTGCAGGACCCAGCAGGTTGATGGTATCCTTTTGCTGTCCAATCATCTTCATCATCTCCATTTCTGAGATTAGGTTTGACAAGTCTTTCTCTGTTGCATCTGACCTCAACATCTTCACAGACACTTTAGTCAAATGGTTGGATTTGTCTTTGTCCAGCCCAATGGCCTCCTCCAACACCACCTGCCCAAAGTAGGCCTGTCTTTGGGGTCTGCCTAAACTGCCTACAACCGGCCTGTCTCAAGGCAGTTATGAACTCTAGATTATCCTCAAAAACATTAAACCACAAGCTAAAAATTCTCTTCACTAGGTCTCTGTCACAGGTCTATTTTCTTATCTTTCATCATTTATCTTTTTCCTAATTCTTATTTTCAGTATAGTTTATTTTGCTTCCAGGTGTTTCCCTGGTTTCTGTATGCTGTTTCAGAGGGAAGAATTATCCTGTCATAAAATTATTTCTTGAGCATTCATTACATCTTTCAGTGAAAATGGGTTCTTTTATGGTATTGATTCATTTGAGTTTTCTCAAAATGGGAAGAATTTTCAAAATGGTGTTTTCTTCAAGGTTCAAAGTATGTCTTAGCCTCATCTTTACTCTTTTTGAAATTCACTTTTCAAATTCTTGTCCCTCTTTTTATCTTTTTATATTTAATTGTTTTATTTTTACTACTCTTTTATTTGAGTATAGTTGATATTCAGTGTTACATTGGTTTCAGGTTTTCAATATCTCCATACATTATATTATGATCACTACAAATATAGCCACCATCTGTCACCATATAACACTATTATAATATCATTGACTATATTCTCTACACTGTCCTATATCTCTATTTAAAATATCTGATTTTTATGTTTTCTGTTATTCCAATGTTCGACCATCATTTTACTTGGATACTTTAATAAAATATGCCTGATTACACACTCTTTGCTGAAAACCTTAGCATTGGTTTTATAGGAGTCTTCTTCTTCTTCTTTTTTAATTAACATATAATGTATTATTAGCCCCAGGGGTACAGGTCTGTGAATCGCCAGGTTTACACACTTCCCAGAACTCACCAGGCACATACCCTCCCCAATGTTCATAACCCCACCACCCTCTCCCTACCCTCCACACCCCCTGGCAACTCTCAGTTTGTTTTGTGAGATTAAGAGCTCTTATGGTTTGTCTCCCTCTCGATCCCATCTTGTTTCATTTACTCTTTTCCTGTCCCCCAAACTCCACACATTGCACCTCCATTTCCTCATATCAGGGAAATCATATGATAGTCTTTTTCTCTGGTTGACTTATTTTGCTAAGCATAATACCCTCTAGTTCCATCCATGTCATCGCAAATGGCAAGATTTCATTTCTTTTGATGGCTGCATAGTATTCCGTTATATATATATATATATATACATATATATTTCATTTGTTGATGGACATCAAGGTCCTTTCCATAGTTTGGCTATTGTGGATATTGCTGCTATAAACATTTGGTGCACGTGCCCCTTTGGATCATATAGTAGTCTTCTTTACCTCTATCAGAACCCCAGGAAGCTTTATTTATTTATTTACTCACATAAACGGGTGATCCAACACAACTTTTTTTGATGTTCAAATGTATTATAATGTCTTACCGCTTAACACTATGCTTACTGCTCTCTTTCACTGTCTGACTAAATCCTCATCATCACTATGCCATTTAATCAGAAAGAACATTTGAACTCAGAGTTCTCTCCATATCAGGGAATGAAGACTCCACCCTTCTGTTTGTGCAGGTAAAATAAATGTTGATATTGTCTGTCCTGCACATACCCCATCCTGTTCACCAGAATATTCACCATCAAAATAGATACAAAATAAAAACCATACCTCACCACTTCTATTACCACCCAGTATGCTAAAAACACCATCATATGTTCCTGAATTATTGACTTGATTGATAACCCCACTTCCACACATACTGCACTCCTTTCTCCCTGAAAATTTATTTTGGTACAGCAACTTAACCTAAAAATCAACTCAGATGATTTTATTCTGCTGTTGAAAGTCTTTTGGTATCTTCCCCTTTCATATTAAATAAAAACTGAAGGCGTTTCAATGTACTAGAGCGTCATACATCAATACGTTCTTCCTCTCTCCACCACTATGAACTCCTCATTGGCCTCCTTGCTTTTCCTCAAAAGTAACAGACCAGCTGTTCACACAAAGTCTATATACTTACCTGCTCTGCCTAGAGCAATCTTTTCCTTTAATATTTGTATAACACCCTCCTTCACTTCCTGGGTCTTTGTGCAAATAACATCTCATAAATGAGATATAACCACCCAACACAAAATAAAATTAACTTTCATCCCAGCATTCTCCAATAGCTTTTACCTTTCTTGTATTTTTTTGTAACATTTATCACCATCAACCATCAATGATTATTCTATTACTGGTTTATTTTCTTATTGGAGACAGAGAGAGAGAGAATTGGGAGGGGGCGCAGAGAAAGAAGAAAACACGCCACTGCCTAGAAAGCCTGTTGGGGAGTTACATCCCAGGACCCTGAGATAATGACCCAAGCCAAAGGCAGTCACTCAATGGACTGAGCCACCAAGGTACCCCTCTATTATTGGTTTATTTCACTATTATATTTCAAAAGAATGCAAGCTCTTTGTGGTCAGGTATTTTATATGTTTTATTAATTGAAGTATTCTCAGAAAGGTAGCTGGCAGATTGTAAGGGCTCACTAAACTGTAGTTTGTTGTTATTATTGGGCTCCTTTATGGGCTTTACCTCTTACGCTAGACGTCTGTCCTTCATGTAAGCAATAAGAATAGAGTCCTGTTGCCTGTTAAAATGAGTAAAAAGCCTGTATTAAGTGGATATTTTAAAAGCTAAATGAATGGCTTAATAGATGTATAAAGAGGGAAAGGGAACATATTTTCCACGGTTTAGAAGTGGAGTTCTTTTATAGAGTTCTTGTACAAGCCTACACTATTGAACGATAATGGGCAGTTGTACATTACAATTATACAAACACTTTGGTAATTTATATCCTTTTTTTGTAATTCATGACTGGATCATTTAATTCCTTAGGAGCATTTTAGCATTTCAACTTTTCATGTTCAATAAACTTATTGGGGTTGCTACCTTTTTTATTCAAATGGAGAAATAGTCATGATTTCATCTAAAAAAAGTGTTATTGATTGTGTTGTTTTCTAGGAATGAGTCGCACATGCTAGTTTAAAAGTATTGTTAAATTCCCAAGTGTGTCACCGATTAAAGCCTTTTGCAGATTAGTAACTTGATCAAAACAGAAAAGTTATGTAACACTCAATTGTTATACTATCTTTGTTTCTATCTTGCATTGTAATAACATCCATCTTAACTCTATTTAAGACAAGTCATCGCCAGATGGCTTTCTGGCATTGATTGCATGATATGAAATCTAGTATAACTAAAAGTTTTTGGTTTTAGTAGCCTATAAATCAATTTAGAAAAATATATGTATTTGAATATAAGGTAAATTTTTAAATTATTTGGCAATAGTAAACTAAACTTTTTTTTGTAAATTTTTATTTTCTAAAATTTCATTGAGCTCTTTTGCAATAAGAAACAAGTTACAAAAAATTAAGGTTTATTTACCCCAATTCAAAATTATTAGGAATATAATCATAGAGGTTGAAGTATTTAAAATATTGAACCCCAAATATTTTATTAGGTAAAGTCATGAATGCTGAGCATTCACTGTTAAAATATACTAATACTATTGATAGACTGGTAGAAGCCTAAAATCAAATATTTATTAAATATTTATATCCATATCTTTTCATGGCTTGGTAATTCATTTCTCTAGCATTAAATAAGATTCCATTGTTTGCATGTACTACACTTTATTTGACCTTTAACATATGGAAGGATATCTTGGTTGCTTCCAAGCTTTTGTCAGTAATGAATAAAACTTCTATAGACATCTTTGTGGGTATAGATTTCATCTTCTTTGGATAAATACCAAGAACTGCTACTGCTGAATCATCTGGCAAGAATATGTTTAGTTTTGTAAGAAACTGCCAAGTTGTTTTCCATTCTTTATTCTCAATAGACATGGAAGAACATTCCTGTTGCTCCACATCCTCACCAACATTTCGTGTTCTGTTGTCAGTGTTCTGGATTCTGGGTATGTACTGGTGTCTCTTTTTTGTTTTAATTTGCATTTTCCTGATGACATATGATGTGAAGCATCTTTTTATATGCTTATTTGCCATCTGTAATATTTTCTTTTGTGAGGTATCTGCTAAGGTCTTTGGCTCATTTTTAATCAGGTTTTTCCCCCATTGTTGAGTTTTAAAGGGACTTTGTGTAATTTTGATCAACAGTCCTTTGCCAGATGTGTATTTTGCAAATTTTTTCTCATAGTCTGTGCTTTGCCTTTTCATTCTCTTGTCATTGTGTTTCACAGAGTAGACATTTTTAAATTCAGTGCTTGTGCTTTTGTAGCTAAAGTTATTTCCAAAACCAAGGTCATTTAAATTTTCTTCTATATTACCTTCTACATGTTTCATGTTTAGGTTTATAATCCAATCTGAGTTAATTTTTGTGAAGAGTGTATGATATCTGCCTGGATTTATTTTATTTTATTATTTTATTTTATTTTTATTTTATATTTTTACATTTAGCTTCACCATTACTCCAGAACCATTTGTTTAAAAGATTGTATTTTGCTCTCTTGTATTGCTTTTGCTTTTATATTAAATATAAAATATAATTGATAATATATATTCTGTTCCTTTAATCTAGTCTTTCTGTGGTATTACAATATCTTGCTTCCAATTATCGTTATGGTATACTTTTTTTTAAAGATTTTATTTATTTATTTGACAGAGAGAGAGATCACAAATAGGCAGAGAGACAGACAGAGAGAGAAATGAGGAGAAGCAGGCGCCCTGCTGAGCAGAGAGCCCAATACTTGACTGGATCCCAGGCCCCTGGGATCATGACCTGAGCCAAAGGCAGAATCGTAACCCACTGAGCCAACCAGGTGCCCCATCGTTATGGTAAACTTTGAAGTCAGTCCTCAGGCTTTGTTCTCCTTCAACACTATGTTGACTATTGTGAGTCTTTGCCTCTTCATATAAACGTTAAAATAAGTTTGTTAATATTAAAAAAAAGAACTTGATGGAGTGCATTAATTGTATAGATAAACTTGGAAACCAGTGACCTCTTGAGCTTAGCAGGAGATAGACCATGGACATCAGTTGTCACAGTGGTGCCTCTGGCAGAACCTATTGCAAAACCCTAGGCAAAATGAGACCTCAGGGATCTGAGAGAATGTCTAAGAAGTACTTGATATATCCCTTGGGTATGGTTTATTGAAGTGTCCACCTGTCTGAAAGCTGTGGAATCTAGATAAGGGAGGGAAAATTAGTTATGATAAAACATATCAACAAACATGAATAAATGTTGTAAAACTAATTGTCATGGCTCATATAAAATATGACCAACAGAGGGACCATCAAAAGGAAAGCATCAGTTATGTTTATTGTGAAATGTTTTATTCAAAATAAAGCAATGAGAGGGGAAGACACAATGAGAAAATTAACATTTTTTAAATGGTAACCTTCTTACAAAATGGAATAGGGTTTATATTCTAAGTAGTATATTGAAAAGTAAAACATTGGGGTGCCTGGGTGGCTCAGTGGTTTGGGCTGCTGCCTTCGGCTTGGGTCATGATCTCAGGGTCCTGGGATCGAGCCCTGCATCGGGCTCTCTGCTCCACAGGAAACCTGCTTCTCTCTCTCTCTCTCTCTCTGCCTGCCTCTCTGCCTACTTGTTATCTCTGTCTGACAAATAAATAAATAAAATCTTTTTTAAAAAAAAGAAAAGAAAGGTAAAACATTAAAAAATAAAATTTAAATTTAAAAAATTATGTAATTTTTAAAAAAGGTTAAAAATAGCAGAACCATTTTTTTTTATAACTGGAAAATACATTGTTTATATATCTATCAAAAATAACTTCTCGGGTTCCTGGGTGGCTTGTGGGTTAAGCCGCTGCCTTCAGCTCAGGTCATGATCCCTGGATCCTTGGATCCAGTCCCACATCGGGCTCTCAGCTCAGCAGGGAGCCTGCTTCCTCCTCTCTCTCTGCTTGACCCTTCGTACTTGTGATCTCTGTCAAATAAATAAATAAAATCTTATATAAAAAATTTTAAAAAAATAACTTGTCATGTCTGGAATCAGGAGCATATGGAAAAAAATAATATCTGAGGACAGTACTTCTGCCATGTTTTGTGCCTTGTTAATATTTTTAAACAGTCAGGAAACTTTTAGCTTTATTGAAATACCTGCTAAGATATCAGCAGTGACTTTTGGAGCCCTATGACTACAAAAATTAATTGCAAATATTCAAAATGTTTACTAAGGTGTCACTATTTAGGGCCACCACCAAGTATGTTTCAGAAGTAAGCATAACTGTTACTCTTCCATAAGGCAAAAGGGCATATTTTCAGGAGTTCAATGTGCTGTTCCAGCAGTTGATTCAAGTAATGATTTTTGTGTATAAAATAATTCACTTTTCAATCTAACATTCCTCATTCCACATTATAATAATAAAAACTAGGAGGAGACTAAAACAAACAAACAACTAAAACTACAACAACCAGCTTTTCATTCAGTGGAAAAGTAAATATAACCTTATGAGTAGCCTGAAATTTATTTTTAAATATTTTTAAGATAAACGTTTTTGTTAGAAAACCATATATTTTATATTACTAAGAAATAACAGGCAAGGTTTTATTAACTTCTAAAAAGTCTAGTTACTTTTATTTATCTATTAACTCATCTCTTTATGAAGTGGAACATGATCACACCTATTGTATCTACCCAAGTTTGTATGCTTTGGTTATTTTATGTTTGCTATTTCCTTGCTTAATTTTTGCAATATTTGATACATAATAGTATCTTTAAGTCCATCTACGGTTTCACAGAATTTGTATGAACTTCATAAAAATGAACCATACTTTTTGCACTATCCTTGTTTTACTTCTCTATTAACTTTCCAAGATTTATTCACTTTAGAGTGTGTAGCTATCATTTATTTTTATTCCTCCATAATGCTATGTTTACAAATTTGTATTTATCTGTACTTTTAAAAATATCTTTATTATATACCATTTCTCATCTCACGTAACACTCATGTTACTTCTACACTTATCAGATATTATGTAACTGAAAACCACAACTCAGCAACAATATAGCACCATTTTTCAAAATTAAATGGCTTACCAGAATTCTTTAATTCTATCCTTTATTTGTATTAGATGACCCTTTATTCTGGTATTTGGCATTGTTCATATGGAGGAAAGCTTATAAGTTGATATTCCATCAATAGAAGGATTTATTATGATTGATTAATTATTTTCATTTAGAATGCATAGAATATGGTTGATTTAATATTTCTTTCTTACTCTCTGCCTGGAACATAGTGCTATCTATGTAGTAGCCACTAAAATATTAAGTTAATTACCTAGATTTTAAACTTCATATGAATAGGAATAACATTCAGAACTCTTCTCAGATTGGGACACCTGGGTGGCTCAGTCAGTTAAACACCTGAGCCTTTAGCTCAGGTCATGATCTTAGGGTTCTGGGACTCAGTTCTGCAACAGATTCCCTGCTTAGCCGGGAGTTTACTTCTCCCTCACCCTGCTGCTCCCCCTGCTTGTGCTCTCTCTCACTCTCTCTCTTACTAATAAATAAAATTAAAAAAATAAATTCTTCTCAGATAGCTAATATAGAATATTGTCTTTGTATTCATCAAAGGGAAAGTGCCATATAATAATGAAATTCAGACTACTTCAAATTCATTTTTTAACCAGTAAGAAAGTACTGGAAACAAGCCAAAAATGTCTTTAATGAATTAAAGAAATAGATTGATTTTCAATATCTTAATATTTCTAAAATAAATTGCAAGATTTTTATACTAGATATCAGTGTAAATATTCATTATACAAGGATATTCTAAAAATAACCCTGAGAAAACTACTTGACATATATGATGACAAAAACGAGTTTGACAAAAGTCAGTTTGGGTAAACTTACAACACCTACCACCTGAAACTCTTGTTCTATAATTTAATTATTTTAATTTACAAAAATACAAAAATAATATATCAGAGTAAGTATATTGATAGCTTTGAAGGTATGCTCTGGTTGTGCACTGTTTACTATTTAAAGGGGAATCAAATATGTGATGCTTATGGTGTGACTGTATTAAAATTCAACAAGTTCAGAAGCATACGAGGAATACAATAAAGACAAAAGATGACCCTTACTTATCCAAAAATAGACAATGGTATAAATGTGCTAGTTGGGGAGAGAATCCAGTCCGTAGATGGAGGATGTTGCAGTGGAAAAAAAAGACACAACGTTTTGGTTGAACGTTTAGCACTATATTTAACAAAGTGAAATTGTGTGTTAATAGCCTTGAATAAAATCCAAAAACTATTTTCAATTCATTGAAGATTATTTAGGAAAACTTGAAAAATACAACTTGATAAGGATTCCAATAAAAGATTAATAAGCAATACAAGTTTGAAAATTTTTCGTATATTTTCCCTAAAAAGCCATTTGATTTAAATTAAAAAGAATTCTATTTACCTGCCACTTAAATAAGAGGAAATTATTTGGTTTTATAATAAGTCAATGAAATAAATTCACATATCTTTAGAAAACAGATATGCACACTAATTTAAAAATAATAGTGCTTAAGCTGTTCAGCAAACATTTCTAAAATTCCTTGCCATCAGCTAGCTCTGGAGTTCTGCTAGGTGAGTAAGGCCATGTATGTTACTGCTCAGAGTACTGATGCAAAGCAATTGTCCCCTTCGCATCCATTTTTTGCCGTTGATATATCATGCTATGTTGTTTAGAGATACATAGATGGCCCTACATAAAGGCCTTTTTTTGTGTGTATACGGGTGACTGTGATTTAACTTTCAAATCAGATGGCTCCTGATTTACAATGATTCAACTTATGATATATTTGGCAATGATGTGAAAGTGAAAGTGATTCAGTAGAAACTGTACTTTGAATTTTGAATTTGGGTCTTTATAAAAAGGGCCAGTGACACGTGGTATGGTGCCGTCTTGTGATGCTGGGCAGGGGCAGTGAGCCACAGCTCCCAGTCAGCTAGAAGATTACAGGGGTGAACACCTGATATTCTTACAACCATTCTATATATAACCATTCTTCTTTTTTTTAGTGTAATATTTAATAAATTGCATGTGATATTTGATACTTTGTTATAAAATAGGCTTTGCTTAAGATGATTTTGCCCAAATGCAGGCAAATGTAAGTGTTCTGAGTATGTTTAAATAAGCTTAAGGTAAGCTATGATATTTGATAGTTTAGGGGTATTAAATGCATTTTCAATTTTTTAATGTGTTTCTCTGTACATAGCCCCCTTGTAAGCTGAGGAACATCTCTATATGTATACGTAACTATGGTATGGCTTACATATTATTGGCATGAAACATCTAGAACAGTACGTGTGCCATATAATTGTCTACAACATCAAACATGTTTCTTGAAAACTTGTGCCAAAGGGGTTATGTCTTTAAGGATTCTTATTTCAGAAGGGTTCTCTCAAACTTAAGATTTTTCAGAAGTTAAGTGAAAATCTGACCAAACTAAACATTTTTCCATTTTCCCTAGTGAGCAAAGATAGCTAAAATCTATCTGCCATTTTCAACACTGTACTCAACGACTGTAATTCTAATTTAAGAACAGATTATTTTTATCAAAACCACATGTTGGCCTAATCTTACACAATATTCATAAATCTCACTCAGAGCCTTGGACACTTTTATTTGTTGAGTCTATATGGTACTATGGACATTCATCTTTTTTGACATCATAGCTACATGTATGTCTATACTTTTGAAAATACATGCATCATAGTTCCATTGTAAAATGTCTGGGTTATAAAATGTGCTATGCTATCAAAATGGTAATAATAACATACAAATGACCTGATGTAATGAACTGGACCAGATTGCCAGATATCACATTTCATACCAGCAAGACTGAATTATAACTCATTTAACTTCTTCCTTGTGTACAGTATTATACATTAGTCAGTACTATAGTAAATAAGTACTTTGGACAGATGTAAATATGCTGTAATAAAAAATGTTTTTCTTCTTTCTTTTAGTCCTTTTTACTTGTAAGACGAGCCCCAAATACCATGCCTCCCCCAAAATAATTTGCAATCCAAATTTATCTCTAAATGAATTTATTGCACAGAAAAAAATATATATATACACTTACAGTAGACATGTTCAAAAATACTTACACAACAGCAGGGCCCTAAATGTAAGCAGTATAGTTGTTTTGTTTTGTTTAGTTTTGTTTTCTTTAAAAAAAGAGGTTATGTGAAATATTGGAATTTTATTTCGAGGCCTAGTATTTCAAGACAGTTAACTACACTTACAGTGTCAACAGCCTCTTGTTGGCAGTATGATTTTATTGGCAGCATGGAATAACAGCAAGAATTTACTATTGCTTCTTTCTTTCATGACACACACAGAAAAAAAATTGACACATTTCCTCAAGACCAACCAGAATCATTTTAACCTATCAAAATGGATGGGAGGCCTTCACTGCCAAAGTCACTGCTGGGTTTTCACAATTCATTGCAGACAATCTGCTACTCCCATTATGATAAAGGAGAGAAGAGTCATAATCAGGGAAGAAAGCTAGATTAATACTTGGAATTATCATTGAATTATTTAGCCTGCTATAGGATTATTATTATTACTGTCATTTGATAATTTTCTCTCATTTTATTAAACACAACTGTGAGTAATTACCCTACCTAATATTTCTCTGTATTGGCTGACTAGCTAGCAAACATTCAGCTGTCTTAGTTAATAAACATGAATAACTGGTATAAAATATGTTTTTTTAAAAATTTTATTTATTTCCTTGACAGAGATCACAGGAAGGCAAAGAGACAGGCAGAGAGAGAGGAATGGAAGCAGGATCCGAGCTGAGAAGAGAGCCCACTGTGGGACTCAATCCCAGAAACCTGGAATCATAACCTGAGCCGAAGGCAGGGATTTTAACCCACTGAGCCACCCAGGCGCCCTAAAATATGTTTTTTTTTTATATAGAATTATAGTTCTTGCCAAAATATGGAACTAGCTGGAACTGAATGCCTCCTTCAAAGTCAGCTCTTTAAAAATTATGCAAGTGTAATATGGAACTATTTCAGATATTAACCAAAAACAAAGAAATGATAATAAATTCCTTAAAAGACTCAAAGTTGCTCTTGACTGGTATGTTTCAAGCTCTATTCCTGTTTGGAGGACAGGTTTTAACAGGCCTGTCACTGTAGAAATCAGCTGGATGTTGAAAGGCCATCAAAACTATACAAAAACCTTGAAGGGGTAAAGACTTGAAAATTCTTTAGAGAGATTAGCTCCCTAAGACATTATTCATCCACACATTTTCCTCCAAACAATTAAGACTGATGGATGAGGGGCACCTGAGGGGCTCTCTCATCACGTGGGTGGTAGGTTAAGCCTCTGCCTTCATCTCAAGTCATGGTCTCTGGGTCCTGGGATCCAGCCCAACATCGGGCTCTGCTCAAAAGGAAGACTGCTACCCTCCCTGCTTGCCTGCCTCTCTGCTTACTTGTGATCTCTCTCTCTCTCTCTCTCTCTCTCTCTCTCTGTGTCCAATAAATAAATAAAATCTTTAAAAAAATGCTGATGGATGCTAAATTATGAAAACTGCTCCACCAAATGATGCTTCTTCATAAGGATTTAAGAATTTAAAATTGTAAGAATTTAAAATTGAAACTTGATCGTAGGATTTACCTTATAGTATACCATCAAGTGATGGCAGTTATTATTAGTTCTGAAGTATCTGTGATTCTGTTTTTTTGGCCTCATTGTAAATTTATTTTTAATAAATCATTATTTAATATATAATAATGTATATAATATACTATATGTAACATATATAATGTATATAATAAATACATTCATTCATTTTTTATTTATTTATTTATTATTATTATGTATTTATTTATTAACTCAAAGACAAGAAAATGAATGACATTATTGAGAAATTGGCAAGGACCGGAACAGACAACTCCCTGAAGAAGATATTGAGATGGCAATAATGATGTGAAAAGATGCTGTGATGATCCACAGCATGTCTAATTAAGGAATTGTAAATTAAAAGAACAATGAGGGGCGCCTGGATGGCTCAGTGGGTTAAGCCGCTGCCTTTGGATCAGGTCATGATCTCAGGGTTCTGGTATCGAGTTCCACATTGGGCTCTCAGCTCAGCAGGAGCGTGCTTCCCTTTCTCTCTCTCTCTGACTGCCTCTCTGTCTTCTTGTGATCTCTCTCTGTCAAATAAATAAATAAAATCTTTTTAAAAAATAAATAAATAAATAAGACAATGATATATCACTACACATCTATTAGAATGGCTAAAATCCAAAATACTGACAACATTAAATGCTTTTGACGATGAGGAACAAGAGAAACTCATTCATTCTGGTGAGAACACCAAAATGGTGCTACCACTTTTGAAGGCAGTTGGGCAGTTTCTTACAAAACTAAACATATTCTTACCATATGATCCAGCAATCATGCTCCTTGGCACTCAACCAAAAGAGCGACAACTTTGTGTACACAGAATCCTGCATATAAACCTGTGTTTGTAACAGCTTTACCCATAAGTGCCAAGAGTTGGAAGTAATCAAGATGTCCTTCAGGAGAAGAATGGATGGATAAACTGTGGTCCATTGAAACAATGTGATATGATTCAGCGATAAAGAGAAATGGCTATCAAGCAATGAAAAGACATGGAACAAACTTAAAATCCGTCATAATAAGTGAAAGAAGTCAATTTGAAAAAGTTTCATGTTGCAAGGATCCAACTATATGACATTCTAGAAAAGGCAGAACTATGCAAATGGTATAAAGGTCAGCGGTTTGTAGCAGTTAGGAGAAGAGGATGATGAACAGGCAGAGCACAGAGGATTTCTAAGCCAGTGAAAATGTTCTGTATGATATGTATGATATTTTAAATATATATCGCTACACAGATGTCAAAATGCATAAGATACTATACCAAGAGTGAACTCTATGAGAAAAGGTTTATTAATATTTTATTTATTTATTTGACAGGCATTAAAGCAGGCAGAGAGGCAGGCGGGCAAAGCAGGGGTTGGGGGAAAGCAGGCTCCCTGCCAAGCAGAGAGTCTGGTCTGGGGCTCGATCCCAGGACCGTGAGATTATGACCTGAGCCGAAGGCAGAAGCCTTAACCCACTGAGCCACCCTGGTGCCCCACCAAGAGTGAACTCTAATGTAAACTGTGGACTTTGGGGTGAGAATGATGTGTCAGTGTAGGGTCAGTGAGCATGAAAAATTATCACCGTGGTTCAGGATGTTGATAATGGGGAAGGCTGTGTGTATGTGGGGAAAGGGAATTTTACTTTGATCCCCAAACTACTCTAAAAAATGCAGTCTGTTAAAAAAAACTTTATAATGCAATATAATACAAAACAAGAATGCATATCAAGAGAGAAATAATGTTTAAAGGGAACGAAGAACTTCGGTAATGTGTACTTAGGGATTTTGATTGCACATTTGTAGGAAGTTCACATTGATTAGCAATTGTTTATCTGTGAAGTAGAAGTAACATAAAGAGTGATGAAAACTCAAAAACGCAACACTAAAAAAATGCCCTCTATGGGCTCTTAAAAAATGGAACAAAATTTGCCTGGCTTTTTAAGCGTTGTGGGGAATGAAGGGACAGAATTTAAATTCAGCTTCATAAAAGATTGGATAATATGTTTCTACAAAGAAGGCTCCTCTGAGTAACATAGAAATGAACATGGTAGCAGAAAGTGGAAAAAAGCTTACATCTCTTGTGAGCTCAGGTTCTCTGAAACCCTGTCACTTAGTGGAGACAGTAACTGTTCGATGAATAGCAAATGGTAGTCTTTCAGATCCCCGGGATTTTCACTAAGAATCGTGAATGGAATTTTGTAAAAAATATGTAAAGAATGTCTACAGTGCAAGTACCTGCAAATAACTGACATTTTGGAGAGAATATTTAATCAGCAGAGAAGGTAGAAATGAAAAAAGTTCCACGATCAGAGTAAACATATGGAATTAAAAAATAAAAGATAAGAAAAATTTTTTAAAGGATTTATTTTAAAGGACTTTAAACAAAAGTCCTTTGTAAGAGACAGTTGGCTGTTTAAACCAAAAGTACAATTCACTAAGAGAATCACCACGTTATTTATTGGGGTAAAAGGACCTGGAATGTGGAAAGGCCCATTCTGAAGAGGAAAAAATAGAATCACTAACAGGCTCATGCCTTGCACAGCCAGTGGCTAGAAATCCTGCCTCATGAGACCCTGTGCTAGAACGCTGGTAGAACCATCTAGAACTATGTTAGTCTTTCTTGGAAGCCAACAAGTGTTTGCCCAGTTAAGGGCACAGTAACAATAAGTAACGTTAAGTTACGTTAATATCTAATGATTATAGATATCTTTAAAAGCCTTTCAAGTTCCTTTTTGAGTAACCCTCACCCCACCCTTAGAGAAATTTATCTGTGATTCACCTTTTTGAAATACCTCATTGTTGTCCCACATTTACCATACCCAAAAAAAAAAAAAAAAAAAAAAAAAAGCTTTTTATTAACAAAGTGTTCAGAAGGTGGCGCCACAGTAAACAATGAGAGATTTAGCTGCCCCTGCAGTTTTGTGGCAGAAACAGCTGAAAGAACTGAGGTCAGACAGAGCCAAGGGCTGGAGGGATTTTTAAAATTACAAAAACCGAACCAATCAAACCAAAACAAAAATCAAAAACAATGGCCAAGATTTCAAGTTTGCTACTAAATGTATGACATTCTCCTAAGACATGCGCGTGACTTGATCAATATATTTATATATTTTTATTTGAAGAAGAAGGAACTATTTGATGCAGCAAATCCTCATTGATTAAAAATTACCAGATATGGGGGTGTTGGGAGGCTCAGTGGTTTAGGCCTCTGCCTTCGGCTCAGGTCATGATTTCAGGGTCCTGGGATGGAGCCCCACATCGGGCTCTCTACTCAGTGGGGAGCCTGCTTCCCCCCCCTCTGCCTGCCTCTCTACGTACTTTTGATCTGTCAAATGGGTAAATAAGATCGTTAAAAATAGAATTACTAGGTGTGAAATATTCGAGGTTATGGGAAGGAAAATGATTTCACCTGATCTGACTAGGAATTGGTTGAAGCCTGAATTAAAGTGCTATAAAAAGAGTCAGGACCTGGGAAATATATGGGTAAAAAATCCCTAGAAAAACAGTAATAATAGCTGGCTGCTCTTAATTGATCAAGATCCTGCAGTAGGAAAAGAAGAGCTGGTTTTAGCCAGAGCATGATCTCCGTTTGTCTTCATGATCTGGCATTTCCTGCAAGCCAGGCATGGGGCTCTGTACTAGAGCTGCAAATGCTGGGGGGCCCTCACTGTGCCTTTTCAATTCTCAGGAGGACAACGGGCATGTCCATGGTGGAGTGTGAAAGGTATTACCACAGGGAAATAAAAGACTGCCAAGGGTAGGTTAGAGCTGGGAAAAGCCACTTAGGAACAGATTTTCAGGGGAGGTGATAGACAAGGACAAGGGGAAGAATGAGGATGAGTGTGTCAAGTTTTAAAGTGCCAGGAGGCAGCACAGTGCATTCCCGAAACTACAGCAAGTTCATGACAACGGACAGCTGATCTGGCAGCACCACCTGGGGATGGACGCTGAGCCCCAGGTTTAACACTGGGTTTAGATGGTTTGTATACTATGCCGAGGAGGTGAGGTACTACACTGTGGGGGCACAGGGAGCTACCGGAGGATTTCAAATATCAGAATCGTAATCATAATAGAGTATTTAATTGCATCCTAGCTTTCATCAAGGGTAAGATGCAGTATAGATTATCTTCGACTAAGAAAGAGAAATGCTGTCAGTTAAACTAGGATATTCATCAAGTGCAAGAGTTATTAGAATGGGGGGGGGGACAAATCTTAGAACAAGTAAACAGTGGTACTAGAATAATTAAGAAAGGTCGAACACTTAGATCAACTAAAAAAGTGATTATTGCTTACCATGTGCCCCAAACTATATTAAGTCTTAGAACAAGAGACGTTCTCATCTTGATGCCCCGCAGCTTTTAGACCTAAGGTACAGAGGGCAGTAGCCAACGACCAGCAGGCCCCAAGTGCCATGTGCAGACTCTAAAGCAACTGCCTTTGAGAGAGGAAACGGTTGAGAGTGGGCTTTCTGAGGTAGAGAATTACTAGCTGGGAAAGCAGGAAAATTGACACAGAATCAGAATTGATGCCCCTACATGACAGAGTTGGTAAAACTTCCCTTCTCAGAGATCTTGAGGCTCCTCAGAAATGTATTTTTCATTTTGGACGGAACATTCAGGATAAATATGATCTGTTCGAGTTCCTGGTTCACTCATCAGGACTGTTTCTTAGGCTTCACTGGCACAAGAAACGGGTTTTGATGGTCCACAGAAAATCCTGACAAAAGCAAAGCACGGTATCTATGAAATCTAACCACTCAGAAGAGAACAACAGATAAAAGGCCAGGCCGACCTGACGCTGCAGGATAGGTAAGGTTGGTCCGATAAAAGGGGTAGAGGGGAAGTACCCATTCTCTGCTAGAAGAGCTAGAGAAGACCCCTTCCGGAGAGATCACCATGAGAGGAGAGCAGTAGGTGGTGATGATGAAGAATATTTTAATCAGCAGAGAAGGTCAAAATGACAAAGTTCCAGGATCAGAGTAAACATATGGGATTAAAAAATAAAAATTCAAAAAAAATTTTTTTGGAAAGTTCTTTTTTTAAAAGGACTTTAAACAAAAGTCCTTTTTAAGAGACAGTTGGCTGTTTAAACCAAAAGTACAAATCACTGAGAGAATCGCCGCATTATTTATTGGGGTAGAAAGGACCTGGAATGTAGAAAGACCCATTCTACAAAGGAAAAAATAGAATCACTAACAGGCCTCATGCCTTGCACAGCCAGTGGCTAGAATCCCTGCCTCATGAGACCCTGTGCTAGAAGGCCGCTAAAACCAGCTCAACTATGTTAGTCTTTCTTGGAAGCCAACAAGTGTTTGCCCAGTTAAGAGCACGGAAACAATCAGTCACGTTATGTTATAATGAATGTCTATATCTTTAAAAGCCTTGTCACGTTCCTTTTTGAGTAACCCTCACCCCAACCTTAGAGAAATTTATCTGTTTTTCAACTCTTTGAAATACCTAACTGTTGTTGTTTCACATTTACCGTAGCCAAAAAAAAAAAAAAAAAAAACCTTTTTATTATCAAAGTGTTCAGAAGGGGCCGCCACTATAAACAATGATAGTTTTCGCTGCCCGGAAAGTTTGTTGCAGAAACAGCAGAAAGCACTCAGGTCAGACAGAGCCAAGGGCTGGAGGGATTTTTAAAATTACAAATACCGAACGAAATCAAACCAAAACAAAAATCAAAACCAATGTCCAAGATTTCAAGTTTGCTACTAAAGGTATGACATTCTCCTAAGACATGCGAGTGACTTCATCAATATATTTATATATTTATATTTAAAGAAGAAGGAACTATTTGATGCAGCCAATCCACACTGCTTAAAAATTACGAGATATGGGTGCTCCTGGGTGGTTCAGTGGTTTAGGCCTCTGCCTTCGGCTCAGGTCATGATTTCAGGGTCCTGGGATGGAGCCCCACATCGGGCTCTCTACTCAGCGGGGAGCCTGCTCCCCCCCCCTCTGCCTGCCTCTCTACCTACTTGTGATCTGTCAAATGGGTAAATAAGATCTTTAAAAAAAAATTACTAGGTGTGAAATACACCGAGGCTATGGGAAGGAAAATGATTTCACCTGATCTGACTTGGAAGTGGTTGAAGCCTGAATTAAAGTGCTATAAAAAAAGTCAAAACCTGGGAAATATATGGCTATAAAATCCCTAGAAAAACAGCAATAATAACTCGCTGCTCTTAATTGATCCAGATCCTGCTGTAGGAAAATAAGAGCTGGTTTTAGCCAGAGGATGATCTCCGTTTGTCTTCATGATCGGGCATTTCCTACAAGCCAGGCATGGGGCCCTGCACTAGAGCTGAAAATGCTGGGGGGCCCTCACTCTCCCTTTTCTCTTCTCAGGGGAGCAACGGGCATGTCCATGGTGCAGTGTGACAGGTTTTACCACAGGGAGATAAAAGATTGCCAAGGGTAGGTTGGAGCTGGGTAAAGCCATTTAGGAACAGATTTTCAGGGGAGGTGATAGACAAGGGCAAAGCGAAGAATGAGGATGAGTGTGTCAAGTTTCAAAGTGCCAGGAGGCAGCAAAGTGCATTCCCGAAACTACAGCAAGTTCATGACAACTGACAGCTGATCTGGCAGCATCACCTGGGGATGGAGGCTGAGCCCCGGGGTTAACCCTGGGGGTGAGATGGTTTGTATACTATGCTGAGGAGGTGAGGTACTACACTGTGGGGGCACAGGGAGCTAACGGAGGATTTTAAATATCAGAATTGTATCCATAATAGAGTATTTAATTGCATCCTAGCTTTCATCAAGGGTAAGATGCACTATAGTTTATGATCGACTAAGAGAGAAATGCAGTCAGTTAAAGTAGGATATGTCATCAAGTGCAAGGTGATTGCCACATAAGAGATATTAAAATGGGGGGGAGGACAAATCTTAGACAAGTATTGTGGTACTTGAATAAATAAGAAAGGTCGAACACTTGGATCAACTAAAAAAGTGATTATTGCTTACCATGTGCCCCAAACTATATAGTCTTAAAACAAGAGACGTTCTCATCTTGATGCCCCGCAGCTGTTAGACCCAAGGTACAGAGGGCAGTAGCCAATGACCAGCAGGCCCCAAGTGCCATGTGCAGACTCTAAGAGCAACTGCCTTTGAGAGAGGAAACGGTTGAGAGTGGGCTTTCTGAGGTAGAGAATTACTAGCTGGGAAAGTAGGAAAATTGACACAGAATCAGAATTGATGCCCCTACGTGACAGAGTTGGTGAAACTTCCCTTCTCAGATCCTGAGGCTCCTCAGAAATATATTTTTCATTTTGGACAGAACATTCAGGATAAATATGATCTGTTCGAGTTCCTGGTTCTCTCATCAGGACTGTTTTTAGGCTTCACTGGCACAAGAAACGAGTTTTGATAGTCCAGGGTAAATCCTGACAAAAGCAAAGCATGGTATCTATGAAATCTAACCACTCAGAAGAGAACAACAGATAAAAGGCCAGGCCGACCTGACCCTGCAGGATAGGTAAGGTTGGTCCAGCAACAGGGGTAGAGGGGAAGTGCCCATCCTCTGCTAGAAGAGCTAGAGAAGACCCCTTCCGGAGAGACCACCAGGAGAGGAGAGCAGTAGGTGCTGATGATGAAGAATATTTTAATCAGCAGAGGAGGACAAAATGACAAAGTTCCAGGATCAGAGTAAACATATGGGATTAAAAAATAAAAATTAAAAAAAAAATTTTGTGAAAGGACTTTTTTTAAAAAAGAATTTAAACAAAAGTACTTTTTAAGAGACAGTTGGCTGTTTAAACCAAAACTACAAATCACTGAGAGAATCACCGCATTATGTATTGGGGTAGAAAGGACCTGGAATGTAGAAAGACCCATTCTGCAGAGGAAAAAATAGAATCACTAACAGGCCTCATGCCTTGCACATCCAGTGGCTAGAATCCCTACCTCATGAGACCCTGTGCTAGAAGGCCGCTAGAACCATCTCAACTATGTTCGTTTTCCTTGGAAGCCAACAAGTGTTTGCCAGGTTAAGAGCACGGTAACAATCAGTCACGTTATGTTATAATGATTGTCGGTATCTTTAAAAGCCTTTTCAAGTTTCTTTTTGAGTAACCCTCACCCACACTTAGAGAAATTTACCTGTGGTTCACCTCTTTGAAATACCTCATTGTTGTTTCACATTTACAATACCCCCAAAAAAAAAAAAAAAGCTTTTTATTAACAAAGTGTTCAGAAGGGGGCGCCACTGTGAACAATGAGAGTTTTCGCTGCCCTGACAGTTTTGTTGCAGAAACAGCAGAAAGCACTCAGCTCAGACATAGCCAAGGGCTGGAGGGATTTTTAAAATATCAAAACCGAACCAAATCAAAGCAAAACAAAAATCAAAACCAATGGCCAAGATTTCAAGTTTGCTACTAAAGGTATGACATTCTCCTAAGACATGCGAGTGACTTGATCAATATATTTATATATTTATATTTGAAGAAGAAGGAACTATTTGATGCAGCCAATCCATGTTGATTAAAAATTACGAGATATGGTGGCTCCTGGGTGGCTCAGTGGTTTAGGCCTCTGCCTTCGGCTCAGGTCATGAATTCAGGGTCCTGGGATGGAGCCCCACATTGGGCTCTCTGCTCAGCGGGGAGCCTACTCCCCCACCCCTCTCTCTGCCTGCCTCTCTACCTACTTTTGACCTGACAAATGGGTAAAGGTTAAGTTTCTGTACCAAAATAAATTTTCAGGGAGAAAGGAGTGCAGTATGTGTGGAAGTGGGGTTATCAATCAAGTCAATAATTCAGGAACATATGATGGTGTTTTTAGCATGCTGGGTGGTAATAGAAGTGGTGAGGTATGGTTTTTATTTTGCATCTATTTTGATGGTGAATATTCTGGTGAACAGGATGGGGTATGTGCAGGACAGACAATATCAACATTTATTTTACCTGCACAAACAGAAGGGTGGAGTCTTCATTCCCTGATATGGAGAGAATTCTGAGTTCAAATGTTCTTTCTGATTAAATGGCATAGTGATGATGTGTATTTAGTAAAACAGCGAAAGAGAGCAGTATGCATAATGTTAAGCGGTAAGACATTATACTACATTTGAACATCAAAAAACGTTGTGTTGGATCATTTGTTTATGTGAGTAAATAAATGAATAAAGCTTCTTGGGGTTCTGATAGAGGTAAAGAAGACTACTATATGATCCAAAGGGGCACGTGCACCAAATGTTTATAGCAGCAATATCCACAATAGCCAAACTATGGAAAGAACCTTGATGTCCATCAACAAATGAATGATATATATATATATGTGTGTGTGTGTGTGTGAGTG
The DNA here is from genome assembly GCF_964662115.1 of Mustela nivalis. Classification (NCBI taxonomy): domain Eukaryota; kingdom Metazoa; phylum Chordata; class Mammalia; order Carnivora; family Mustelidae; genus Mustela; species Mustela nivalis. The sequence goes on from NW_028135840.1 coordinate 314,662, forward strand.
TGTGTGTGTGTGTGTGTGTGTGTGTGTGTGTGATGGAATACTATGCAGCCATCAAAAGAAATGAAATCTTGCCATTTGCGATGGAATGGATGGAACTAGAGGGTATTATGCTTAGCAAAATAAGTCAACCAGAGTAAGACACTATCATATGATTTCCCTGATATGAGGAAATGGAGGTGCAATGTGGGGGGTTTGGGGGACAGGAAAAGAGTAAATGAAACAAGATGGGATCAAGAGGGAGACAAACCATAAGAGACTTTTAATCTCACAAAACAAACTGAGAGTTGCCAGGGGGTTGGGGAGGGTAGGGAGAGGGTGGTGGGGTTATGAACATTGGGGAGGGTATGTGCTTGGTGAGTGCTGTGAAGTGTGTAAACCTGGCGATTCACTGACCTGTACCTCTGGGGCTAATAATACATTATATGTTAATTTAAAAAGAAGAAGAAGAAGAAGACTACTATAAATCCAATACTATGGTTTTCAGCAAAGAGTGTGTAATCAGGCATATTTTATTAAAGTATCCAAGTAAAATGATGGTCGAACATTGGAATAACAGAAAACATAAATATCAGAGAATTTAAAAAGAGATATGGGACAGTGTAGAGAATATAGTCAATGATATTATATTAGTGTTATATGGTGACAGATGGTGGCTATATTTGGAGTGATCATAGAATAATGTATGGAGATATTGAAAACCTGAAACCAATGTAACACTGAATATCAACTATACTCAAATAAAAGAATAGTAAAAATAAAACATTTAAATTTAAAAAGATAAAAAGAGGGACAAGAATTTGAAAAGTGAATTCAAAAAGAGTAAAGATGAGGCTAAGACATACTCTGAACCTTGAGGAAAACACCATTTTGAAAATTCTTCCCATTTTGAGAAAACTCAAATGAATCAATACCATAAAAAAAACCCATTTTAACTGAGAGATGTAATGAATGCTCAAGAAATAATATTATGACAGGATAATTCTTCCCTCTGAAACAGCATACAGAAACCAGGGGAAACACTTGGAAGCAAAATAAACTATACTGAAAATAAGAATCAGGAAAAAGATAAATGATGAAAGAGAAGAAAATTAGACCTGCGACAGAGATCTAGTGAAGAGAATTTTTAGCTTGTGTTTTAATGTTTTTGAGGATAATCTAGAGTTCATAACTGCCTTGAGACAGGCCGATTGTAGGCAGTTTAGGCAGACCCCTAAGACAGGCCTACTTTGGGCAGGTGGTGTTGGAGGAGGCCATTGGGCTGGACAAACACAAATCCAACCATTTGACTAAAGTGTCTGTGAAGATGTTGAAGTCAGATGCAACAGAGAAAGACCTGTCAAACCTAATCTCAGAAATGGAGATGATGAAGATGATTGGACAGCACAAGGACACCATCAACATGCTGGATCCTTCACACAGGATGGTCCTTCGTACACTCTCACGGAATATGCCTCCAAAGACAACATACAGGAGTACCTGCAGGCCCAGAGGCCTCCTGACCTGGAGTATGTTACAATATCAGCCACAATGCAGCAGTGCAACTCTCCTCCAAGGACCTGGCATCCTGTGCCTACCAGGTAGCCTGAGGCATGGAGTACCTTGCCTCCAAGAAGTGCGTACACCAAGACCTGGCCACCAGGGAAGTGCTGGTGACAAAGGACAACATGATGAAGATCTCAGACTTCAGCCTTGACAGAGATATCACCACATCATTTACTATAAAAAGACTACCAACAGTGGACTGCCTGTGAAGTGGATGATCCCTAAGGCCATGTTTGGCCAGATCTACATCCACCAGAGTGACTTCTGGTCTTTTTGGGTGATCCTGTGCAAAATCTTTACTCTGGAAGCCTTCCATAAACTGGAGTGCCTGTGGAGGTGGTTTTCAAGCTGCTGAAGGAGTCATTTGATGGATAAGCCAATGAGTGCACCAGAGAGTTATACACAGTAATGAGGGGTGGCTGGCATGTGGTACCTTCAAGCTGCTGGTAGAAGACCTGGATCATACTGTGGCCTTGACCTCCAACCAGGAGTACCCGGACCTGTCCTTGGCCCTGGAACAATACTGTCTATGCTTTCCCACCACCCAAAGCTCCACCTGCTCCTCAGAGAAGAATTCCACCTTCTCTCATGTGCCGTTGCCCAGGGAGGCCTATCTGCCCTGACACCCAGCCCAGCTTGCCAATGGTGGACTCAAATGACTAGTATCCCTATTACTCCTGTCCAGATTCCGTCATAAGCTGTAACCCTTAACCCCCACCCTCCCTGAAAGACTCACTGCCTTCTCCTTTGTCCCTTTCCTACTGGCAGGAGCCAGCTGCCTACCTGAGGCCTTCACCCCTTGAAGTTCACCTCTCTTCCCCTTCCTCTTCCTCCTCCTTACAACCTGCTCATGAAAGAAAGGCACAGAGAGGCAGGTACTTGCTCGTGGCTACTTCCTTCCCTCCCATATGTTGGACCAAGACCCCTCCCTGGCATCTGGTACTGCCTGGACGTCGAGGGAGTGGGAGCTGAGGCATGCCAGTGAAAGCTGTTGGAGCTTTACTGTTTTGGTTTTGTCTACTTAGCATAACATGTAAGACTGAGTTCTGGTAGCAGGGACCTAGTCCTTGGGGCTATAGCACTAGCGAGGGGAGGTCAACTGCTCTGGGCCTTGGCTAGGAGCAACTCCTGCTCCAGAGATATGGTGCCAAGGGCTTATTAATTATGATACTAATTTCCTTTGCTGACCAAATGCCTGGTATCAACAGATGGGAAGGCAAAGACTGGAAGCAGTGTTGTGACCATGGGGTCCAGCCCCAAACTATGAAGAAAACACAAAGTGTATAAATCTGAGTAAGTATATATTTACACACCTCTTTAAATAGGTTGTTATCAAAGATTTAATCAATGGGTAATATGCTCCTCATGACTGGGAAGCATCAGTTGCCATATATTAAAAACAAAGAAAAGAGTTGTCTGGGTGGCTTCTTCCATAAGTGTCCCTTCTTTTCAGTCCATGATCCCAGGGTCCTGGGATGGAGCCCCACATCTGTCTATCTGCTCAGTGGGAAACCTGCTTCTCTTTGTCCCTCTGTCCTGCTTATAGTTCCTCTTCCTGTCTCTCTGTCTGTCAAATAAATAAAATATTAAAAAAAAGAAAAAAAATGATTTTAAAAGGTCTTTTTTTTTTTTTAATTTTCTAGGGGTGCCTGGATGACTCAGTTGTTTAAGCAGATATTTGCCTTTGGCTGAGGTCATGATTCCAGTGTACAGTGATCCAGCCCTGCATGGGACTACTTGCAACCCGAGGAGCTTGCTTCTTCCTTTCCCTTTGCACGTTATTCCTCCCGCTTGTGTGCTTCCTCTCTCTCTCTCTCTTGCTGTCAATAAACAAAATAAAATCTTTTACTAAATAAATTAATAAATAAACCTACTTTCAGTTTAGGTCCCTTAACAAAAATTGTTACTGCTTCATTTAAAAAAAAAATAATTTAGAAAGATGCTTCCAGAGCTAAAAAGCTGTTTTTTTTTTTTCAGGATTAAATATAGAAGTGCTTTATAAAGTAAAAGAAAAAATATGCTATATTAACACTAATCACACTATACCTTTGGTGGTTATATCAAGATAATGAAAAGTGATTTTAAAGCAAATTTCATTATCAGACATAAAGATCAAGTCAAAATTACAGAAGAGTATAAGGATGAATTTATCAGGGAGTATAATAATTCTTGACTTTTAATACTTAATAACAGATTTGGGGATATATAGGGAAAAACTAAGAACAAAAATCATAACTTCTATCTTAGAAGAGAATTGGAAAAAAGTTTCAACACCTTTATTTTGAGATTATATAGACAAATGGTCATCAAATTGGTAAGATATGTAAGACATGAACAAAATTATCAACTAACAAGATATGCTTGATATTACAGAACACTCCCAACAACCGCAGACTACATATATCTTAAGCCATGATTTTCTTTGCAAAGGTCAACATTGACAATGTTCTAGTCATACCTCCGTGTACCAAGAAAGAAGTAGCATATTTCTTGAAAGACACAGCTATCAAAGCTCCATTGAGAAACCGTAAAGATGGAGAAGGGATTTGCAAATTATATATCTGATAATGGACATCAACTCTGATGATTAAAAAATGAATAAAAATTAAAAACCTTACTAAAACCAAACAGAGTATCCAATTTTACATGTGAAGAAAATTATTGAAGAGACATGTCACCAAAAGGATATGGATGGCTTATAAGCACATGACAAATTTCTCAACATTTAGACATTAAAGAAATACAAATTAAAATCATAATGAGACATGCTTACATATCTATTAGAATGGCTAAAATTATAAAGGCTAATTGTACTTCGTCTGAGCTAGATTGAGAAGCAACAAAAAATCTAAACTGTTGTTGGCATATATCATGATACCACCACTTTGGAAAATAGTTTGAAAATTTTTTTAAATGCAAAATACGTTGCAGTTACACCAATAGCCATTTTACTTCTACACATTTAACCAAGAGAAACAAACGCTATGTTCGTACAAGGACTTGTATATGAATTTCATAGCAGCTTTATTTTCAAGAATTGAAAACAGTAGAAATGTTCATCAATGTCCATCAATAGAGCAAAGACAAATTATGATCTATTCATTAAAGAGATTACTATTCAACATCAAAATGAACTATTTACAATTGGAGATTCTCAAAGTAATGGTGCTGAGAAAAGAAAAGCCAGGCAATGAATAGAATATACTGTGTGATTCCATGACTATTAAAAAAATCTAGAAAATACAAATTTATATAAAGTCACAGTCATCAAATATATTGGTGTGATTTTAGTGCCTTCTTCTGTGCTCCCATAGCTTCCTACACTTGGATCTCCAAGCATTTGTTACACCATGTGAAAATATGAACTCTTTTTCTTTATTCTGTCTTACTAGAATAAGAATCCTTGAAATTTTATGGACATTTGAACTCTCAGTTATTAGTAGAAATCCTATCACACAGTAAGTTTTCAAATATAAAGCCACAGTTTTACAATGACTTCTAAGCTTTTACATGATCTAGCCACTCATTTAACCTCTGTGACCTCTTTCCCTGCTACTCTTCAGTCCCTCACAGTGGCCTCCTTGCTATTCCTCAGATATGCCAGGCATGATCCAACCTAATGGCCTTCAAGATAGCCAATTCCTTTGTCTGGAGTGACCTTATTGCTGATAGTTCTGGGCAAATTCATCACCTTTCCATACGTTTGTTCAATTGTCAGCTTCATTGTAACTACCCTGATCTTCCTATTAAAATTACCTCCCCATCCCCTGCCTAGCAACCTTGATTTTTCTCACCCTGATCTAATTTTTCTTTTTCCCCATTGCACTCATCATTTTTGAATGCACTATGCAATTTTTATTCAGGTTTATAGCTTTTAATTGTCTCACCCATTAAAATAAACGTTCTACAAAGCCAAGTATTTCATTTACCAGTGTAGTCTGAAGTAATATCTGCCATAAAATAGACAGTAGACAATTGGTAAATTTCAGAATAAATTAATGTTGAGAGTATACTGAATTTCATAAGTCATTTCAATATTTTTTCCAAAAAATAAACTATGTAAAACATACCTTAAATTTACTTTCAAAATATTTTATAGCATATAATGAACAAAATAAGAGAAAAAAAACCCAAAATAAGCAAAAGCCTTAAAGAAACAATCATATGAATAACCATTTCAAACCTACTTAAAAATTGCATAATACCACACTCCTAGATCCTCTCTGAATGCTCTAAAATAACCCTTCAAAAGAAATACATTTTTTAAAATTACAGATTTTTTGGCATATAATTTAACAAAATAAAAGTTTCATTCATCTATGTAGATCATAATAAATATTTTTAATAAGCATGAAATTATAACTCTGAAGTGTGCTAAAATGAAACCACCTACTAAGTGTGAGAAAACAAAAATAAATATCATTTTTCCAAATAAGAGGAATTTATTACCTTTGAATCAAAGCATGTGGATTTGTTCAAAGTGGCAATAAAGGAATATGGAAACACAATCCATAGAAAGTCATATTTTAGATTTCTAAAAGACTTCAAAGTGAAGAGTATATATATTTTAAATGCTACATAATGCTACATAATGACAAGATGACAGGTTGTGACAAATAGCATTTTAAAAGCTCTACTCATAATGGAACAGAAGGTGTCATTTCCCTATAATTTTATATATGTCATTAATTTACTATATTTGGATACAACACATTACCAAACAGATGTTCATCAAAGACTAAATCATTTTTAATGGAACATAATAATTTGAACCTACATCTATTAATCATTTTTTTCGATCTAACATTTATAGTCTCGCTAAAGAATTTATCAGATATTGACAAATTTAAAAAATATATAGGATTAAAAAGTCGTGTTTGTAAAAGTAGATTTTCTTGAAATTTTCATTTAAATGAAAATATTTGCTGATATTTTTAAGACTTTAAATGTAATTTTTTATATATCTGACCTATCAGATGATATAAAATTTTTGGAGAAAATATGACTTAATTTTTTGATCTTGCTGAAGGTATTAATAAAGATCAACTGCTGGAATTATTTGTATTGTGATATCTGAGTTAATAAACATGAATAACTGGTATAAAATATGTTTTTATTAAATTTTATTTATTTACTTGACAGAGATCACAGGAAGGCAGAGGGGCAGGCAGAGAGAGAGTAATGGAAGCAGGCTCCCTGCTGAGCAGACAGCCCACTGTGGGACACAATCCCAGGAACCTGGAATCATAACAAAGAAATGATGATAAATTCCTTAAAAGACTCAAAGTTGTTCTTGACTGGTATGTTTCAAGCTCTATTCCTGGTTTGCGGACAGTTTTTAACAGGCCTGTCACTGTAGAAATCAGCTGGATGTTTAGAGGCTATCAGAACTGTGCAAAACCTTGGAGGGGTAAAGATTGAAAATCCTTTAGAGAGATTAGCTCCCTAAGGCATTACTCATCCACACATTTTCCTCCAAACCATTAAGGCTGATGGATGAGGGGCACCTGAGGGGCTCTCTCATCACGTGGGTGGTGGGTTAAGCCTCTGCCTTCATCTCAAGTCATGGTCTCTGGGTCCTGGGATCCAGCCCCACATCCGGCTCTGCTCAAAAGGAAGCCTGCTTCCCTCCCTGCTTGCCTGCCTCTCTGCTTACCTGTAATCTCCCTCTCTCTCTCTCTGTGTCCAATAAATAAATAAAATCTTTAAAAAAGGCTGATGGATGATAAATTACGAAAACTGCTCCCTCCAAATGATGCTTCTTCATAAGGTTTTAAGAATTTAAAATTGTAAGAATTTAAAATTGAAACTGGATCGTAGGATTTATCTTATACAATAACAACAAGTGATGGCAGTTATTATTAGTTCTGAAGTATTTGTGATTCTGAATTCTTGGCCTCATTAGTAAATTTATTTTTAATAAATTATTTAATATATAATAATATTTATTATATATATTATAGATAACATATATAATATATATAATAAATTCATTCATTCATTATTTATTTATTATTTATTATTATTATTTATTCATTTATTAACTCAAACACAAGAAAATGAATGACCTGATTGAAAAATTGGCAAGGACTGGAACAGACACCTCACTTAAGAAGATATTGAGATGGCAATAATGATATGAACAGATGCTGTGATGATCACAGCATGTCTAATTAAGGAATTGTAAATTAAAAGAACATGAGGGGCGCCTGGCAGCTCAGTGGGTTAAGCCACTGACTTTGGATCAGGTCATGATCTCAGGGTCCTGGGATCGAGTTCCACGTTGGGCTCTCTGCTCAGCAGGAGCCTGCTTCCCTTTCTCTCTCTCTCTGACTGCCTCTCTGTCTTCTTGTGATTTCTCTCTGTCAAATAAATAAATAAAATCTTTTTAAAAAATAAATAAATAAATAAGACAATGATATATCACTACACATCTATTAGAATGGCTAAAATCCAAAATACTGACAACATAAAATGCTTTTGACGATGAGGCACAAGAGAAACTCTCATTCATTCTGGTGAGAACACCAAAATGGTGCTACCACTTTGGAAGACAGTTGGGCAGTTTCTTACAAAACTAAACATATTCTTACCATATGATCCAGCAATCGTGCTCCTTGGTACTCACCCAAAAGAGCGACAACTTGTGTACACAGAATCCTGCATGTAAACCTGTGTTTGTAACAGCTTTACCCATATGTGCCAAGAGTTGGAAGTAACCAAGATGTCCTACAGGAGGAGAATGGATAGATAAACTGTGGTCCATTGAAACAATGGGATATGATTCAGCAATAAAGAGAAATGACTATCAAGCAATGAAAAGACAAGGAACAAACTTAAAATCCGTCATAATAAGAGAAAGAAGTCAATTTGAAAAAGCTTCATGTTGCAAGGTTCCAACTATATGACCTTCTAGAAAAGGCAGAACTATGCAAATGGCATAAAGGTCAGAGGTTTGTAGCAGTTAAGAGGAGGAGGATAAACAGTCAGAGCACAGAGGATTTTTAGGCCAGTGAAAATTTTCTGTATGATATGTATGATATTTTAGATATATATCACTACACATTTGTCAAAATGCATAAGATACTATACCAAGAGTGAACTCTATGAGAAAAGGTTTTTTTAAGATTTTATTTATTTATTTGACAGGCATCAAAGCAGGCAGAGAGGCAGGCGGGGAAAGCAGGGGTTGGGGGAAAGCAGGCTCCCTGCCAAGCAGAGAGTCTGGTCTGGGGCTCGATCCCAGGACCGTGAGATTATGACCTGAGCCGAAGGCAGAAGCCTTAACCCACTGAGCCACCCTGGTGCCCCACCAAGAGTGAACTCTAATGTAAACTGTGGACTTTGGGGTGAGAATGATGTGTCAGTGTAGGGTCAGTGAGCGTGAAAAATTATCACCGTGGTACAGGATGTTGATAATGGGGAAGGCTGTGTGTATGTGGGGAAAGGGAATTTTACTTTGATCCCCAAACTACTCTAAAAAATGCAGTCTGTTAAAAAAAAAACTTTATAATGCAATATAATACAAAACAAGAATGCATATCAAGAGAGAAATAATGTTTAAAGGGAACAAAGAACTTCGGTAATGTGTACCTAGGGATTTTGATTGCACATTTGTAGGAAGTTCACATTGTCATTAGCAATTGTTTATTTGTGAAGTAGAAGTAACATAAAGAGTGTTGAAAACTCAAAAACGCAACACTAAAAAAATGCCATCTATGGGCTCTTAAAAAATGGAACAAAATTTGCTTGGCTTTTTAAGCGTTGTGGGGAATGAAGGGACAGAATTTAAATTCAGCTTCATAAAAGATTGGATAATATGTTTCTACAAAGAAGGCTCCTCTGAGTAACATAGAAATGAACATGGTAGCTGAAAGTGGAAAAAAGCTTACATCTCTTGTGAGCTCACGTTCTCTACAACCCTGTCACTTAGTGGAGACAGTAACTGTTCGATGAATAGCAAATGGTAGTCTTTCAGATCCCCGGGATTTACACTAAGAATCGTGAATGGATTTTTAAAAAAATATGTAAAGATTGTCTACAGTGCAAGTACCTGGAAATAACTGACATTTTGGAGAGAATATTTTAATCAGCAGAGAAGGTAAAAATGAAAAAAGTTCCACGATCAGAGTAAACATATGGGATTAAAAAATAAAAGATAAAAAAAAAATTTTTTAAAGGACTTTTTCTTTAAAGGACTTTACACAAAAGTCCTTTTTAAGAGACAGTTGGCTGTTTAAACCAAAAGTACAACTCACTAAGAGAATCACCGCATTATTTATTGGGGTAGAAAGACCTGGAATGTGGAAAGGCCCATTCTGCAGAGGAAAAAATAGAATCAGCAGAAAAACCTAGGATGGGGTCAAAGGGACACTGGCATTTTCTGACTTTTACAAAGTTACCTATTCCTTTTCAATAAGAAAGAAAAAATTTATATCATTTTCAGCACTTGAGTATTAAATATAAAACAAATCCAAAGGCCTTATGCCTTGCACAGCCAGTGGCTAGAATCCCTGCTTCATGAGACCCTGTGCTAGAAGGCCGCTAAAACCATCTAGAACTACGTTAGTCTTTCTTGGAAGCCAACAAGTGTTTGACCAGTTAAGGGCACAGTAAAAATAACTCACGTTAAGTTATAATGATTATAGATATCTTAAAAGCCTTGTCAAGTTCCTTTTTGAGTAACCCTCACCCCACCCTTAGAGAAATTTATGTGTGGTTCACCTCTTTGAAATACCTCATTGTTGTTCCACATTTACAATAGCCAAAAGAAAAAAAAAAAGCTTTTTATTAACAAAGTGTTCAGAAGTCGGCGCCACTGTAAACAATGAGAGTTTCTGATGCCTGGACAGTTTTGTTGGAGAAACAGCTGAAAGCACTCAGGTGAGAGCAAGCCAAAGGCTGGTGGGATTTTTAAAATTATA